>NC_045607.1:46321666-46665000 GCF_009762305.2 Zalophus californianus
TACCTGTCGTCTGGATTTTCTTGGAGAGAGAGTGAGGAAGAAAGTTAAAGTCTGATGAGCTGACTTAGTACGTTAGCCCACTTGCTAGGGAGGGTCTATTCTTTTGCAAACCAAGCCTGAAATCTGTATTCTCAGACTGGTGATTGAATTTAAAGACGGTCAGAGATGGTACAAGCATAACTTCAGAGGCCCCTATGTGAGCTGTGTGAGGTGCTCATGGGGTGAAGGGTGCAATGCTGTTGGCAGAGTACAAGGCAAGTGGAGACGAGCAGCAGAAAACCATTCTTTCATTATACGGCTGCTGAGATCAGGCTGGGGGTCCCTGAGCGAGACTTGAGGGACTCTGCAGTAGTGTTAACTAAAATACGAGATTGTTTATTCTGTATGGCAGAAAATAAATTCACATGCACATTGTAAAATGTAGAGTCTCATGTGGTAACTGGAGTGAAAGCCATTAGCATCCTTACGTGTTTTGTTTTGGTTTTGTCTTAAAGAAGGCTGGATAGCAAGCAGTGGAGGAGAAGGACGGTATAGGGCTTGAGTTCCCGCGGTGTGACCCAGGTTTGTTCTTGCTACTTTCCTTGGGCCTAAGTGTTCTCATTTATGAAATGCGACAGTTAGCAATATCTACTTTGTAGGTTGGTTGTAAGATCAAAATACATAAAACACATAGTATGATCCCTGCCTTGCACGCAGGAAGAGGTCAATAAATGGTGACTTTTCTTTTAATGTGGTATATAGTACAATTACAATTATTTTCACAAAGCAGTAGTAAACTTTAAGAGGTTTGAATCACTCCAAGAGGTTTGAATCAAGTGTTTGGCTACACTTATCGTGGTGAGCATTGAGTAATGTATAGAATTGTTGAATGAGTATGTTTGTTGTATACCTGAAAAAAAAAAAAAACAGGTTTGAATCATATAATCAAGGGCAGTTCCATAACCCTTATTATCACATATGTGGAGACGGCTTTAACCTTATATGATTCTAGAATTCTTATTCTTTGTGCTGTGAATAGCAAACTGCAGTATTTCAGTGGCTTATTATAATAAAACTTATTTCTTGATGTATCTGTTAAGGGGGATGTTGTTGGACAGAGGGCAGCTCTCCTTCACACGGTGACAGAGAATCCAGGCTTCTTCCATTCGGTGGTCCCCCATCTCTCAATACCTCAGATTTCACTACTGCCAGAAGAGAAGGGAGAGGCATAAAGGAGCGCCGTGAGGGGGTTTTCCATGAGCTTGGCCTGGAGGTGGCACCTGTCTTTGCTCACACTCCATGGTCTGGAACTAACTCACATGGTCACAACTTACTGCCAAGTGGTAGGGCTAAGCAATGGATCCACTGGTTGGGCAGCCATCTCCCAAAAGCACTGTAGCCAGTCCCAGAATGTAAGCTCTGGTTCCAAAGCATGGTCAGGAAAAGGTTTAGATGTTTTGCCTATCCCTAATTTCTTACCGGAAAAAGTGATGAGATTTTGTTGACAGAGGAGACAAGTAGGAGAAGTGAAGGACAATTTGAAGATTTGAACTAGAGAATGCATCTGGGCTGATGATCAAACATAGGAATAGGGCTTTGGGGCAAGTCAGCATGTTTGTGGGAAAGGGACCAAAGGAGGGTGATTTAGGAATTATTTGAGGCAACTGTGAGATATACCATGGAAATCTTCTTGGGTGCTTGGAAAAACAGACCTAGAACCTCAGTGTGGCTAACTTTCCTAAATGAGGACCTATGTTATCTGCCTTTAAATATGCCTGTATTCATCTTCTGAGAGCTGTGTAAGAATATGATTTTCAGGGTTTACCATTTCTTAATGACAAAAAATGCACGACCCAAATGGAGGGAAAAAACTAGATTTTTTGTGGATACTTTTTTTTTTTTTAATATGCATTTTCAAGAATATCATGCCTAGTATTCTTTGGGACTGGATATACCATCACATGATTTATTATTTTTTCCACTGCTGCCGCGGACAGCAATCCACCCATCAGTACAGGAGATTTCTTGAACACAGACCCAGAAAAACTGAAGGCAAGCCACTGAGCAACCTGTGTTTGTTACAACATCCTAGATCTGGTGTCTGCAACCTTGTTGTGGTATTTGATTTAAGTTGGCCTCAATGTGGAACCGGGTAACTGGCCTCTGGTACTTGAACAGAGACTTTGTCAGCAAGAAGTGTTTATTTTCCACAGCAGTCAAAATTATGTTTTTCGTAGGTACCTCACTCAGTAACTCAACCCAGGTGAGCATTTCCTGCTGTCTTAATTTTCACTTTCTTGGAACTATCTATATTTTCAGTAGGCCTTTTGTGTGAGGCGTCTGTGCATTTTGTGTCCTCAAGAATCTTACACTTTGATGTAAGACGGTGGGTCCAGGCCATCTTCATCTTGGCAAAATCTTTTGCTACATCTATTGATCATAGGCCATCTTACTTTGGTTGGATTGCTATAACAAAATATGACAGGCCGCCCTCCCCCAGAGGACCCCCATCTCCAAATATCACACTGGGCATTGGGCTTCAATATATGAATTTTAAGGGCACACATACATTCAGCCCATGACATCTGCCTTTATCAGTTTAGTAGGTTTTAGGGGCGTGTGGGTGGCTCAGTCGGTTGAGTGTCTGACTCTTGTTTTCAGCTCAGGTCATGATCTCAGGGTTGTGAGATTGAGCCCCACGTCAGCTCTGCACTGGGCGTGGAGCCTGCTTAAAGATTCTCTCTCTCTCTCTCCCTCTGCCCCTCCCCACCCCCCCAAAAAATTCGGTAGGTTTTACCCTACACAGAAACTGAGTGGAGCTGAGGGTCCTTTCCAGATTTCAGATGGAGGAAAGAAAAAGGCATAGATTTATCTCTTTTCTGTTATGATAACATAGCCTTTTGTCATTCAGTCCTAAAACAATTATGACACATTTAGTTATCAGGCATTGAGGTAGGTTCTAGGGATGTGGAGATTTTTCAGACATGGCCAATACCTATAGATAGCTGTAATTTTAAAAAAAGAAGAAAAGAGTCAAATTTCGTACAAATATGCAGGGCAGAGTGCTCTGATAGGAGTTAGTGAAGGACACAGTAGGGGCCCAAAAAAGAAGTTGTTCATTCTGCCTGGTGATGTGGGGAGGGGATCCTCCTATCCAAAGAGCTGTAAGCAGCAGTGGGTTGGTGTTCAGAAGTTGGGCAGAGAGCATGCAGGCATTGAGCTGTGGGATTACCGTGGGCAGATTTATGTAGCTCTGAAATGAACCTGGGTGTGTGGAAAAGCAAACCTTTCAGCTGATTGGAGCCCAGGTTTTAGGTGAGTGCTTACTTGGAGATGAAGCTGGATATGTAAGCTGGTGCTGTATCTACAAGTACTCTGTCCTCCGTGCTGAGGAGCATGGGGCCTTATCTTTTGGGCAGTAGGGAGACATCAAAGAATATTCAACTTGGGGATGACATTGACTTCTGCATTTTAGAAAGATCACTTTGGCAGAGTATGAACAATAAACTTAGAAATTCATGTTATGTTTTATTTCTGGACCTTGGAAGTTGGGATATTTATTTCTGTGGGTTTCAGCTATTGTCAAACATCTTTTGAGTAGCACCGTGACAGACGTCTAATAGTTCATTTATGAGAAAGTGAAGGAGAGACATGAATTCCTTTGCTCAGCAGTTCTGCTTTACACTTTGACCTAAAGAAGATTGAGATCACCGGCCATTGCATCCCAGGGCACTTAGACCCACCTGGAGAAGGTCACCAGCAAAACTGTGCTGAAAGCTGCCCTTAGGTTCTTCTGCTTTGACCTCATACTGTCAAGTGCTGTACCTTAAATGAGAAAATACAGTGCTGTCCCAAGAAAGCGTGCTTTATTATTTTTATTGTTTGAGAAGTTTGATCTTTCTGAGTCAGTTTTCTGATCTGTAAACTTGGAGTTAATACTCCCTGGTACAGAATATAATCAGTTCTGCTATATTTATTTTGAAACCATTAATTTGTTCTAATATTGGTATATTAGGGAACAATTTGATCACAGAATGGATTTTGTATTGAGTTATGTGGGCTTTTGTCTGCCAGAAACATTAGGTAAACGCAGAAAATTATACCCAGCTGAACTGGGCTGCATTAAGAAGACACAAGTCACACACTCACAGCTCAGGAATCTACCACCTACTTCAGTTCTCTGGGCCATGAACCACACCCACCCACACCCCCACAGCTGGTGTTACAACTGTCCCTCTGATTTCAGGTGACCTTCCTCCTATGTTACAGTAACTCACCAGCTGAAGCCCATCTGATGCTCATTTCCACAAACAAACTTGAGGAGTTTTCAAGGTCAAGTTCCATAAAATTCCATACATATTTATTGTAGTACTAACATATTTCTTAATCATTTAAAATGTATAAAACTGTACTCTTTTTATTAGGTTCCTCTGTGTCACTGACAAATTTTGTGAGTTTTTCACCCCTCGCCTTGACTTTCCCCACAAGTCCTGTGGTTTTTATTGTGTGACTTCGAATAGCAGGCTGATTTTGGGGAATGCTTATGTTGAGTTATAGCAGAACTGACTGTTGTGTAAAGATGCACGTGATCAAATTCTCGGTACAGTAGTTACACACTGTGGACATGAACACAGACTGATTTTTCTCCCATTCATGAAGCCATTCACTGGAGGCCAGATCAGGTGGGAAGAGTGTTTTCACTTGGCATTCTTACGGGTCACACTTCATCATCGGCCAAGGCACAGGATTGTCAGTGATGAGCTGTGCACCCTGATAGGGTGTGTGCTAGTTAGTCCTTAAGCTTTTTGTCCCAAACTCCAAACCCACCCTTCTCTACAGGACTCACGGTGTTTAGGCTGGGAGTCCTTGAGGCTGGCTCCCAGTTAGACTCTAACTGGTGGTGTTGATTCCATTTGGCTTTCATTTCTGCATTACCGTGGCCTTTCCTGTTCACATTTTCAGTTCCACTGCACCTGTTTAATTCCTTATGTCAGATTCTCTCTGGTAAGATATTTGGTGTGGTTTTTGCTTTCCTCCCAGGATCCTGACTGATCCGGGATGAAGATTTGCTAATTGCAATGTCAGGAAGAGAAGGCATATAAGAATAAGGGATAGGACAGCTGGCTGACAGCTGGGGTTTGATTGGCCTGAACAAGAAGCCGTAGCCCAGTGCTCCTGTGATTCAGTGGCCTGACTAGTGCCACTGAGGTACAGAACTCGGACTCAGGAACGTCTGCCCTGCTGTTTACTAGTTGTTTCTTCAACAGCTGATTTAATCCCTTTAAATCTGAGTTTCTTTGTCTGAAAAAAATGGGATAATAGTAGCAGTGGGCTGTGGTCAGGACTAAACGAGACAATGCTTAGGAAGTGCTAAGGTCCGTGGCTGGCACATGAGTAAGCTCTCAATTAAGGGTTTTCCATTTTGATGCTGCCTCTGCTTGTGTGCTCACCCTGTGGAGTGCCTTTTGACGTCTGTGGCTGCAGTTACTCAAGTCCTTTTGTTTTGAAAGGCATCCAGAGAAGCATTTCATAACCCGTATTTTCAGCGTTGAAGCATAAGTGACCATCCCTTCTCTTTCTACCTGCAGGTAACTTACTGACTGAAAAGGAATGACTCACCTTTTTGAAGTTCATTTTAAGGAGAAAGCTTCCTTTGATGACTTGAATTTAGAATGGGTAGTTGCTTTGCAGGGTAGTAAAGAAGCTGGTGACTGTGTCCCAGGGCTGTGTCCCACAGATTGGATGTTGGAATGTACTATGGCCTTGAAGATGTGAGGCAGCAATGCTGAAGATGTCCTGATATTCTGATAAAAAGAGGATCCTTCCAAGGTGCCGGGGTGGTTCAGTCAATTAAGCGTCTGCCTTCAGCTCAGGTCCTGATCTCAGTGTCCTGGGATCGAGCTCCCTGCTGAGCAGGAAATCTGTCCCTCTGCCTCTCCCCCTGCTCGTGCCCCCCCTCAAATAAATAAATAAAATCTTAAAAAAAAGGGGGGGGCACCTGGGTGGCTCAGTTGGTTGAGCGACTGCCTTCGGCTCAGGTCATGATCCTGGAGTCCCGGGATCGAGTCCCGCATCGGGCTCCCTGCTTGGCGGGGAGTCTGCTTCTCCCTCTGACCCTCTTCTCTCTCGTGCTCTCTATCTCTCATTCTCTCTCTCAAATAAATAAATAAAATCTTAAAAAAAAAAAAAGGGGGGGATGCTCCCACGACTTCCCACTCAAAGAGAAAATCCCTCCATGGAGTTAATGTGGGCCTCCCATTTGAATGATGGTTATGAATTTGTTCTATAACATTTGGATGCATAAATGTTACATTTCCTCATTGTTCAAAGCTCAAATTGGTTCTAAACTTCTACTTGCCAAAGTGGATAGATGTCCAACACCAATTATTATTGGGGTGGGGATCTTCCTAAGGTGTTACATAAGTTCTGGATGCCTTACACACAGTCTGACATTCTGTGAGAGTCTTTGTTTTTACCTATGTTGGTCGTCACTGACTCAAAAGCACGATCCATTTTATTTTTTTAAAAAGATTTACTTATTTTAGAGAGAGTGTGTGGGGGAAGGGGCAGAGGGAGCTAGAAACTCAAGCAGACTCTGCACTGAGTGTGGAACCCAACTTGGGGCTCGATCCCATGACCCTGAGATCCTGACCTAAGCCAAAACCGAGACTTGGGCACTTAACCGACTGTACCATTCAGGCGCCCCTACATGATCCATTTTAAAGGCAAGTTAGGCATAGCCACCATTCATCAAGGTGCTGAGCTATAGGATTTGGTTCACCCTTTCTAGGTTCCACATAGTCTCATTTGGAAGATGCCCTTGGGCGTACTGTTTGCCTTCTCATTCAACGGAAGACTAACCTTCCTCTCTTCCCTTGACACCTGCTGCCCCTTTCAGCCCCTAAATAAGAACCCAGAAGTCAGATCACAGAGATATAGCTATATTCTTATAATGGGAGAAAATAACTGCTCGTGATTTTGCTTATTACAGCTATGAGTGGAATTCAAATTATTACCTCAATAGAAATTACGCCACAGTACTACATGCCAGAAACCATGCTCAAAAGACTTTTGCCTTCACTCCTTTAAACCTTGACAATTCTGCATGGCATTGACCTTGTTCAATAAATGATGAAACTGAGATTCCAAGAACATAAGTGTTATACCCAAGGATGTCCCACTGATAAATGTAGAGATCACATTAAAGGGTTGTTTTTAATATCTGAGACTTCAGTACATCTTTCTTTATGGAAAAACTGAAAAAGAAATAGGTGATTTGATGATTGACTCAGAATGAGAGAGAAAAGGTGTTTGGCTAGCCATTTGAAGGAGAACTTTATACATTGGAATTGTATTGATACTTTGGAGTATGCAGCGTGTTTCTGCATTTTGCCTTTAAGGAGTAAAATAAGGTGCACGTAAATATAGATGAGCTGTGACTGCAGCTGAATGATTCGTCTGACATGAAGGGTGGTCTCCTGCAAGAAGCCTGCTTTGGTTACATTCATGTCTCAATGGCATGCTTTTGATTTCTGGGCCGGACCATGTTTGTATGGCTACAAACATTTTGGTATGTTGGCATTTGTACGTTGTTGGCCTGGAGCTGTTAAATATGAGAATGACTGGCTATGAGGATGTGAATGCCGACACTGTGGTTTAGTGACCTTTTCTGTCTTTCCTCTTGAGACACAAACTGCAGTTAATTATTTTAGGGCACCTGGCAAAGAGAAACATGGGTTCATAATTAGGAAATGAATGTACATTTTAAAATGGGAGAAGAATTCATCTTACAAAAAAAAAAATTCCACCGTTGTGTGCTTTAAATAACAAGCTGCTATAAAAGCTTTTAGATTTATCCAGACAACACATATTAATTGAAAGCTTACTATGTGCCAGGCACTGTTCTAAGTGCTTGGGTCCTATCACTGGACAAATGAAAGATTCCTATGCTTGTGGATCTTACAGTGTTCTGAGGGAAATTAGGCCATAGGTATTATGTAAAATCTGTGCATATATACACACACACATATAGAAGAAGTAAGTGTTGTGGATAAAAAAGGAGAATTCAATGAGGGACAATGGAAATCAGGGTGAGGGGTGTTGAGTTACTAAATACAGTGGTCAAAAAAAAATATAGTGGTCAGAAGGATCAGATTTACTTGAACTTACGATAATGGATATTGCTAAAAGTTTGAATACAACTCAACAAAAGGTTTGCATGCTAGGTTTAATGCTAGGCCCATTTATTTGACCTATAATTTCTGTATAGTGAAAACTGGTAATAGCAAAGGAGATTCGTTGTTTCAAGTTAAAGCTATGCCACTCTTGTTTTTCTTCTGTCTGTGACAATCTGGAAATTAACTGGCATGGTTTCTCCACAGACATATTAGCTCTAGAAATAAACATTAGTTTTTATAATATATTGTGATTTATGCAGCTTCTGATTTAATACATTTAATTAATTTGAAAGACTTGGAATAAAATTACTAATATGCTGGCTGTAATGCTGTATATAGCACATTTAGAAATTAGTTGTTCTTCATAAATTAATGGTTGTTTCTTTATTTTTATTTCTCAAGTAGATTTCCTACGGGCAGTTTTTCAAGAGACTAACACGTACTTTCTTTTTAATGGTGAGTGGGAAAAATCTATTAAATTCATATCTGGGCAAATGTAGGTAAGCAGCTGTGGGATTAAGTTTGCAAATTTAATTTGAAATCAATTTCTCTACTTTTCCCTCACCTGCATTGCTAAAGGGACCCACTTTCAACAACCTTTGAAAAAAATTTCAGTCAGCATTCAACTAGTGTTAGAATTGATTCATCAAATATATGTTTGGAGCATTTCATCCATTTCACAAAAGTTCTTATTTTTGCATTGGAAAATTTTATGCAACTTTTGGGCAGTCATCAACCTATACAAATCAAAGTTCCATTCTAGCACTATCATTTTAAAGGATTTGGCTTCACACAGCTGTTAATTTTTTAAGTTTTTTTTTTTTAATGGAAGTAGGACGTTTTTGTGTTGACCACAAAAAAACTCTCTGTAAGACAGTCCAAAAATGCCTTCGAAAATTGCTTTCTAGTTCTTCATTAGTGTGTAAATTTTGACTATTTGTGTGGAAAGAAAGAAGAGAAAAGAGCAGTGAAATCGGAACTCTGCTCCTTACTTTGGTCCTAAAAGGACTCAAGCTACCCTCAGCCCCAGCATATCCAATCTACCACACTCCTACAAAAGAACTCCTCTTTGGAACAGACATGTCCGCATTCATGTGCTCCCAGAACATAGTCTGTAATCCTCTAATGCACTATCTTGTGATCAGTGTCTTGTCTCTACCACATTCCAGGCAGCATCTCCTTGAAGGAGTGTCTGTTTTGTTTACCTTTTTGCCCTCAGTGCTTAGCACATTGCAGGAGCTCAGTATATGAAGACCCAATAAATGAGTGAATGGATAATTGGATGAGTCCAAGTCAGCCCAAAGATAGGCAGGGTGAAGGGAGATGTGAATGCAGGTGTGGAAATGATCCTTCCCATGTTCAGGAAATGCACTCTGTGACCTTAGAGAAAACTTTGTGACGTAGCCTTATTACCCGGTCATGACTCATTTATTCCTCTCCTTTCTCTCACGTGGCACTTGGCATTGTCTGATAGTATAATATACATTTATTTGTTAAGAAATTTTCTTAATGGTGGCAGCACATATGTTTTCATTTGCTGCAGGTCATCAGCCCCTAGAACACTACCTGCCTGTAGGAGGCATTAAATATTTATTTAATGGACATATGAATACACTTGACTCTTTCTACTTCAAACTGCTTGCCTGTGCTCTGTGTTGCTGGAGATTTTATGAATGAAAGGCTGCCACCCCTGCCCTCCTAGGGCAGAGCACTTGAATTCTTGCCCATTGACCACCCACTTCACAGAAATACACCTGTGGCTGTGCAGCCCTTTTCAGGTTTATGACATGATTTTTTAACTCTGAACCCCTTTTGACCACCATGAAATTCAGCTAGGATGTCCTTGTGTATTGAAAATTGTTCTTACAGTCCTTGAAATGCTGAGGAAACCCAGGTTAAAAAGTCCACATTTTGTCTATAAAACTCATCAGAAGACTTCGTTCATTCAGTTCTCATATCTGTGAAAATAAGTCATCTTGATAATCAGAGAAAACCAAACTGGCAAATTTTTTCAATAAAGAAGACTGAATATAGAGATCCAATGCAAACTATCTGATAGTGCTACGTTCCACATAAAACCTTTAAAAGAAAAGCACAACATGAAAACCAGGTCTCTTTTTATTTCTTTTCCTAGGAAATTTTGAACCTAATAGTAAGTTTGCTTTGAGAGAAGAGAAAACATAAAAGGCATTCGTATCCAAGGCTAGCTGGTATGCTCTTGGGGCATTCTGGGTTAGAGTAGTCTAGTTCAGGGACCTAAGCTTGAACGAGGTCTCTACTTTGTCTTATTTTCTGCTGCTGAGATGATCTCCAAACTCTTGCCTTAAAACTTTGAGCAGATGATGCAAACCATTGATCTCTTGGCTGCATCTGGCACCAGGCGTATTTTGTCTGACCTGGATGTGTTTTACATTTGTTGCCAACATTTCAAAATGGGGAATTTCACATTAAACTTCTATTTCCACTTCTCTTAAAATATCAGACGATTTGGCTGCTGGACCTCCATGCTGTTATGACAGAACATTGGGCTAAAGTTGAACAGTGGGTGCCCCTTAGATAGGGCCTGGACTCCCCAGTTTGTCACAGTCCTTCCCACTCCCTAGGTATGCCCACACTTGCTTCCTCCCCTCAATTACTCGTCTGGTTCCTACAGAGTTTAGGCAGCGATTCAAGATGGCCTTAGAAAAACTAAAGTCTTGGTGGTTCCCTCATGCCTTTGCTCTTTCCTGAAAGCTCTATGGATCTGTGCTTTCTGTACAAATGCCCAAGTTTCACTAGGGTGACCTAACTGGCCATAGCCCTCGGGAAAGTCTCAAAGAGCTGATTCGGGGACTGGCTTGTTTGTCTTTTTCTACTAAGATGGGAATATTTGGTTCACTCTCTGAGATCAAAGAAGATAGACTGTAGCCTTCTCCTCCTTTCTAAGCTTTTTCCCATCAGGAGGAGCCTCAGTGGAAGCTCTCAGTAGAGCTTCATCATGCTGTGCTAATAACTAGAGCCAGCAGCGCCCATCATGTCTCTGCGGCGGCCTAAGCACATTGACAGTCCTCTTTCTGCCCTCCCACTCCTTTTGATTTTCAACACTCTTCTCCTTTTGCAGCCCATTTTAGTTGGCTTTTATGTGACCCAGTGGATAGAAACCTTAATGTCAGCGCCATTAAATCAGTGCCTACAAAAAAAATCTGGAAATGCTAAACCCTGGCAGGAAGTATGTTCCAATTAGTACTGATAAAAGTACAGTGAGCTGAAAACAGTGACTTCAGCAGAGTAGGAGAGAGGAAGCGCAGCTCCTCTGGCTCACGTGGAAAATGCAAGACATCCCAAGAATTCATCTCCTTTATTAATTTGCAACTATTTCTATAAGATGCTTTCCCTTGTTTTTTAATTTAATGCACTGGCTGAAAGGGACATGAATGTTCCTTTGGAAGGATGAGGCTTTAGGATTCTGGGGCTCTCAAGATTTGTGTGGCTTTGTGTGCGCGCACTGTGCATGAGAGAGGGATTGGATTGTAATTGCTGTCTTCTAGCTGCATTTCTTTGCGATGCCATCGAGTTTGCATTTATGTCCACTGTACTGTCAGAGGAACCGTGGGCCTGTGTTAAAAAAAACTCACATCAACTTCCCATGAGCTTCAGGGAGATATCATTTGATGGGTTATGTTCGGATCAGATCTGAGCCTTATGTGGATATAATAGACTTGGAAAACTTTCACATACTGGAAATGTGTTTTGTTGTTATGTGTGAAAAAACCATTAACTTTAAAATGCTATTCTCCATTTTACCCAACTAACGCCTGCTTATTCTTTTAAGATATTCAAGAAGACTTTAGCGCTCCCACTCCCTCCCTCATTTGAACCGGGTGTGCCTTCTCTTTGCTCCCAGAACATCATCTGTAATCCTCTAATGCTCTGTCTTGTGATCAGTGTCTTATCTCTACCACATTCCAGGCAGCGTCTCCTTAAAGGAGTGTCTGTTTGGTTACCTTTTTGCCCTCAGTGCTTAGCACATAACAGGAACTCAGTATATGAAGACCCAATAAATGAGTGAATGGATAATTGGATGAACAGATAGATGAATAAATGCATTTTTTTAGTGATTGCTGAGTTAGTATCATTTCTGTATTTTATATATGATTGGACTAAAACATATCTTCTAATATATCTTTGCTTGCCATTTTGCTGTCGTTTTAGGGGTTTGCATATCCTGATTTTAGGTTCTAATATATGGTGTGTTTTATGTCAACATAAACATAAAACATTTTGTTTCATATTGCTAACTGGAGGGGTCTTTGAAAAATATGCAATGTGAGGGGCGCCTGGGTGGCTCAGTCGGTTCAACGTCTGTCTTCAGCTCAGGTCATGATCCCCGGGTCCTGGGATCAAGTCCTGCATCGGACACCCTGCTCAGTGGGGAGTCTGCTTCTCCTTCTCCCTCTGTTGTTCTCCCTGCTGTACACTCTTTCTCTTTCTCTCTCTCTCAAATGAATAAAATCTAAAAAAGAAAAAGAAAAAAATAGAAAAACATACAATGTGGAAAGAAGGGACTTGGCCTTGAAGTGAGGGTAAAATGAAAACGTTTACTAAAATATTTACAGGTTTGGCTACAACAGTACTGAGGAACCTTAGTAGAAGTTTTTACCTCTAGGCCACTTCTCCTGCAAGGAGAAAGATGCATAGAGATTTGCCAGCTTCTTCACTGATCAGCAGTGTTTGTGTAGGAGGTAACAAAGGCATCTCACTCCGTCTTTGAATCCCTGGGTTTCATTCACTGCATGGACACCTTTTCTACTGCATTTTTTATTTGAATACCTTTAGAGGAGGCCTGAATCCTCAGGAGCCAGACATTTGTGGTAGCTGTCCAAATTCTGAAGATGCTTGCTCCTTCCACTCACTGTCTGTATATTAGGTTTATTCTCACTACCTCTGCCATAGAGGTTTAAGGATTGCCCATGGTTGCAGAGTTCAAGCCTCTTGCCTTTCCCTTCGCTATAACCCCATCATTTTATAGGAACTTTGGTGATTCCCATCTCTACCAAACAACAATAAATGTATTTTTTATAAAACATAATTTAAAATGAGAGCTTTTGAGTGAAAAAAGTCTCCGAAAGCAAACATTTCTTCAACTGAAACTTTAAAGAAAGCATGCTGCTTTAGTTGACGGCCTCATGCATCAGAGCTTTGTTTTCTGTGTTACTCTAAAAGCCAGGCAGCTTAAATGTAAGCCTTGAATGTGCTCAATGCAGGAGCCCTGGCTCTGGAGGCTGTACAGACAAAACAGTTTCAAAAACCCACCATACCTCTAAAAATACTCCAGAAGGTTAAAAACCATGTTAGATGTTTGCCTTTGGCTTCTAGCACGTAGAGGACACAAAGAGAGTCTACGGTAGCTGTAACTCTTCCTTTAAGCTTGCGCTATCAATGTGGAGTTTTAACTCAATTAGATTGACGTTACTAGAAAAAATATAGACTCTAAAAATACAATAATAGGAGGTAGAATTATTTAGTAAACAATATGGTGTAGTGTGTATAGAGGAGACAGCTGCTAAAGCTCATGGAAAACTACATGATTTGCCATGACATATGTCGGATTATGGGTTTGGAAGGAATAGTAAGACTTCATTCATTCATTCATCTGTCATTCATAAAACATGTGATTCTTCCTCTTACTACTCAGTAATCCTTAATTATCCCAGCCAGATGAGGAATGCTGAAGGTTATGACTTCCAGAGAAGTTGTTTCTGCTTTGTTTTTAGTAACTCATCCAAAAAAAAAAAAAATACAGAACGCAAACTTCCTATGTCCTGACACTATAGAAAGATGAAACACACACTTATTACCTTCTGTTGTGTAAAAGTCCTTCTTCATTTATTTGGAAAGCCCATCATAGGACTCTTCCTCACTGTTGTTTCTGAAGGCAGAGTAAAAAAATTTTTTTAGCCTTACAGGTTCATTTTTTTCACTACGTTTTACCTCAGACATACATGTTTAATGAAAATTTGGACAGACTATAAAATTTTTCTTTGTAAGAAAGAAAATTACCCTAGCCAATCTCTACTGAACTCTATTCTACCTTGACTCTGACAAGCTGTCTAGATTACTGCTCGTTTTGAAAACCAGTCCTCTGAACCAAATTTCTGATATCACCTCTGTAATATGTCACTTTGATAGATGCGTTATCAAGACCATGTTGGGAAACTACTTTAAAGATCCATCTAGTCTAAGGGTTGTTTGTTTTTTAACCTGGTATCTATTGGTGACTATCAGAGGAAACACGAAATCTTGGAAATTACAAAGTAAAGGGTTGGTGTGTTTGTCTGTCTAGGTAGAGGGTCTGTAACTTTTATCAGATTGTCTAAAAGGTTGGTGACTCCTGGGGCACCTGGGTGGCTCAGTCAAGTGTCTGCCTTCAGCTCAGGTCACGATCCCAGGGTCCTGGGATCGAGCCCCGTGTCGGGCTCCCTGCTCCACGGGAAGCCTGCTTCTCCCTCTCCCACTCCCCCTGCTTGTGTTCCCTCTCCCACTGTGTCTCTCTCCATCAAATAAGTAAAGTCTTTATAAATAAATAAATGAATGAATGAATGGTTGGTGACTCCTAAGAAGTTAAGAATAAAGAATACATCCCTTGCACCTCCATTTTAACTTGAGGGCTTTTACAGCTTGCCTGAGATCCATGTTAACAGCTTTTGGGATTTTAATCTCATAGTGTGGTATGGTTGGCCAAAGCAAATTCCTACCTGTGACAGATGAGCAGGCGAGCCTGGTATAGTCTTTCCACATAGTGCTTGCAGTGGAACTATCTTGGACATCTTGAGCAAATCCACAAAAGTGTATGTGAAATGTCCAGAATACATTTGGATATCATTGTAATAAATTTTATACATTTTAATGTCCATGAGAGTGGCAGGACGGAGGTAGGAAGTATAGGAAAAGGAGTATTCTGCCGTGGGGACACAGGTCTTTAGATTGAAAAGGGGGAGAGGTTTATCTTAAGTGCCAAAGAAACACGTAATCCAATCAAAGTGTATAGCCGCCTGAGCGACAGTTAAAGACTCTAATCTGATTTGAAATTTAATAATGATGTACTAAAATCCTTGGAAACCTGGTTATGTGACCACCTACTTTGGTTTGAAGTCCCTCGTAAATAGGGCTCAGGATGTCCCATCACTTGACAACCAGAGTCTAGTGAAGTGTACTGGTCACGATCAACAACAGTGTTTATGAACTAGAAAAGTAGCGGTCATGACCTCTTCTAACCAGACACAGTTTTAATTTAAATACAGAAATAGTTTAAAAGGGGGCGCCTGGGTGGCTTAGTCATTTGAGCATCTGACTCTTGCTTTTGGCTCAGGTCATGATCTTGGGGTCCTGGGATTGAGCCCTACGTCTGGCTCCCTGCTCCGTGGGGAGTCTGTTTGTCTCTCTCTCTCTCTCTCTCTCTCTCTCTCTCTCTCTCTCGGGTCATGTCCAGGGGCGCCTGGGTGGCTCAGTCATTAAGCGTCTGCCTTCAGCTCAGGTCATGATCCCGGGGCCCTGGGATCGAGCCCCACATTGGGCTCCCTGGTCCCCGGGAAGCCTGCTTCTCCCTCTCCCACTCCCCCTGCTTGTGTTCCCTCTCTCGCTGTGTCTCTCTCTGTCAAATAAATAAAATTAAAATAAATAAATAAATCTTTTTTAAGAAAATATTTAAAAGAATCATAAAATGTTTTCTTGTTAAAAAGGAACCTGTATTTATTTGGTATTTAAAGTTTTTGTAATGTGTTAAGAAAATTTCATGTGGTAGAGTAACAGATCAGTCTTATAATTCTAATTTAAAATGCATAATTGAGTAATTGATTTAGACTTGTGGCTTTAGGTTGATATATTACTAAATTGATCTACAGTGTTGGAATATTTAAAAGAACTTGATTCACTATATTTATAAATTTAATTTATTTGATTTAAGAGATTTATTTAATTACTCAGGAAGGTTTTAAGTCAGACAATTGAAGTACTTAAAGGAAATCAAGTATATTAAATTTATAAATGATTTTAAAATGTTTGAAGAGCTTCAAATAACTGTTTATAAATGGAACTAAATATTCCTTTAAGTCCCTTTAAAAGCAATTGCTAAAATTTACTAGATTATAAATAGAATTAAATTTGTAAGCTGAAATGAGAAGCTTAAGGAAAAACTAGGCTTTTAAATTTGTAACTTGAATAAATCAAATATTAATGTTTAAAACCAAAGTACCATCAGACTAATCTTTTCTGAGCACAAAGGTCACCCTCAAGGACTCTAGAAACCTCATGTTTAATGCACACTTTTTGTTTTAAACATAGGATTGTTCCTCACTTCTACAGAGAAGTATGCATTCCTTTTTTTTTCCTAGAATCATGCAGCACTCTAGATAGATTTCCTTTCTCTTTTTTCTTTTTTAGAAATAATTCTCTATTTTAATCAGCTATGAAACAGATCCTCCCAGTGCAATTTTATCTTCCACGTTTTTTCTAGAAGTTCTACTCCCCATAAGGAAGTTACATGCAAATTTATGAAAGTCACCTTAATTCCCTAATAACACAGGAGTTGGTCACAAATTACCAGACAATAATCTGTTTTCTGGTATTGCTAAATCATGCATCACATTTGTATTTTTTAAAAAGATTTTATTTATTCGTGAGAGAGGGAGGGAGGCAGAGGCAGAAGCAGAGGGAGAAGCAGGTCCCCCACGGAGCAGGGAGCCTGATGCGGGGCTCGATCCCAGGACCCCGGGATTATGACCTGAGCTGAAGGCAGATGCTTAACTGACTGAGCCACCCAGGTGCCTTGTTATGTTTTCTTTTTACCTTTTGACTTTTTCCCATTTATGATTGATACATTTTTGCTTGGAGAAATCAGTGCAAATGTGGTATTTGGGGAACAATAAGGAATGGTGGGGATTGTGGCAATCTAAATAATGCACACTATTTGGCTAATCGTTGCTAGGTGACTATTCCCGTGAATAATAACTTCTGATTTATTTTTCCAGGAGATTAGAAATTTAATGTGAAATCTCACATGAAAAATATTGGTACCAATTTTTTAAAAAAAATTTGGGAAGTCGGGGCAGCATCTATATCTGAGACTGAATTAGCCTGCAGGTCACTTGTTTTAGAACTTTGATCTATAAGAATGTGCAATGAAGAATGATGTGATCTGGATGCAGTTGTCCCCTTGTCAGTCTCTACCCCGGAAAGATGTAGACCAGTGGCATTCTAAGGTCCCTGGAGTCAACTCATACCAAAGCATTGGTAAATAATGTTGTTTTTACTGAAGATTTTGAAGAACAGAGAGAGAAGAGGTTTATTGTTTATACACATACTCTCCCCTCATTAAAAAAACAAAGAAAGCAATATTGAAAACCCCCATTTCTCCAGCCTTCTACACAGCTACTCTGCTTGGGGTGGGGAGCAGAATGGGAGCGACAGTGACTTTTTTCTCCTCCTCAACCTGTGCACGCCACCCAGGATCCTAGGACTCTGTTCCCATCTTGATTCTTGGTTCTTCAGATTCCACTCCCTCTTAAGGAGAGCAATCCGGTTTTGTCTTGCTCTTAAGCATGCTGGGCCCTCAGCAGTGGTGGTCCTGCCGCTGCTGGGATGGATAGAAGTCACTTTCCTCCTGTTGTGCCTGAAACCAGCAACGCGTGTCAATATCTGAGTGTTGGACACTCACAGCCCATGTTTTCTGGTTCCCTGTCGTCCACCTCAAGGTGCTGGCATTCGCCTCCTTTTTGACGTTTTATTCCTGCAGTGGCAGCTGATGCCCTTCCATGTTCGCTAGGCCTTTGCCATTTCAGTGCGTGCTGGGCCTGACTTCCAGGGTCCCAACCTGCTACTTGTCCCTCTGCACTCCTTCTGGCTGCTGGAGCCCGCTCCTCAGCCCTGCTGCGGGCACGCCGCAGGCCTGGAGGTCGGGCAACTGAGGCCTTCTTTCCTCCCCGCCACCCTGCACCTCCTGCGACAGTCCATGATGGGAGCTGGTGTGTGGAAACATGGGCACTTCCTTCCTCAGGTGGGGTATACGTCTGCTGCTTCCCAGAATCCCTCCATGAGGTTACACTCCTTTGCCCATCCTGGTGACCTACTGATAATGACCCCTCTCCTACAGTTCTGCCCTTCCTCCTCTCAGCGTTTTTACTGGTATGTCCCTGGATCACCCCCCACTTACACGCTAATGGCCACCTCTGTATCTACTTCTGGGGGAACCTTAAACTATAAAATATCCCCAAACCAAATGCCATTCTAATAAACCCAATCAAACCATGGAATTTATTTTTTTATTTTCATTTTTATTTTCATTTTTTAATCAACATAATGTATTATTTGTTTCAGAGGTACAGGTCTGTGATTCAACAGTCTTGCACAATTCACAGCGCTCACCATAGCACATACCCTCCCCAATGTCTATCACCCAGCCACCCCGTCCCTCCCACCCCCCACCACCACTCCAGCAACCCTCCGTTTGTTTCCTGAGATTAAGAGTCTGTTATGGTTTATATCCCTCAAAACCATGGCATTTAGTTAGCAACCTGAAGGGAAAGCACGTGTTTCCCGCACAGCTCCTGAATCCAGGATTTGGGGAGCACTGGCCTGGCCTCACTAAGGGTGCCTGCGTATTAGAAATGGACGTTCCTCTCTGGAAATTTCAGTCCAGCAGTTTGAATTTTAATAAATCATGCCGACCCTTCTTTTCTCCTGACCAAATCAATTCTTAGGAGCCGCATCCTAGCTTAAGGTAGAAGATACAGAGGGCGTGCGTGAGAAGGTTCACTCTGTAGGCCCCTCCACGGATGTCTTCATGCTGCTTCAAAATGTGGCTCCACTAATGGTTTTCTGCTCACTTCTGTTCGGAGGCTGAGTAGACTCTGGGGCCTAATGGGTGTTTACGAAGTGGTTCATTATTACTCCGCTGAAGGTTTTCTGTCTGCCTTGAAATCACCTTATTGGTGACTCAACTGCCCCCAGGAAGTTTGCTTCAGGAAAGACATTTAAAAATTTCTAGCCACTGACCTGGGAGTGGCTTACTCACCCAAAGGATGCAATCTATTCGTGCTGACATAGGCTGTCTAATGCAAACACTATAAAGTATTCATAAGCCTCCGCTTTGCCTCAAAATAGAACCCATTTCTCCATTTGGATAAGGTATTAGAGCACTAAATGCCTCCACGACGAATCTGCTCACTTCTGGGTTCTAATTGTCTCTCTCTTCCTTGGAGGGTGACTCTGGGACGCTCTGCTTTTCTTAGCCATCTGTCCTTTGCATTTGCTCTCGCCTCATCTCCCTTGTCTCACTTTTGCCTCCAGCCTTGTTTACAGTTCTTTTTCTGGAGGGGTGGTTGCGGAGTTGACTTCCCAGGGAAAAAAAATTAAATATTCATGAGAAAGATAGTGTGGGCTTAAGGGATCTGGAAGAAGGCAAAACCGAATATATAGTAAATGAAAAAATTTAAACATGTTAATTTTAATACTTTCACAAGCACTGGCATGTCTGTAGCCCCTTACAAGATGTAGTCGTCTTGAAGCTGGATAGCCTGTGTTACAGCTATTTTAGTCATGCATATTTTTTCCCCCCTCTGTCATTAAATTAGAATATGATTACCTCCCACAGCCAAAATAGCTCCTTGGGGTACTAAGTAATATAATTTATTTCATAAATAGGATCAAAACACCTTTATTAGATGGTAGTAACTAGAGAAAAAACAGCATTTTATTAAACATTTTAGTATTGACTGTTTTATTACATTTAATCAGAATGGGATTTTGAAAGCAACCCAGAGATGTACTCTAAACTTTTATCCATGCTTCAGCTACCTTGCTTGAAAGATGGTTGGTTTTGTTTTTCTTTTAACTGTGGAACCCAATCTGTGAGGGATTCTTTTGAAAACCACAAAGGCTACATGTTTAGTTTGTCTGAGATCTGGGCTCCTAGTGGTTCCTTTCTCTTGGTAGGTTCAAATGCACAGGACCACAAAGAGCCAAATGTGCAGAGCCCAGGGTGGAGGACCCATGAGGATGCAGACTTTGTTCCTGCTTCCCTGCTTTACTTTACTTTCTGTTTTCAACAAATATTTATTTAACACCTGAGGATACAGCACTCAGCAAAACAAAATCCCTTCCCATGTGGGTCTGGAGTGTAGGGGGAGATAGTAAGAGGAAGTGGGGGTTATGACAGGGGCCGAGCTCCTCTCTCACTGCGCACAAGGCTTTCAAGAGGTCCGTTCTGAGTACGGGCTGTGTTATGTTCACCTGCCGTCTTAACCTTTTTGGTGTCAGGCAGTCACACTTGGACATTCTGTAATGGTTTTCCCTAGAGACGATAAAAATAGGATGTCAGCTCGTTTCTAGTTGAGGCATAAAAGGAATTACTGTGAAATTTAGAAGAGGCATTAAAGGTCATTTAAAAAAAAAAAAACTGGCTCTGCCAATTATTGGCAGGGTGACCATGGTCAAGTGAGCTGACCTCTGCCGCTCGGTCTGTCCTGTAAAATGATGATAATAGCACCTGCCTCCTGAGGTTGTCGTGAGGATTAAATGAGGTAATATTTGTTGTGTACCTGGAATAGTGCACCTGGCCGGTGGTAGGTGACATACAAATATTAGTTGCTTGGTCTGCTGTCCCGCCTGAGGCTTGCGGTTTTTGTCTCTGTTGGATTGATTGGCCAGCTTCTGCTTAAACTCCACTGATGAAACCCTCAACCTTCCGGGAGGGCCCTTTTGAACCTTGACTTTTGTTTTGCCTGTGAACTGCCCTCCTTCCTATGAAGCCAGAGTGTCTCTCTTATGTGGTTTCTGCCCCGTAGTCTTCCCCTGTGGGGATTGATTCATTTATTCCAGTCCTCCTTCTGCATGAGGCTCTCCTGATATTTGAAGAGTATGCACCTTTTGAGAGGATTTTTCACCAAGCTGAATATCCCAGGTCCTACAACTTTCTCTCAAGAGACACAGTTTCCTAGTTCTACTCCCATCCCCAGATCACTGGAAGGAGACACACCAGCCCTCCTTCCTGTAGCGCAGCCATCCCAGGTGCTCTCCTTTATTTTCTCTTGTCCGTTATATTATCTCTTACAGGATGGGATGCCCAGGTGTGCATAAATAGCCTGCTGGATACGAGCAGTGCAGTACACAGGTAGCAAGACAGAGGAGATACTGCATTCATGGAACTGAAATTCTAGTGGTGAAGACAGACTATAATCAAATAAAGGAATAAGATCTTTCCAGATAACACTCTTAGATGAGATGGACAGGGAAAGCCTCTTTGAGGAGGTGATGCTGAGTTGAGATCTCAAGGATGAGAAGGAACCAACAGTGTGAGTGTCTGGGAAGGAGTGTGCTGGGTAGAGGGAAGAGCCTGTGGAAATACCCTGAGGTGTGGGGAGCAGCTTAGCCATGTGATAAAGCAACAGACAGAAAGCCCATGTTGCTGGATTGGAGGGAATGGGGGGAAGGAGGAGAGTACAGTACGATGAGGGTCTAGGGCTCGCTCATCAGAGGGTATCCTGGTAATAGCTCTCCTCTCTTATATCAGGGAAGTTTCAGAGACCCTCAGAGTTGGAAGGGACATTTCCCAAACCATCCAGTCTTTTTTCTCAACAGTGCTGGTACTCAACTTTCATGCAAGCCATGCTTAGGTTCTTGCAGTGCCACCTGAGGGAAATGTTTAAAAACTATAGCAGGTGCCCAAATGCAACTGTTGCAAAAAACAAAATCTTTTTAATGGCACCAGACTTCTAGTGCCTTGTTCTCTCACATCGCTGTTCCTTTATACATACTATTTTCTCCATGTGGAATTCCTTCCTCCGACTTGTGGACTCCTGTGCATATTCTAGAAAACCCAACTTGAAGGCACCAGCACTTCTGAGAGGCCTTCCCCACCCTTTGAAGGACCCTGTCCAACAAGAGTGAGAAGAACCCTCTGCTCCTTCAGCATCCAGTCACATTTCTACATTAGCCATGTATCAGTCTTGCAACTGTTTATTTACTTCCTATCTCCCTCCATTAATCTTGAGCCTCTTGCAAGAAGAAACTTCATCTTGTGCAACTAGGCCTAGAGATTAGCAAGGTGCTTGAAACTTAGTTGCCCAACAAACACTTGCTGCGTGATTGACTATTTAAAACATTCCTTCCAGGATTTGTCTAAACCACTATGTCTCAATGGGAGCACAGTTTACATTTTGGGCAATAGAATTCTTTGCTGTGTGGAGACATCTCTTGCCTTGCACCCCTGCCCCTTCACTAAGTGCCTCAGTGAATTTCCGAACACCCCCTAGGGAACAGTAGTGGCCTCCAGTTGAGAACCATCACTGGCCCATTAACGTATCTATTCATGAGTTAATACTATGTGCCAAGCCCTGTGATTGGTCCACATGTTCAAGTAACGCTGGAGCAGGAATTCACCACTTCTCATTCCATCCATCTTGAGTTGTCTCTGTAGGACAGTTCTTCCTCATTGTATCAAAATGTGTCTCTGTAACATCTAAACATTGATTCTGGTATTATTGTCTAGTGCAATACAGAAAATATCCAATCTTTTTCTTTTGTGTTAGCCTTTCAACTATTTGAAGACATTTTTATTACCCTCTGTGTACCTACAATTTCTCCCTTCTCTAAGTGAAGCATTACTGATTTTTTGGACCATTCCCTGTGACATGAGTTTGAGTGATCTCAGCTCTTCGTTACGGGGTGGGGATGTGTCCGTATGCATGAGGGTCTAGGGCACTACTCATCAGAGGGTATCCTGGTAATAGCTCTCCTCTCTTACATCAGGAAATTGACTGACAATTACATTGACGGTTGCAATATAATTCTTTTACTTTCATGTTTGGCATTTTCCCCATTGTTTACACCTCAAGCAGTGGTAGAACTGCAAGGTTTTTGTGTAGGGTATATTTTTAAATGCATTAGGTCACATAGATGTAGCCATAGCAGAGTCTTTGTGCAATGATTGCCTCTTTCTAGGCTCCTAATAAGTGGCAAAATGTTTAGCACCTACTGTGTATGGAATGCTATGTTGAGCAACACAGAACAAAGAGAAATGTGAAACATTCCTGTTGTCAAAGAGCTAATGAACTCAGAGCGCTTGACAAGTGTGAAAAAGTGGAAACCATGGTATGCCAGTAAATGTTGAACAGCTGTGTCGGTGGGCTGGGAGTGGAGGGAGCGCCCTGATTGGCGTTTGCTGATTCCTGTGGTGTAAATTCTCCCACCATGACTGCTTGCATGCTACCAGCACGATGTCACTGCTTGTGGAGTTGGAAGGAGATGTGCAGAAACCCTCCCATTTTATACTATTTCCTCCACACATACATCACAAACATAAATAACCTCAGGAGCACAGACGACAGTAAAATGTAATAGAAACAGCTGGGAAGCATTATGTTTTGAGTTTAATACCTTTGTTGTTTTTTTAATATTTTTTATTTATTTATTTGACAGAGAAACACAACGAGAGAGGGAACGCAAGCAGGGGGAGTGGGAGAGAAGCAGGTTTCCCGCGGAGCAGGGAGACTGATGAGGGGCTCGATCCCAGGACCCTGGGATCATGACCTGAGCCCAAGGCAGACGTTTAACGGCTGAGCCACCCAGGCGCTCCAATACCTTTGTTTTTAATACAATTTATTTAATTATAACTTTATGAAATTTAATTTTAATGGCTGTGTTTAACAACCCCCTCTGAAAATCTCTGAAAATTTAACACTTGGTTCTCTCAAGCTGATATGAACTGGCTTCAGCCCACTACTGGAAATTCAGTTTATGACAGTATGATGGGGCACCAGACATATGTGCAAAACTAAATGGTTTGGAAATTCAGATAAGAAAATAATCACTGCCTTGTATATTGAAGTAATCTAGGAAGATTTTCCTGGTGGAGGTAGTAGGGCTTGAAGAATGCACAGGGACATTTCCCAAACCACCCAGTCTCGTAGATGAAGATTAATGACATCTTAGTGACAGTAATACACCAGTTAATAGTTCTTGAGGCCTACTCTGTGCTAGGCCTTGTACTAAGGACTCAAGTGTATAGCTTAATGTAACTGTCTTAAAAAAACCAAGAAGTAGAGCATATGTTAGCCCCCTTTTAAAATGAGGGATCTGAGACTTAGCTCAAGAAACATGGCTAAAGTCACACAGCTGGTAGGACTTATTTTGCTTCTTGTGTTCATCTTGCCTGAGATTGATTTCAGACGTGTTTAGTAGAGGGGACCATGCCTGTGAGGTTCCTCTGGCTTGTCAAGTTGTCTGGAGACACCGATGTTCATAGTTATGGAAGCCCACTTAGTGGTTTCAAAGCCTCTTCACACTTCAACTTTCCCACACATCTTTCCCTGACAGACAGACCACCAAATAATGCTTTCACATTAGATGTCACTGGTCTTTTGGGAGGACACAGAGGATACATGGCAGAAGACAGAACACCCAGGTGACATTGACTTCCTGAAAAGTGAAACTGACTGGTCACAAAACTGTAAGTGTGGAGACAGGCCTAGCCACAGGCCCATCTGGACTCGGAGATTCACACGATTCCTGCTGTTCTGTTTCTCCTCTGTGTTGGCTCCATTTTAAAGATTGCCCCCCAGCAGGGCCAGATGTCTGTCCACGGTTTGTGTTTACGTTCTCACCACTCAGGTAGAAAAGCGAGGGCAACTCTTTCTTCACAGTTTGAAGAAAAGTTTTAGCCATTCCTCAGAGGGAAACGAAGATGCTGTTAGCAACGTTCTTAGTACGTTATGTAAAGAAAAGAAATACGGGACGGAGGAAGAAACAGTCATAGAGGAAAAGATGACACAGTGAACATAGAAATCAGAAACTTAATGGTAAAGACTAATGAAGAACATGGATCATCCAAATCCTTTAATTACAACGTAAAGCATGCAGCTATATATACGAGTACATGGGACACATACAATACTCACAGAACAACAGCTCCAACAGAAGTAGGCAGGCTCTTCCCAGGAGAGTCCGTTTATTCAACATTTTTGGAGCATCTACTTGTTATTATGACTGTTCGTATCATAATTTTTTTTTTTTTTTGGTCTTTATACTTAATTGGAGAACAGTAAGTTGCATGTGTTTAAAGTGTAAGATTGAGTTTGGACATTCGTATACACCTGTGAAACCATCACCACATCTAGAAAACAAAACATTTCCATCACCTTCAGAAGTTCCCTAGTGCCCATTGGTCATGGTGCCCAGTGCCCTCCTTTTATTCCCTTGCCAGGTGACCTCTCTGATCTGCTTTTTGTCATTAGAGGTTACTGATTTGCGTTTTCTAGAATTTTATGTAAATAGGAGCATATAGTATATGCTCTTCTTTGTGTAACTTCTTTCACACAGGGTTTTGAACTCCTTGTGGAATAACGACATATTCCACATAGACATGGCATGTGGAATCTGTCATTATATTTAGTCATATAGGATCTTCCTCAATTTATTATATCCATGAAACTCTCTCTAAAGAAACTAGTTGCTGTTTTACCCTCTCAAAACCTTGAAACCATTGCTAGAAACCAATGTAGGTTTAAGACAATGTAATTTTAGCAAACTGTAGCTAGCCCTACTTTTTTTTAGTGTAACTCAAAATTTGCATATAAAAATTTATTAGGAAGTATATCTTTAGAAATAGTTTTCCCTTCCTGGCCTTTTGGCTAAGATCAAGTGTGGAAGTAGGCAAGTCAGAATCTTCCTGAGTGTCTTCTCTCTGGAAAATTCTGGCCTCACAGCTGGAGATAAAGTGACATAGGGAGAGAAAATTTGCATTACTGTCAAATGGTGTAATTATCTTTCCTTCTGGAATTGCTTATATCCACACATCAGCAATATTGAGCATTGTCATGAGGTTGGGTTTTTTGGAAATAACTACTTGATTACTGTGTGTCCTGTAGTTCTGATGCTGTATTTTACTTCTTCTAATCTTAATTGAATGCTTCTGATTAAGTCAGTATTTTCTGGTGCACATGCATGCACACAAAGCTTTAATTTGAAGGAGGAAATCGGATTATTTATCTTTGTTTTCTGGTTTCCAACTTTCTGGCCTCAAGTCAAAGGCCTGCCTTTGAATGGAGTTCCTGGGTTTCTGAGGAAATTACCGCTCAGTATTCTACCAGCACTGTCTCCCTTAACCTCAGAAATCAGTGGTAGTTTTGTTGTGACTAAGGTGTGGAATTGAAGAGAAAGAGAAAGGATGAGTGAAGTAAGGATTTTTCAAAAGACTTCAGGGTGATGCTAGCAGCACATTTTAAAGAACTCTTAAGTTATAATAATCAATCTTACTATGTAGATTAAGTATTTGAGCTAAGTTATTTACTGGCATCCTCTGATTTAATGAAGATAAGCCGTGTCATCCACACATTTACAGATGTGGGAATGGAGGTTCAAAGAATTAAATAATTTGCATAGGTGTCGGCAGAGCCTGGGTTTGAATCTGGGCCTTTGTGTCTAGAACACATTTTATTTATTTTTCTCCTATTTTTTTTTTTTAAAGATTTATTTATTTGACAGAGAGAGACACTGAGAGAGGGAACACAAGCAGGGGGAGTGGGAGAGGGAGAAGGAGACTTCCCGCTGAGCAGGGAGCCCGATGCGGGGCTCAGTCCCAGGACCTTGGGACCATGACCTGAGCCGAAGGCAGACGCTTAACAACTGAGGCACCCAGGCACCCCTAGAACACATTTTAATCACTATATTGTACTGGCTTAACTAGGACCAAACCCTTATTGGTTTAGCAGAAAATATGGAAGAAGCACAATTTTGTATAGCCTTGGAAAGGTTTGCCATTCACGTCTCTAAAAAGCTTGTTTTATGCTGGATGGTTGATGAGAATTTCACTATAAAACGGTGCCGTGCCTGGATGCTCCACTGGGCCCAGACACAGACTGGCTACACCAAAATATGCCTTGCAAGAAACCTCAACCCCTAGCAAGACTGGGCCTAAGCCTTAACAGATCCCACCCCTGCCTTTTCTTCTTCAAGCTCCCGATGACCTGTTTGCCCTCCCTGCTGAAACGCTCCTAGGATCTAAGTTTTAGAAATGGCCTTGTCACGTCATGGAGATCTTGTGTTGGTGAATTTTACGTGTCAACTTGACTTGGTGACTGGAGGTACCAAGATAATTGTCAGACATTACTCGGGGTGTGTCTATGAGGGTATTCCTGAATGATATTAATGTTTCAGTAGGTAGACTGCCAGCCTTTGGACTGGAACTGTATACCCACCCTGCAAATGTTGGGATGTGCCAGTCTCCGTAATAATGTGAACCAGTTCTTTTATAATAAATCTTTATGTTACAGACACACGCACATACACATACATGCTCTCTCTCTCCCTCTCTCTCTCTCTCACGCTCTACTGATTGTGTTTCTCTGGAGAACCCTAATAAAGACCCCAAATGAGATGCCCCCTGCATACCTCTGTGCCAAGTGATTGTTAAGTCTGTGTGTAATCACAAAGTGTTTTCTATTCTCCTGGGTCAGAGGGAGGTGGGGCTGAGCCTGCTCAGCTCTACCAAAGTATAACCTTTCCTTTCAGCACCAACAGTCTTGCTGGGTATTTAGGGTTCCACCCTCCACCCTTTACTCTCTGGAGCTTACAACATCTAGGACTCATAGGTTTGTACTGGGAGAGAGTTTTCTCACGGGCTGGGCTGAGTGAAGTCAGGCCTGAGCGAGCTCCTCTCCGACCAGGCAGCACTGTGCCCGAGGCTCTGGTGCTATTGGGGTCACTGAATCGGGCAGCATGCAGCACCCTGAGGCCCAGGCAGCGCATGCACTTTGTTCCAGGGCCACTTGGACCATCTGCAAAGGTGGACCCGGTTCTTGCCTGCAGGTAAGGGATGCATGAACTGTCCACAGATGTCTGTGTCTATCTTGAACTTTTGCCTCAGAAGAGGGCTTTGTTGTCTAGTGTGGTGGGTGATTTTTGTTTGTTTTTATCCCCTCTCATTCCCTGAAGATTCTGGGCTTTTGGAATTCAAATGTAAGAAAGGTCTCCGTTTTTCTCTGTGTTCCTCCCTTCCCTGACCTGAGGCAGTGAGCACAGGCCTGGGACTAAAAAGGAAACAGAAGGAGGGGTTATGAGGGAGAAGAAAACTCTTGGGGCTTGGGGAGGGAGTCAATTAACATTTCAAAAATAGTATCTGTTACATCTGCTTTAAAGTTTCCAGGGACTGAGAAGTAACTAACTCCTTTCCCTCCTCCCAACCCAGGGAGGACCCATTCAATTTTTGGACTGTGGTGTTAGCTTGAAGTAGGCTTCTCCATCTCCTGTCTTCACTCATTCTTCAACTCTTCACACCTCTGAGACATCCATCTGAGCTGGCCTCATGTCCTGCTGGCTTTAAGTGTACTTCGTGCCTTTTTTAACGTTTGTGACTGAGCCTGGGCACCACCTGTGGCAGGACCAGAGCCCTTGCAGAGTTGCAGGTCCCTGGATTGATGAGAAAAATCACCCAGCCCCTAGAGTCAGAGTGGCTGCAGGCTGTCTTCCAGCAGCCCCACTGCCCCCGGGGGTCTCCCATGGGCCGGGAAGGGGTATGCCGCACCCAGTAACACTGTCCACTTCAAGTAAAGTCTTGCAGGAGCCAAGAAACTTAATTTTGTGCTGGGTCAGAGTTAACTTCCGATCATGTCTTTCCTCTCCATTCACAAAAGAATTGACACCATCCGTAGAATCTCCGTGCTTGCTGCTTCTATTTTAAGGGGATACCTGCAAACTCTAGGCTCTGCTGGTTGTTGTAAGCTCCTGTCATCCTCGTGGGGGGAGAAAGGCGGTCACTGTGCCGGCCTTTCTGAGCTGTGTCCCCTTGCCCTGAGCTCTCCAGCCTCCCGGAAAGCCCACCCATTCACTGCACTGTAGAGAATGATTGCACTGTAATAGTAGCTTCACCAGGCTGCAGAGAGGTTTGCTCTGTGCAGACAGTGGAGCTGTAGACCTGGCTTTGCCCGAACGCGTGGAAAGTAAAGCTGTTTTCCCATATTTTCCCCACCCTTTATCCCTTAGGGCCCAGGGTTCTTACGTGAAAGTTCTGATTTTCTGGAGGAGTATAGACCTAAGCAGATTATCTCTGTTAGTGTGAAAGAAGAGTAGGCCTACTGCCTGCTTTGGAACAATAACAGCTGACAAGAGATTGAACATGCAAAGGGACGGTGGCCAGACCGTATATGACGATGGAATCATGACCCACAGCCTCCCCAGCAGTTGGCTCTCTCAAGTCAAGGCTTGGTCCATGACTACCAGATCCCCTCTTTTTGCCCCCACTTTCAATTCAAGATCACCCAGAGAAAGGCAAATGGGCTTCTCAAACAAATCAATACAGAGCTGCTTCTGGTTAGTTCACCTCCAGCCTCCCCATGCCAACAACCTCCAATCAAATCTACATGAAGCCTTGACTTTTTCCTCCTTCTAAACCTCTCACTCCCTGCCTATCTTTGAATCTCTGCTAAATGTAAGTGACGATGTCTAACTCCTTGCTATAGCAAACCTCTCATTGTGCTCATTCAGATGGTCTTTATGTACGTTGTCCTCACAACCACCCTCTGAATAAAATATTACTGTTGTCTCTGTCGTCCTGATGAGGCATAGACAGAGAAAGTTATCTGCACAAGGTCATACCGCTGCCAAGTGATGGGCCAGGATTTGAATCTAGGTCTGTCTGCTTCCTAAGCTCCTGTGTTTAAGCTGGTACCTCCTGCTGTGTCACTGGGATCCCTCCCTTAGGTGCTGTGCATTGATATCTGCTCTAGTATCAGTAGGAGTTGAGATTTGGTAGGAGATCATGTGGACTTTTTATATATGTCTGCTTTGGTCCACAGGCCAGGGATAGCTAGTCTGGCCTGGTGTTCCCCTTCCATGATGTAGACTTATAAAGTGCCATTTGGCGCGGTTTATATTTATTTCCCAAGGCTCTTTGTCTAGCTTGAGGCCATGTGGCTACTTCTGGTTAATGGAATGTGAGCCTAAATCATGTGTGTAATTTGGAAGAAGTTCGTAAGTTTCTGGTAGTTCATGCCCGGTACGCTCTTATTATTTGTCCATGGAAATTATGGAGGGTCATGTTGCATGTTTCGGACGCAGGCAACAAAAGATGGAAGGAAACCAAATCCCTGAGTTTGTAACTTACAGGAGCGCCACCCGGGAGGGCTGCCAGGTCGGGAATATCCCCCCTGGACTTGGCATAAATGAGAAATAGATGTTCATTATGTTAAGTCATTGAGGTTTTGGTGTTCTTTGACCAGTTAGCCTACACTGACAAATATACTTCTATTTAAAAACAAAAAACAAAAAACAAAAAAAAAAACTTAGCGGGGGGTAGGGTTAGCCCCCCCCCCAGATCATTTTCTACTAACAATTAGATTTAACCTGGATAACTAAAATGTACATGCTGACGTTTTTTAAAAAGTATTTGTAGACCTTTTAGCTTGTAGAGCTAGAATGGCAGGCACGGTAGACTGTTGTATGAGGAGCTGATGCTGAATGCAATTGATTGCAGCCACACCGGGAGCAGGACAGACAAGGTAAATAAATTATGAATTCCAGGGGAAAGGAGCTTGCAATCGCTGCTGTTTCATTTCCCTCTTAACCCCCTGTGACTATAAACACGCTTATAGATATATTTTATTAATCATTGTTTTTGATGTATTTGGATTTTGCAAGTGGCTATTGTGGCTCAGGGATTTCTGGACACCCCTCTAGCTAATCAGATTAGGGACATGAGTGCCGTGGTGACAAACCATTGTATGCCGGAAAAGACAAATGGAAAAGCTCTCCCTTACCGGCACTTGTAACCAGCCGTTTGTTTAAAATAACAGCTTTAGACCTCTTTCCAACTGTGCTGTCCTCACATCCATCTACAGATGATGGACTTGAGTCTGAAAATGACCTGAGAGAAACTTAATAACTGGATATCTTTGAAGGGACATCATCAGAATAAAGCACTTCAAAATTCACTCCATGCTGCTTGAAGAAAGATAGTATTGATAGGGCATAGTGAAAGAACCATAGCTACCAGAGCTCTAAAGGACCTGTCCAATTTATAAAGAAGGCTAGTCAAGGCATGTATATCTTTAACGGTATAACAGGCTAACTCCTCAGAGGACAAGATAGGCTTTGCATGAGCTCCACACTTACCCACACAAAGTGTGTGTGTTCATGAAAACTCCTGGTTTATTTCTACCTTTCCTTTACTGGGCATTGGTAACTACAGTCTCAAAATTTGGTTCTTTTCAGGGACAGTTTACAGTGAGGTCTGACCCAATCCTGCATCACCCCAGCTCCCAGGGAACCTGGTGAGATCATTTTTCATTCTGATAGTCCTTCCTAGACAGAAATCTTGCAATAGTACCTTTGGCTGTGGAAATCTCCTCTTTAGTTTTCTAGGCTTTTTTGCTGTCTTCTTTTACCACTTGTCTGTTTTGTTCACTGTTGTACCTCCAGTGCGTAGCACCCTGCCTGGCAGACAGAGTATACTCAGTATTTGTGGAATATATACAAGTATGAGCAAGGTGACTAAAGATGACAGGAATTGGGGAAGTCTTAACATTTAAACATGAGATGGGAATTGGGATAAAATGTGAAGGTTGGGGAAGTTGTAAGTATGTGAAGAGGAGGAAGAGTATTCCAGGTGGGGAAGGGAGCAACCATGGGCTAAATCTAGGAGTCAGGAAGGAGTTCAATATGTTTTTAGAACAGTAAGTAGACAGTTGGGGGAGGCAGTGTGGTGAAATGGAAGATGTGTTTCATGGCTGAGTACCGTTTTTGGATGCCAAGCATGAATGTAAGTATGGAAAATTCTTCGTTGGAAGTTTCAGGAGAGCCTCGTTTTAACTCAGGGGTTGTTGTAAAATGTCTTTTATGGCCTGGTTTTACAAGTTAAAGCCACACGCTTTCGTTCCTATTAGCCTGTGTGGCGGTTCTGCATTAAACTTTCTTTAATGCCATACACCTAAAACCGGAACATGAGACCGTTTGTTGGTTTCATGTTCCCAAGAGAAAGGGTAGAAATTCATTTGTCACTCAGCCATTGTCCTGTCCCAGCCACAGCCCCAGGATGGAAGATTTGCTGGGATGGATGTGGTGACATGAGACACAGTGTTGGTGTTTCCCCATGGACCAGAGTTCAGTTGCTTGGGTTCCTGTGTGTCCAGTGCTGGGGAGAGCTGGATGAGCGGAGCGGGATCTGAGATCTGTTCCAGTGGGTGTAAAGCCAGCTAGTTGTAGCAACTCTGATCTGTTTGGGGACTCACATGCTTTATGATCCCATCTGCCTCCTGCCGACAAACTCCTGGTTGTCCGAGAAAAACGAGCTTGTCATTGGTCACTCTTCCATAAAGCTCGTACATATAAAGCAGGGTTCTTTGACTCATCTCCTTCTTGTATAGAAACACAGGAGTTAGGTGGTCTCACTACCTTCAGCTCAGCTCTCTTGGCTCATTTAAGGAGACTAATCAGTCGGAACACTGAATCGCACCTGTTTTCCAGCAGCAATAATAACCGTAATTACTAATACTTATTTAGTCCTTACTAAATGCTTAGAACCACACTAAATATGTTGCCTCTGTTGTTTAACTTTTTCTCCAAGAACCCAAGTATTTCTCCGATCCCCGTTTCACAGATCAGGACACTGTGGCCAGAGAATTTAAGGAACATCCCCAACATTATACAGCCGGTGAGTGACACGGTTATCTGTGGAATCACGATGTATTTTGATCAAAAATATAATCATTAGCTAATGCTGGCTTTGGCCTCCATTTTTAAAGGGAATGCTTCTCATAACTGCTGAAATCTTCACAGTTTTCTGTCAGACCTCCAGATTAGATAATCACAAACCTAACTTTAGGTGAGATCCTTTGCAGGAATCATTCAGGTAGAACTAGGAACACTGTGAGAACGCAGTGATCTCAATACCCATTTACCCATGGGCCTGGGCTTTGATCCCAGTGTACCATTTACTAGCTGTGTGTCAGAAGCCTGTTTTCTCATCTGTAAAAATTGGGATAATACTTGCTTCTCAAAGGGTATGAGGCTTCATTAGGGTACTATAGGTAAACTACTTAGTACTGCGCCTGGCCCATGTAGGAGCTCTGGGGATGTTAGTAAGAATTCCTTCCAGAATGTACACAGTGTGAACTGATAATGGTAGAACCGTTTTCCTAGCTCCGGGATGTGCCCTGCCTCACCTTCTTTTCTTTCAGAGAGTGTGTGTAGGAGTGCCTGGCGTTCTAGGTGATGAAGGAGTGAAACAGAGTGGACAGGGACTTCAAACCTGTAGAGAAGACGGTAGAACTGATGAAATAAATGTCATATACCTGTGCAAGGAAATTAAAAATACAGTATATTTGGAAACCAAGATTAGAAGAGGGATCATACAATGCTGAAAGGAATCCTGATATTCTCTGGCAATGTTCTTAAACTTTTAGGGTCATGGACCAATTGATAATTGTAGGAAACCCAGGGAGCATCTGCCCTCCAAATGCCCATACACACAAAATTACGCATACAGTCTTGGGGTTCACAGAAACATCCTCTAATGCCGGGAGTTTGCTCTCGGGTGAAGAGCACCTGTCCTCTTATAAAGGCCTAGGCGACACCGAGGATGCCTTTCCATCAGGAGCTTTCTTCAGTGATGATGACAGAATTGGAGGTTGAAGGTTGAAGAGGAGTCTTGTTGATAGAACAGAGAGAAGGACACTGCAGTAAAGGGGAATTCGTGGAGGGACTTAAAAAAGGAGTGAAAGTGAGCGGCTTGCAGGAGGCCCTCTGGGGAGGAGCCGACAGGCTGGGACTAGATGAAGGGTTTTTTGACACCATGCTGAGCTGTTTTATCTTTGTAGTCTGGCATCCTCAGAGTATCACAGGCCTGGGATGGGGCACGTGGAGGGTAGAGGTCTCCGTGCTGAACTGGGACACTACATTTTCTGATTTATAGATAAGATTTAGTTTGAATTAATGTTTTATAGCTTTAAAATGTTGAAAAACAATCTGCTACAGGCAATAGAGACCAAAGAAAATTTTAAAGCAGGGAATGGATGTGAGCCAGTCTGTGTTTGGAAAGACAATGCTGACCACCAGGTCTCAAGGAGGACACCAGTCAGGAGACCAGAGCAAGTCTCGCCTCCGGGTCTGTTCTGTCCAATAGAGCTTTGTGCGGCAGTGGGAATGTTTTCTGTCATTGCCTTCTGATAAAGAAGCCACTAGCCACACGTGCCTGTTGAACACTTGGAATGTGGCTAGGGTGATGGAGGAACTGGATTTGTCATCTTACTCCATTTTGATTAGTTTAAATTTAGAGAGCTGTACATGGCTAATGGCTACCACATCGGACAGTGAAAGTCTCGATCAGGGGTGTCCAGTCTCCCGAAAGGAATGCGGCCCTGTCCACACCTTGAATTTAGCACAGTGAAGTCCGTGTCAGACTTCAGACCTGTGGAGCCAGAAGATGACAAATATAGCGTTTTAAGCCACTAAAGTATTTGGCAGTTTGTCATGGCAGCCCTGGAAGCATAATAGTTATAAAGTTCAAATGGTATTATTAAAGAGACTTTTGAACAAACATTATTTCAGGCTGAGTCACCAACTAAGACAATCGTGTTTCTTGTTTTTTGTGTTTTGTTTTGTTTTTTCATTTTGAAAGCTTATTCTTGTTCTGATCATCTAGTCTATGGTCATTACACAAAATTTGGAGAAAACACAGGACATTATAAAAAGGAAGAAAGCAAGTATCCCTGTCTCGCTTTCCAGCAGCAGATACTAATACAATTTGGATATATTCCCTCCTGGTTTTTCAGGCATATTTTAATGGTGGAGATAATAATGAGCTTAGAGTTACTGAATGATTAGTATGTGCCAGGCCCTGTTCTGTACGCTTTATTAATACAAACTCATTTAATCCTCATTATAATCTATTAAGATAGGCAGTCTTCCCATTGCACAGATAAAGCAACTGAGGCAAGAAGATATATTGCTTGTATATCTATTACAGGACATGGCCAAGGAGTGAGTCTGTCTCAGTCACGAAGTTTTTCAGCACAGCTCAATCCTGTGCTAAACTGCCTACATTCTGGGTTTACTATTTTTAAGCTTAATTTTTTCCACTTGCCTCTTTAAGATAAAGATTCTCTCCTGTTACTAATGACTCCTCAGTGCAAATATGGGGAACACAAGTATCCCTTTTGGAGCCACACTGATGCCAAAACAGTTGCAACAAGCTGCTTTATCATTAAAAAGAAGCATGTTGGAATAGAAGTCCTTTTCCTTAAAGGTGAAATTAGCATGATGCTATATTATGAATGGAGGCAAGAGGTGAGGGCAAGTGGCAAATAAATCTGTCAAGTCATTTACTTGGAACTTGGGAATTAGTTTTCCTTTAAAATAATGTGATACATTACTGGATCTTCAATGGCACCCCTCTTCCCACATGCCTATTTTTCATATTAATATAATGGAATTACTGAATGTTGTCAGTACATTGAGGCTTATCCTAAAAGCTTGTATATGAGAGAAAGAAAATGTCCCTCAGTGAGTACAACTGCAAGGTTAGTATAAAACTGAGCAGAGATATACAACATTATCTTTAAAAAGCCATAGAGAGCCCAGGCCTATAAGATGTTAACCAAAAAGAAAGACATAAGACCGAAGGATCTTAGTCCTGGAAGAACTAAGAAAGGAGTGCCTCCAACAGCCATTGGGTGGAGTCCAAGGTGGCTCTGCGTGGTGGAGGAGCTTAGCTCATGGCCACCGAAGAGGCTGGCCCCTTTGGAAGAGAGATGTATGAGGTTAGTTTAGGTGATCCAGTTAACATCAGCTAATTCTCTTGGGGATTTTGGCGGGGGGGAGGGGGTTTAAGGATCTTTTTGCATATTCAAAATTTTGTTTAAAATTTGGCTTCTCACATAGGTCTACCTGTAGGGGGAGGCTTCTGTGGTGCTGCTAAGTGTTCTAGCCACTTGTCAATTAAAACGTAGGTGTTGCAGTTCTAGAAATGTTTCCTGAGTTTGTTTGATTAATTCAGTTATACCCCTTAGCTATGGATCCATTCTGGGCAAGCTGACAAAAATGAGATCTTTGAAAGAGCCCATGAAGCTAATGGTCAGTCCCTGAACGAGGGACTCACCAGGGAGCCTGGCTCTCCTACTTGCTTCACCTCCTCTCATGTGATCATTGGCCAAGTGTAGGCCCCTATCATTATTTAAGCAATCCCAGTGTATATTTGTAATAATACAGTGGGAAAAATACAGTTGTGATCTCAGTAATTACTACCACAGGATGGTAAGGTCAAATAAGAACAGTTTAATTAGAGAAAAAGGTAGGTGCTGCTTCTGCTAATAATGACAAATAACATTAATTGGGACTTAAAAATATGTCAAGCATTGCATTATGCACTTTAAATGAATCCTTTCATTTAATCCCAGCAACTGGGTGAGAAAGGCCCATTATTATGTACAATTTATCATTGAGGAAATTGAGGGCTCTGGAGGTCAGAGCCCTCACCCAGCCATCCGGTGAGCTTAGAGCTAAGATGATGGTCCAAGCAGCACAAGTCTTTGGCCAAACTCTTAACCATAATGCTACGTGGAGGAGCTGAGCCAAGGCTCGGGGGAGATGCTAAGGAGGGCTTGCATTTCATCTTCGGGAGTCAGGATGCCTCTGGTTCACGGTTATACTTGCTTCTTTTTGATCCAAGCGTATTGTTACCTTTTCATACTGACCAGTCAGGGTTCGGCTCCACTCTTGGCTCACTACTGAAACAGGAGAGGAGAGAATCTTCTAAGAAAACTACATATGCATTGGAAGGGGCACAGTGATGAGGAAGGGGTCAAAGATGATAAATGTGTATGGAAAAGATTGTCAGATAAAAAGAATTAAGCTGTGAACATTAACAGAAGAAAAGAGGGAAGGCAGGTTTGATGTCCAATCATCTTTTTGAGGGAGGAAAAAAAGAGTGGATCAGATACCAGTTACTAGAAGAATATTTCTGTCTGGAGAGGAGGTGAGGGGTAAGGGAAGCATACTCAGCTGGACATCAGTCTGCGCATTCCCTGGTTTGTAACTGGAAGTCCTTGCTATTGCCTTTGAGCTCTGGAACTGGTTTATTGCTTTTATAAACTACTCGCTATCTTCTTTTAGGGGGAAATAACAGATGGTCATGCTGCAACTGAGCTTTTTATCTGAATCTTCAAAACCTTTTTGTGCACAATTTATGAGGTTCAGTTCTTTGCAAATTCAGTGCTTTCTTGTAGCTTTTCCTTTTGAGATGAGCCACAAGAGCCTCATTTTCGCTGGGCATTGCCTATTAGTGGCAAAACTCCTTTCTTATTTAATCAGCTTCTCCAAAGGAATAAGGCTGAGTCCAGATACGTTCTGTTTATGAGGGTGAAGAGATTTTGGCGGTCTGACTAAAAATAACACACGGAATCTGCCACCTGGGTCTCCCTTCCATATTCATCTTGTATTTTTATGCATGTTGCTCATGGAGTTCAAGCGACTAGGTCAGCCCCTGTGAGCATGGAAGAAATTTGACTGGGTCAAGTGTTTGTGGCTGGGTACCAGCCCTGCTGCCATGCTGGAGAGAGGCTGACCGTGACCTGGCTGCATGTTTGTTTGGTGAGCTGGTCTAGCCCTGAATCTTGACCCTCTTGGACTCAATGTACAGAGGATTCTTGCACTCAGTCTCTGTTGAGTGAAGAAAAAAAAAAAGTAAGATAGTATGGCCTATGAAAACAAACCCGAGGAAATGATAGATTTTTTCATAATTACTAAAAATCTGCAAGATAGTTGGATATACACTAGGCTCAGAAAACAAACAACCAAACCAAACCCAGAGTTAAGCATATTCATAGTTCATTTTGTTCTACAGGCTTATTTCCCAAATCACTTGGAATTAATACTGTTCTGATTTATTATTCAAATCCCCGAGTCCACCAGAGATACTCTCAGCCAGCCTTGGTGTGGCCTCTGCACACTGCCTAGACTGCAGCATGCCACTGTGGTTTAGGGGCCAAGAGCACAGGCTCTGGAGTCAAAGTCTGAGTGTAAATCTGAAGTCTGCCACTCACAAGCTGCATGACTTTCAGCTAATTATTAAGATTCTTTAAGCCCTCCAGTTTCCCTCTGCTGCAAAATAGAAATAACTATTTTCCAGGGTGGTTATGAAGATGAAATCCTACACACACACACACACACACACACACACACACACACACACACACACACACACACACACACACACGCCCACCCATATGCATGTATATTGCATCGTATATACTATATATATGTATGTGTAAAGTGCTGGTGTATGAGACATGTACAGTAAGTGACACCTGTATTGGTCTTCAGTTGCAGATTTTGCCCCTCTGTTTTCGGGAAGGAAGAAATACTAGTCTTGGTGTTACTTATTATTTGCTTTAATTATATTGGCTTAAGGGAGAAGGCTAAATCTCTGGTTTAAAAAAAAAAATTTTTTTTTTGGAAATTCTGAATACCATATTTCTATTTTGGAGAGTCACGAAGGCTCTGACAAGTCCTGCAATAACGAAACCTATTAAAATTTTTATATGCTGAATGTTCACAAAACTTATCTGATTGCTTCAGCCTTTTTTTCCAAGTTAAACCTATTAATATCCTGTGTATTTACTACTCTGCAAACACACTCTAGTAAATCTGATCAGGTAGGTAACCACAGTCTTGAATGTAGAAATGTGTATTTAAATCCTTGTTCTGCACTTTCTGGCTCTATGCCTCTGGCAAAGCACTGAACTTGGCTATCTCCAACTATTTGTTAAGACTCAACTCAGATAAATGGGGCACCTGGGTGGCTCAGTTGGTTAAACGACTGCCTTCGGCTCTGGTCATGATCCCGGAGTCCTGGGATCGAGCCCCACATCGGGCTCTGGCTCAGTGGGGAGCCTACTTCTCCCTCTGACCCTCTCCCCTCTCATGCTGTTTTTCTCCCTCTCAAATAAATAAATAAATAAAATCTTTTTTTTTAAATAAATAAAAACAAAACAAAAAAAGACTCAGATATTATCAATTCCAGGACCATCAGATAACTGGCTAAGAAACAAATGCTCATAATTGGCGCCATGCAGAGCAGTACTGGAACCAGGCAAAAGGAGAAGTCAGTTATACTGAAACTGTCTTCACTTAAAATGAAGTTCTTCACTTGCCTCACCCTATTCCTGACCCTGCTCTTAATGCCCTGACCATGTGTCTATTCTACTATATATAATAGTAATATATATACTGTACTATAATAATTTATTATATACAAATTATATACAAATACAAATAGACTGAAAGCTCCTGGTGGGTTCTTCCATAGTAATCCTTACCTCTGCAGTACTCAGTTCACTATTGGCACAAAGTTAGAGGTTTCCAGTAAATGCATCTCAGACTGGGATGCTCTTCCTCTAGAGATCCACTTATTCACTTCTTTCATGTTTCTGCTTAGGTATCATAATGAGGGAGCCCTTTCCTATAAAATGGTGTCACCCTCACCACCATCTCAGTGTTTATCCCTATGTTGGGTGGGCACTTAGAATGATCTGACATCCTTATTTTGCCTCTCTCTTGACTTGCACCCCGGTTGAGCATAGTCGTGATCCCTTGTTTCATTACTGCATCTCCAGTACCTACACGGCTCCAGGTACATACTAGATAGTAAATATTGGCTGAATAAATGTGTTATTTTTCCTCTGTTGCCTCTTTGGGCAAATGGCAATAATGCAGCCTACCTTCTCTGCCAGTATGATTAAGGAAGAATATATATGTGCTGGCACTTAATACTATGTTTTGCCCATTGGTGGTGCTGGATAGATGTTTTTTAAATAAATCTAAATCTAGCTGAGTATGATTGGAAAAAATGATAATGCATGTGAGGGTTTTCTGGGTCTAATGATAACTTCTGTGCCTGAGTTTTCTGATACTGAGAATCGAATGCTAGATGGTGTCGTGTCATTTACTGAGTGGCATTTTTACAAGCAGAATGTTAATGAAACAACAGCCATTCTTTTTTTTTTTTTTTTTTTTTTTTTACGGATTTTATATTCAATCGGAGACTGAGGTAATGGTTTTTTTATCTTCTGGTTCTCCATATTGTAGGAGAATCAAAGGAACCCCTGGGGTATTAGAGTCCCAGTGTCTGGGCTTGAATTCTGACTCTGCCCTTTACTGATGGTGGGTGATTTCACACAAGTCATTTACCCTCTTTTTGAGCCTTTGCTTCTTCGTAGAAGATTATTGTAAATAGATATATCTCAGATCTGATAAGAATCTCCTGTGCTCATTTTATAAAACAGTAAAAGGTGTTCTTTTTACTACTGTTACTACCACCATTGTTGCTGCCAGTACCACCACTAATACCAAGTAACATCTCCTGGGAATTTCTAAGCCAAGCTGTAAGGAAAAATGTGCTACCACTATCTATTTCTCACAAACTTTTAGCAGATCTCAAAGTCCAAAGGGAAGCTGGGACCTGGACAAATTGCATGAACTGATTGTATACAGTGATAGAATGCAGAAGCTTCTTTCGCCATCAGTAAGCTGTGTGTTAGGTCCTGCAAGTCTGATCTCCACATCCCTTTAGGCTTCTCTTGCCACCTCAGGGAGGTTCCACCACAGGCTGACAGATCTTTAGGACAGTGTTCCTTAGTGAACAAGAAGATCATGGACTTGCACGTGAAGAAATGGAGATGATGCACATTGTTGGTCTGTTAATAGGCCATTGCGGTTTCCTGTCAATGTGTTTTTCAGAAGGTAAGTAGCACTTTACATCAGTCTGTCTCAGTCTCTTGAGCTGAGACTATGGCAAGAAAGAGTCTAGAGGTGTGACCTCAGGGCTCCTTGGGCAGGGGAGTCCATAAGACGATGGGATCCTGACCGCAAGTCCAAGGAGTTGTTCCTAGAAGTGAATTGGGAATGTTTAAGGTTCTTTAAAGATTATACCACAAGAAAGGTGTGACCTCAGGGCTCCTTGGGCAGGGGAGTCCATAAGACGATGGGATCCTGACCGCAAGTCCAAGGAGTTGTTCCTAGAAGTGAATTGGGAATGTTTAATGTTCTTTAAAGATTATACCACAAGAAAGGTGTGTTTGTTTATGCTGTTTTCCTGAGGACTTGAAAAGAGCTAGTAGCTTCCCTTGGGTGTCCTTCCTTATCCAACTCCCTTTCCTTTACTGTTCCTTCATTTCTTTTTGGAGAGTTCATGGCACATTGTGTGTGTGTGTGTGTGTGTGTGTGTGTGTGTGTGTGTGTGTGTGTGTGTGTGTGTGTGTGTTTTCTCAGTAGCACGAGAAAGAAAAGATAGCCCTCCTTAAAATAGAATTACTGGGAACATATCTCCTTAAAAGAAGCTGAGATAACAGATTTCATTAAAACTGTGCTTTAATGGAATTGAAGGGTACTCTATCATTAAGATGTGTTTGCAGAAGGTAAGTAGAAAGTGATTTTAATTTTGAATGTTTCTAAATATATCCACCCACTCCTCCCCAACCAAGTAATGCACATCTATAGTTTCAGAAGAAACTAGTGATTGAAGGGTGACTGGAGATATCCAAACTGACCATGATGTGGCAAAGCTTCTCCTTCATTTACGAAAGCAGAAACAAACAATTTTCTATTTGTTTAGTGGAATTATATTTTGAAATATTACAACTGTGCTTCATACTTTCTGGTGAATTTACCTTGTTCCCTTTCAGGTAGTAGTGAAGTTTTCATATTCCGTCTCCTAAGGGTAGGTTTGCTACAGCCTATGTGCAGAACGATAGAATAGGCAGTGTTCCAATTTGGGGTTTCATAATTGAATTTTCAATCTTGAGACACAGATATACCACCAAACAGTCTCGGAGATTTTGCTTTGTGGGTATCCTGCTTTCCAGGAAACCAAGCCCAGGAGGTAGGAGATTTTACAGTGAAGCTACGGCCAGCATGGTTTGGGGTAGTAGGTTAGAATAGCTGCAGGAGGTGCCTTGGCAGATACAGGCAACCTCAGAGTGTTCCCACCCCTTCACAGTCTGGAATGCAGAGCAGCAGAATGTTTGCCTGAGTAGCCTGCAGTGGTGCAGAGTGACCCAAGAGCTTGGAGCTGGAGAAGCTTCATAGCTGGAACAAGAAAGATGATGGTAGACGCCATGTAGGAACATGCATGTCTTAGCAGATGGATGGCTGTAGCATCATCTTGGGTAATTAGACCTCCTTTAAAAAAAAAAGTCCTCGGGGCACCTGGGTGGCTCAGTCGGTTAAGTATCCGACCCTTGATGTCAACTCAGGTCTTGATCTCAGTGTCATGAGTTCAAGCCCTGCATTGGGCTCCATGCGGGGTGTGGAGCCTACTTAAAAAAATAATTTAAAAAATCAAAATAAAAAAGCGTCTTCATCACATGAGTGTGTGACAATTGTAGCATTATTTGGGAAATAATGGAAGATGATTAGGTAAGCTAATATGGTAGAACCTTGAGTGCTTGGCATGCAATTTTGACAATACATGGGGCAAATAGGAATGATTGTAGCTTTTCTGGAAGGAGATAGGTAGGCAGAAATGCTTACTATGTTGGAAGAATGCAAAAACATATTGGGGGGAACAAAGATATTTAGATATTTGAGGGTAAGGTCTGGGTCTTACTCATTTTTTTTTTTTTAAGATTTTATTTATTTATTTGACAGAGCGCATGGAAGGGGAGAGGGAGAAGCTCCCTGCTCAGCGGGGAGCCTGACACAGGGGTTCGATCCCAGGACCCTGGGATTATGACCCAAGCCAAAGGGTCTTACTCATTCTTAAACCCCTAGTGCCTCCAGGTACAAAGTCTGGAACACAGTTAGTGCTCAATAAATGTTTGTTGGATGAGAAAAAGAGAACAGTTCTCTTTTGTTTTCTCATGGAAATCCAAGTGGATTCTGTCAATTTAGGGTAGATATAAGGAAAGTGTTTGGGTTTTGTTTTTGTTTTTTGATGGGATATCATTACCCTTTGAAATAGAAACTGCGGGATCATGTGCAGCATCTTGAGAGGTCTCTATGGGCTTAGATTTGTTCTAGCCTCATTGTCAGAGCTAACTTTGCCCACCTTTCAACACTTAATGTGTATTCGACTTCGCTCTATCGTGCATGTGAAGAGTGCTGAAAACCCACCACTAGCCATGGAAAGGCATGGAGGAAACTGAATGCCTGTTGCTAAGTGAAAAGAGCCACTTCTACTTCGGCTGTAGAATTCCAACTATATGATGCCATGGACAAGGCACATCTATAAAGACTGTAAAAAAAAAAAATCAGGGTTTGGGGGGAAGGAAGAAGGGTTAACTGTTTGGGGCACAGGATTTTGAGGGCAGTTAAATCATCTGTATTAACACTGCAGTGGTGCTGTGTGATGATCCATATTTGTCAAAACCCATAGAACTGTAGAGCACGGAGTGAACTCCGATGTACACTGTGGACTTCATTTAATAATCTGTCTCTTGGCTCATCAGTTGTAACAAATGTATTGCACTAATGCAAGATATTAATAATAGGGAAAGCTGGGAGGGGCAGAGGAGGTATAGGAGAATTTTCTGTACTTTTCTGCTCAATTTTTCCATAAACCTAACACTGCTCTAAAAAGAGGTCAATTAGTAGTTTTTTAAAAACGCTGTAAATCCTCAAGACCTAGAGAAATGAGTGGGGGAGCATTTTTTACTTTACTAAGATGTCAGAACTGGTATACCTCTCTCTCTTTCCTAGTTGGAAAGGATTGGGAGGAATTGGGCAAAGAACCATTATTCTCCTCTATCAGACAAAAATAAAAGTGAATTGTAGCAATCAGTTCCTTTCTGCATACTCCAAGCTGGAAGATGCAGGAGAAAAAAGATCCTTCTTTTGACTTTTCTCCCTGGCAATTGATGGCTTATGTTCTTGGCAGTTAAAAGAAGCAGACATGTGAGCAGGCATATGGAAATCAAAGGGCAGAATGTGGCTGAGTCCAGTCCTCATTCAGCATGTTACAAAAGCAGGGTCCAGTATTCAAAAGGCAATGGCAGATCCCATCCGTGTAACTTTTTGCCTCCCTATTCCACCATTTCCCTGGGGTTTGTCTCGGGTTCCCCTCATTTCTGGGTACACGTTGGCTCTCTTGGTGTCACCCTAGCCTGCATTAGGATGCCAAATGGTATTTCCAGTTTGTATTTAATTCTTATCCAGCTATTAAAGCGGACCTAGCCTTCTGTTGAATTTTTTTAACTTTGTCGGAAATTGAGCAGATGGATTTGAATTCCTAATTTTCTTCAAAAATGTGCCAAGCACTTGTTCCTTTGTTCCTTATTTTCCCCTTGACCGATTCCTTGTGGCTTTGCATTTTTCTTCTTTAAAGACATCCCACTGATTAGTCTTGGCTCTCTGTGTTTGAGGCATCTCCTTGGTAGCTAAGTTCTCTAGAATCTACTCCCCTTCTGTTTTGATACGTTAACCACCTAGTTTCATATACCTAGTGTCTATTTCCCCTGAAATATTACCACTGACACCATTGAAAATCATACTAAAATGCTAAAATATAATTCATGCTTCTTGTGATTGCTTAAGAAAAGGAAAGAAAAAAACATTCGTCTAGTGTTTCATTGAGTACTTTGAACCAGTTAATTTGCAAACTGTTTAAGATAAATGATCTTCAGGGACGCCTGAGTAGCTAAGTCGGTTAATCGTCTGCCTTTGGCCCGGGTCATGATCCCAGTGTCCTAGGATCAAGTCCCACATCAGGCTCCTTGTTCAGCCAGGAGCCTGCTTCTCACTCTGCCCCTCCCCCGACACACACCCCCGCTTGTGTGTGTGTGCTCTATGTCTCTCTGACAAATAAAATCTTAAAAAAAAAAAAAAGGACGCCTGGATGGCTCAGTCAGTTAATCGTCTGCCTTTGGCTCAGGGTCCTGGGATAGAGGCCCGCATCAGGCTCCCTGCTCAGTGGGGAGCCTGCTTCTTCCTCTTCCTCTGCCTGCCCCTCCCCCTGCTTGTGCTCTCTGTCAAATAAATAAAATCTTTAAAAAATATATTTATTAAAAAAAAGATAAATGATCTTCATTTAATCTCAGTGAATGCCCCCCACCCACCCCTTTCTCAAGAAGTAGGCTCATAGTCCCATTTTGCAGAATAGGGTAGTGTGACTACAGAAATGGATTAGCCCAAGATCAGATGGCTGGTAAGCAGTAGAGTCAGGAGGCAGATTAAATTTATTTTACTCTATCGTCTACCTTTCTTTTGATTAAAAGAGCATTGGCTTTGTAATCTGAAGGATTAAGGTTTGAGTTTTTCCTTTTGGGGAGTGGGGAACGTGCAGGACAGTTCATAGTTTACTTAAAGCTTAGTTTGTCTGTAAAATGGGAATGGGATGAATTTACTTTCAGTATCGCTCTGAGAATTCAGAGCGATAGTGAAAGGAAGTTTCTAGCACCGAGCCTCATGTGCAGTAATTTGCAGAGTATCAATTTTTTTAATATTAAAGCTATTGTTTTTATGGATGATATCATTCACCTGGGGACAGAAAAGTAGACTGTGCTGAGACATATAAATTATGTGTGTTAGATCTGTGCCCTTGACCACACTATAGGAGCTCAGTGACTGAAGCCAGCTCTTAACGTGTAGTCCTCTGCTGACGCCTGTAATCCCATTCCCCAGCCCTGTGGCCAGAAAGTTATTTGTAGACCCCACTGTTTGGCTCCCCTTTCTTAGAGGCTGTGTTTTTCTGGTGTGCAGCTACCTATGCAATTGAATGCCAGACCTCCTCCTTCCGTCAGCACACCCGTTGGAAACCTTCCTGTTAGACTGAAGTGATCTGTTTTCCATCCTTAGTGAGACTCTTTCTGGATGAAAGGCCAGATGTCCACATCGTAGCTCCTGCTCTCCTTCCGCAGCTGTCTGTGCGAAGAGCAGCGCTCCATTGCCTTGTTTTGCCATCTTCCTCCTGCCTCACCGGCTGCCACGCACATCTTAAAGCCTTACCTTGGCTGGGAGCTTACTCGTCTTTGCCACAGGTTTTAGGACTTGACAGCAGACCCCAGATTATCAAAATGGAACAAAGAAAAATAATAATGAACAAGACAAGCAACCATTGACCTTGCACTGTATAACAAATGGTATATATGTCACTTTAGATTAAATGTATCTTGAAATTCCTTTTTGTTTCTGGAGTGTAGGGTTGCTTTTCTTTCTGTTTCCTTTAAAACATCCATTTCAACCTTGGGACTTCTGTCTTGTTTCCAGGAAACAGAATCCAAGTTGGTCTAGAACAATTGACTAATAAGGGTAGGGGGAGTGGGCTGATAGTTTCCTGTATCTTGGTACTTTGTTGCTGTCGATATACATGGAACCCCTATCTGAATGTCTACTATGCATGAAACTTGCATGGCACCAGGCACAAATTAGCCAAACAGGAAAGGTCCAGGAGTGCAGGTGGGTGCGGAGTTTAGAGCATGAAAAAGGAAACATAAGTATGCTACACTTTAGCCCAGTGGGAGGCCAGCTTCAAGTTTTGATATATCCAGGAAGCTTTAGTTCCCATCAATGAGCTAGCAAGTGAAGATCTCCCTGCTAGCAACCTCTGTGGCACAAACAACACAGGGTAGCTGAGTAGAGAATGCCTAGACAGGTGGATGAGACAGAATGGCATTTTCCAAATGGGTTTGATGGAAAGCAAAGTCTCCTTAGTGGTATAAATGACTTGTGTTGTTGATTTAAAATGGGAACTTTAGTTCCTTACAAACAGAGAAATAGTTTTGCAATTAGATATCTGAGCTCTGATACAATGAAACAACATCCTAGAGGGCTCTGTGGTGGGATGAAAACAGATCCAAAGTGCAAAAAACCAACAGCCATCTGAACTGGACCAGGCAGATGCTATTTTTAGATACATTGGCCTAAGGGTTCAACCTCTTCTTACTAAGAAGGAGTTGGAAGTTCGTACCAGAATCTTACTGTATGGAAATTGAATTTTGCTGTATTATATTAGCTATGTATAAGCTAACTATCATGAATGGCAAATAAAAATCCCCAAGTGGTAATACTCCTTTGACTTTTGGGCTAGATGGCCATTTGGACCAGGCGGTTCTGCCAGACCATGGCAGTCAAGGGCTCACAGAAGGCAATACGAGATACCTGGAAATATTTGTGGCATGGGGCTCATCAGAGTGGACTTCTCTTTTCTCTACCAGGTGTCACAGTAGCATTGTAAAGAATATGAATCTCTTTTTTGGAAGAATTTCTAACCTAGGGGAAACAGGACACATTAGAATATAACAACTATACAAATTATTTTATATTTTATTATCAAAGTACTACGTGTGCATGGTATAAAGCAAGACAAACATGATAACAGAATAGATTATAATTTTTTTAAAGATTTTATTTATTTATTTATTTGAGAGCGAGAATGAGAGAGAGAGAGAGAGCACGAGAGGGAGGAGGGTCAAAGGGAGAAGCAGACTCTCTGCCAAGCAGGGAGCCCGGTGCGGGACTCGATCCCGGCACTCCGGGATCATGACCTGAGCTGGAGGCAGTCGCTTAACCAACTGAGCCACCCAGGCGCCCTAGACTATAATTTTAAAGTATAGTCCCCTGACCTACCGGGCCCTTCTTCTACAGTCTTAGTACCCAGAGTCAACTTCTTTTAATTGCTTTTATTTTTAGCTCTTCTGGTAGTTATGAACTCAGCACTAAAAAATATGTGTTCACTACTTATCTTTATTAATAAACATTATATATTATTTATTGCTCCCTATGGCAATAAGATTTAGCTCACCTCTCTGCTTTTTCCTATCTAAATTTAATATTGTACTGTTGTGTTTATTTTTTTCTACTGATTACTTTTATAATTAATTAAATCTGCATTTTTCTGTTCCGTCGACTCTTTTTCCCTATTCTGTCAACTTTTGATGGAATCCCCGTTTTTTCATTATCTCTCCTTCAAGCCTCCTTCATCCCTTGCTCAATTCCATTGTCAGAGCCTGAATTTTACACTGTAAAGGTTGATAATTTTAATTTCTGTTCTCTAAGGACATGTAAGTTTCCCTTGCTTCGGATGCAAATTATTTAAGTAGCAATATAAACTTCTTTTCCATGAAATGCAATATTCATATCCCAGGTTATTCTAGTTCTTTTAGAGACCTGAGAAATCAGTAAAGGTAAAATAGACGGAGGACAATCCGTGGAGGCATTAGGCATGAATCTTGAAAAGTGCCGAATACTTACATGGGCTGGCGGGTCAGAGGTGTGGAGGGGACAAGAAGAAAGCAGGATGTGTAACCTGAGTCCGGGGTGGTCAGGTGATGGACAGCTGACAAGGCTATATGGAGAAAATTACTTCTTGGAGCAAAATGGTAGATAAAGTTGGAAAGGTAGTTTCGAACCAGATGGTTGGCAATGAGCCTCAGGCTGTCTGCTTCCCAAAAATCGTAGCCTACACGTTCCCTGCCTCCACTGTCTGCTTGCTCTCTCTCTGCAACCTCTTCCAGTCTGGTGTAAGCCCACACAGCTCTGAGAAAATTGCTCTCCAAGACCACCAGAAACTTAGCTAGTTCAGTCCTAACCCGCAGCCTCCTTTATGTCTGCGGGAACTGATAGAATTCACCATCAGCTGCCTCTTGATTACTTCCCATTCCCTTTATCCTGTGGCACTGAATTCTTCATACTCTTCTCGTTCCTCTTAGAATTATTCCATTATCTCTTTCAACATGTTTTCCTCAGGGGTCTGTTGGGTTTTTGCATTTGACTCTTGTCTCTCTCTCTCCATTGGCTGTTCTATCCACTTTTCTCTACCCTATGCTTTGACTCGTGTGTCTCCAGCTTTGACTTTTTTCCCCGTGTTCCAGATCTACCTCACATCTGTCTGAATAATCCATCCAACTTGCAACACTCAGCACGTGCAACACTTACCATATTCCCTTCCACACTAGTTTCTCTTCCTGTTTTCTTTGTCTTCCTTAGTTTTACCATTATCCTTTACATCAGCGGCCTTCAACCCCTCCTGATAGCTCTTGATTTCAACCCCCCACCTAGCCCTCAGGCTCAGTCACAGGGTTCTACAGGTTTTCTACGTATGTCCTGTCTCTGACGTTCCTAGTGTGCACTCCTGCCACGGCTCCCTTTTTGTCTTAACCTGTATTGAGGCAGATGTTTTCCTAAATATTTACTAATGTCTCCTCGTTTCAACCAGCCCTTCATCATAATCCCAGACTTGGACAGGTCAGATCATTTTATCCCTTGCTCAGAATCATTGGCAGAATAAAGGCCTAATGCTTTTACCTGGCTTAGCCATCCAATCAACCTTTTCAGCACTATCTTCCACGATTTGCTCCCATTAACAACTTTTGTAGCTGGGCAGATATCTGATTTCCCCCAACCTGCCTTTTTTGCTCCTCTGCCTGATTTCTGATTTGAACTCTTGATGTCTTTCACACAAAACTCATTTCAGTTGCTACTTATGTCACAGAAAGCCTTTCCCGTGTATTACCACTTCCCTCCCTGCCTCTCCTTCCATTGGGGTAAAATGATTTCTTTTTCCTCCATTTTACCTTATATGACCAAAATCTTAGGATACGATTTTATATCACCAGCCCCCTTCTTGTATAGGTGCTGGGAGTTTTTTTATTTAACATAACTCGAGAGTGGTATTCTAATGAGAAAGACATGCCTTTTGAGGGCAGAAAATTAGTCAGAGCATAATTCCTATTAACCGTTTTATCTATAGCAATTCACTGAACCTCTTCAGCTTCTGTAAAAGGGGGATAAATTTGTATCTCCAGTTCTGTGAGAACTAGAGTTCTGTGAGTTGGTATCTTTGGAAACTGCAAAGTTCTATGTTTCTCTTCCTTTTCAAAGAGTGTATAGTTCTTTCTCTGAAACACTGTCCACCAGCCTGTTTTATTACTGTAAGATGGATGTTACCCACTAATTCAGTTTTACAGAAAAGATCATGAAAAAAGAAACAAGATTTATATTTATCTAAACAGATACCCTCTTGAAAGGATTCATATTCCTAAAGTATAGGAATTTTTGTCAAGCACACTAAAGTACTTAGAACCCCTGAGGCAAGCCCAGAAACCCCCAGCTGCTTCAATGTCCCTTTCAAACCCAGGCAGTTTCCTGGCCTGTTTAACCAGGAAGGTGGGACAGAGCTTTTCAGGGTCTCTAGGGGATAGGGTCTAGAGAAGGCCTTCAGGCTAGATGTCCCCCCTGACCACCAGAGGGCACTCTATGCAGCGTCAGTGAACCCTAGTCCTGGAAAGCCACGGCTGAGACTTTGGAGCCCTAGGTTTCAATCTCTGCTTAATTTTTTACTTTAGCCAAGTTTCCCAGCATAATAATAACTTTGCATAACTGTTAAGATGAAATGAGGTCGTGTAAGTGAGAGCACCTAGCTCTATTCCTGGCATAGTGTTGAGGCCCTATGAGGTGCCTCTTTCTCTTCCTTCTTCCAATCTTCCCCTCCCTGTGCTCCACCATTGAGTTTACTCTCTTGTTCTGGGTCAACAGAGGCTTCCTATAAGTTGACTGTTGATCAGAGCAGGACAGTATCCCTTGACCCATCTCCGGGTCCCCCAAACCTCCTGGGGTTGTCACTCTAAATATAGCTTGTGGATGAACAAGGAAATGCAACCAGTCAGCAGCTCCTAGTGGCTTCACAAAAGCAGTTATTGGCAGGGAGCCCGCAGTTAGAGAGCGTGGAGACGAGAATAGTACTCAAGGCTAGTTCGGGGCTCTTTCTGCCAGTTTCTGCTGCCACTGCACATGTGGGCACGATCGGGGATTAACTCTTCCCTTCTTCTGCCCAGCCACGGCCTTTATTAAGTAGGAACTGAATTTCAGTTGCTTCTAGAAAAATTATATTCCTCTACTTAATGAAGTGTCACGTTAAACTTATCTTATGTACCATACCTTTGTTCACCATTCCTGAGTTACAAATATTGATTTCAGGCTTCTCAAATGATTACCAGGCCGACCTTGTGTATCCACTTGAATGGGTTTTGTAGAAATCACCGCCAAACTGAGACTTAGGCCTCTTGGAAAAAGCACAGACTCTATTTTGGCAGACACTTGCTCAGTTTTTCTTCCAGTTACTTTTAGGCATGATTACTGCCTTGCCATGCTTTCCCTAACCACTTACCTTTATTGTAGCTGACTGCATAGACCTAAGATAGCAGATTTCATTTGGTCTGTTTCAATGGCTAATTCATTAGTCTGCACTTGACAGAACACGGGAGGTATCTGTTCCCTTACGCTGGTGGCTAGCGGCAGTTGATAGAGGTCATTGACTTTCTGTATTTGTGTCTGGTTTATGCATCCCAAAACAATACTTGCTTTCCGGAGGCCAACAAGAATAGAACCAGAGTGTTTGGAAAAAGAAATCTCTCCATGAATCCTATGGAAAAGTAGGCATCAGAAGCACATACACAAACAATCAAGTGTTCTTTTCTTCATTAAGTAGAGTTTCGTTTCAGGTATTAGCTGGCTCCTCTTCAGCGAGCTTGAGGAACGTGGAACTACCCTGAGATCAATATAGCTTGGAAGTCAAGCTTTTAGCTGAACAGGCAACTTCCATGTACCAGGAGCAAAGATAAGAAAAGGGATTCACAAATGGCAATTGTAATTAAAAACTTCGATTTGATGAGCATTTACTGTGTACCAAATGATTTATGTACATCGTTAAGTACTTGACCCTCCAAATAGCCCTGTGAGGTGGGCATCACAAACCCTATTTCACAGATGAGAAAATTGAAGTGTAGACTAAGTTACTTGACCAAGGTTATTATGACCAAGGTCATAAATTCAAGACTCCATTAAAGTCATTGTATAAGTCATTTTACTAGTTAAAAATATGAGTATATTTTACTTGATTGTCACTTGTTACAGGAAGTAGAATCAATCACATTGATTCAGCACTCACCACTCCACCCTAGTCCCTGACCAGGTTCAGTACTGGATTTACCTCCAGAAAGGCTTTTCTTACTTCAGGCTGGTCTGCCAGCATACCCTCTCCACCCTCCACCATATGCACCACATCCCCTTGTACTTGAGCCTTTCCCACAGTGCTGACGTTGCCTGTGTGTGTGACAGCCCCTTTAGACTGAGCACCTAAAGGTGGGGTGGGAACTGGGTCCTATTCATCTGTCTGTCCTAATACTGGACGCAAGGCCTATATTACAGTAGCTGTTTAGTAAATGTTTGTTTTAGTACACAAAGAGCCAAACACCTAAGTCTTACGATGAATGAATTCCAGATTATTTAAGTACAGAGGGGGCCAATAGGAATTTAGCACAGAGTATTAGGAGACGGAAATTTCTCCTTGAATTTTGTGGAATTATATGGCCCTACAGATGCCCACACGGAACAGAAAAGATCATTGAGTTGTTTTTTTTTGTTTTTTGTTTAAAGATTATTTATTTATTTATTTGAGAAAGAGCGAGCACGAGCGGAGGGAGAAGCAGACTCCCCACTGAGCAGGGAAACAGAAGTGGGACTCCGTCCCAGGACCCTGGGATTGTGACGTGAGCTGAAGACAGACACTTAACCAACTGAGCCACCCAGGTGCCCCCATTGAGTTTTTTTTTTTAATGGGTTTTTATGGAAATATATGAATGCAAAGTTCACGTGTCATTCTTTATCTGACACCTTCTCTAAGGGAACGTTGCACCAATCACTAAGCATTCTTTGTATGCTAGGAGATAACCAGGACATACAAGGGATTACTGGTCCTTCTTAAGATGTGTACTAGGGTGCTGTCTTAGCCTGTTCTGGCCGCACTGACAGAAGACCATAGACCAGATGGCTCAAAAACAGCAGAAAGTTATTGCTCACAGTTCTGGAGGCTTGAAGTCTAAGATCAAGGTGACAGCGTGGTTGGTCTCTAGTGAGGGCCCACTTCTGGGTTGCAGGCTGCCAACGTTTCCTTATATCCTCACATGGCACAGGAGGCAGGGGAGTTCTCTGGGCCTCTTTCATAGTGGCACTTAATCCCATTCATGAGGGCTTTACCCCTTATGACTTAATCATCTCCCAGAGACCCATCTCCTGGTACCATCACCTTGGGGGTTAGGATTTCAACACATGAATTTTGGAGGGACACAAATGTTCAGACCATAGCAGTATTTTTCTTTTTAAGTTTTTTTGTTTTTTGTGAAGATTTTATTTATTTATTTGACAGAGATACAGCGAGAGCAGGAACACAAGCAGGGGGAGTGGGAGAGGGAGAAGCAGGCTTCCCGCCGAGCAGGGAGCCCGATGCGGGGCTCGATCCAAGGACCCTGGGATCATGACCCGAGCCAAAGGCAGACGCTTAACAGCTGAGCCACCCAGGCTCTCCAGACCATGGCAGTATTTTTCAAAGGACTATCTAAAATGACTAAAATCACTCGTGTCTGTCCGAAAAGGACCTGAACAAAAATGTCCTTCTATGGGTTTACACAACTGTTCTTGGAATTGGGGGATTAAATATCAACATAAACCTCGCAGATTCAGCTCTGTGTGGGTCTGTTTCTGTCAGCTACAAAACTGTATGGAAGACATTCTTGGGGTGGGAACTGGAGCCTTTTTGTGGTGCTCTGCTCCGGACCCATGGGAAGGTTTCAGTTCAGCCATTTATCATTTGAGTGTTTGCATCCTGTCTGTCACCTTGGTTTCAGAAACAGATATGGAGGCCTCAGGAAATGGAATATTTAGAAATCCTTTATGATAATGAAGTATGACTTTAGTCTCAATATCATTTTGCCAGGTGCCTGCTATTGTGGGAACAGAAACAGACACTAATCCACTCTTGATACATATCTATCTGCAGAGGATTGGATTTAGGATGTTTCCTTATCAGCAAGGGATTCGGGGTTTGATATATGGGTCCTGTTAGGACAACATGTTTAGGACCAAGATCAACTACCTTACTCAGAGGCCATAGGAAGAACTTCTCAATTTTCTTGAAGGTCTTGAAGTGCTTGTCTGTGTGCAGACAAGCACCATGTAAAGTAAAGAACCTTCAGTGTTTATTGTTCTTGCTGTCTTTACGAATGTGGAATGGTTAGAAAAGAAGACTCTGTCCTATGGATGGGTCTGTCCAACTCATGCACTTCTACTTTCTGGCTTCAGAGCTGGAGCTAGAGATGTCTGTCCTTAAGGCATCTGGGGAAAGTCTCCTACGGTTCCACGCATTTATACTCTTGACCCAACTAGACTGTGAGTTCCATAAAGGTGACAGCTCATCCTTGATGGCTTGTATATTTTCCCTACCTGTTATAATACGTGAATATAGAGAGGTGCTCAATAAATGTGGTGGCCAAATGAGCAAGGTATTTGGAAGCCCATTTTTAGTATGGATGCAATGTCAATATGACCTTTGTTCTGTAGTGAGGAACAGACAAGAAATTTAGCTGTTTCCCCAGATGCTCTGGTTTAGAGTAGTTGTTTTGCCCTGTCCTGCCCTGCCCTCCATTCCCTTCTCTTCCTAGTATCTCCCTTCTCTCCACTCCCCTACTCTTTCCTTTCCCTCATCTATTTTTTTTTTTTTTTTTTTTTTTGCCTTCCCTTCCCTTTTTAAGAAAAGATATTTGAGGGCACCCGGGTGGCTCAGTTGTTAAGCGTCTGCCTTCGGCTCAGGTCATGATCCCGGAGTCCCGGGATCGAGTCCCGCATCGGGCTCCCTGCTCGGCGGGGAGTCTGCTTCTCCCTCTGACCCTCTTCCCTCTCATGTGCTCTCTATCTCTCAAATAAATAAATAAAGTCTTTAAAAAAAAAGAAAAGATATTTGAGTTGATAGGGGAAGATTTAAGGAGATGAGTGTTGAGGGTGTGGAAGAGCAAGCTGCAGTAAAATGATGCAGCTACCATGTGGTTTGCCTCAACCTTTGAGTCTGTTCTGTTATTTGTAAAATGTGGATAGGACATCTCTCTTATGGAGTTGGTAGCAAAAATTAAAGATTTGAAAAGTGCCTGCAGTTATTAGTAATTGGCATCAAAGGAACTCAACAAATGGTATAAATTACATTGTTGCTGAAAAACTTGGAATGGAAATTTACAACCTATTTTTGCTGCTAAACTGGATACTATGTTAGTCATTCTACTAAACTTTTAAAAAATGGAGTACCACAAAAAGGCTCTAATTCCCATCCCAAGAATATCTTCCATACAGTTTTACAGCTAATGGAACAGACCCACACAGAGCACTCTGTATTTTTTAGTATGCAAGTAACTCAGTCTATAACCATCTATTTTCCCACATTATTAAGTGTTTAAATGTGTGTGTGTGTGTGTGTGTGTGTGTGATAAACCTATTTCTTTTTTGTAAATAAGTGTTTGCAAGGCACAGTATTTAAACCCCCAATATTGAGTGTCTGTGGGTGGATGTATGGGTGAATGATAAATATGAAAGTTGCTGTGAAATACCAGCTGGATCCTTATCGTACAGTTAGAAACCAACAATTGATAGAGAACAAAGGCCTTACCTGTTTCACATGCTTTAGCCAACTGAGGGGTAAATATGACAATGAAAGCGCGGAGCATGATTATTCAGAAGGAAAACAGATTTCTCAAGCCTCATTTTCTTGATTACCATTTTTCAGATGATGTGACTTTGACACAGGATATTTCTACTTGGTGCACATCCTAAAATATCTTGCACTAATATAGCCTTTCATTCCAATTTTTTAAAGATTTGATTCATCAGAAGGAAGCTTGTTGTAAGAGAAGGATATGGAATTCAGCAACAGGCAGACCTGAGTTTGAAATGTAGCTACACCATTAAGTGACAATGGGATTTTGTGGTATAATAAAGAAAGTAAATATTTGGGTTTTGTCCACTGTCTCTTAGAACCCAAAGCTCCTAAAAACCCTTGGAATTTACTGTCTTTTGTATGCTAATGAGGTGACTCCTGGGGGAGAGGAGGCCCTACAGAGTCATGTGATTGGAGGGCTAAAACTTTCACCCACATCCTTGACTTCCTGGGTGGGAGCAGGGGCTAGAGGTTGGGTTCAATAATCAATGGCCCGTGATTTAATCAGTTGTGTACATATAATGAAACCTCCATAAAAACCCCTGGATGATGGGGTTCAGGGAGCTTCTGGGTTGGTAAGCACACTGATGTACCGGAAAGATGACACACCTCCAGGTGTGTTCCATGCAGGCATGGAAGCTCTGCATCACCCTCCCCTGGACCCCACACCTTGTCCCATGCATCCCTTCCATTAGGCTGTCCTTGAGCGGTATCTTTTTTTTTTTTTTTTTAAAGATTTTATTTATTTGTCAGAGAGAGCACAAGCAGGGGAAGCGGTAGGCAGAGGGAGAAGCAGCCTCCCAGCAGAGCAGGGAGCCCGATGCGGGGGCTCGATCTCAGGACCTTGGGATTGTGACCTGAGCTGAAGGCAGATACTTACCTCACTGAGCCACCCAGCTACCCTTGAGTGGTATCCTTTAACTAGAATGTTTTCCTGAGTTCTGGGAGTTGTACTAGGGAATTATCAAACTTGATGAATAAGTAAGGGGAACTCTTGAATTTGCAATTGGCCTGGCAGAAGTATGGGTAGCCTGAGTCCCCCATTTGTTACTGGCTTCTGAAGTGGGGGCAGTCTTGTGGGACTGAACCCTTAAGCTCTGGGGTCTGTGCTAACTTCGGGTAGTTTACATTAGAACAGAATTAATTGTTGGACACCTTATTGGTGTGGGAGAATCAGAGAAGTGCTCTGGAAAAATCACATAGCTTTGGTAAGAAAAAAAGTACATGGATCTTAAGGAAGTTTTCTTTACAATGAACTGTTTCGTAATCTGTCTAAAGAATGGAGGGAGGGGGCATGATAAAACCTCAAAGGGTGATTAGGAGGTATACAGATCTAAATGAACACATGTTAACTCCCCTCCCTCATTTTCCTAATTTTCAAGGGAGTGCCAGCCATCTGTGCCGTACTGTTTAGAATGGTATGAAGAACATGGCAAATAAATAACTTAATGATGGCTCTGAATTACTTAGTGAAGATATGGAAAGGAAAATACCAGAAGCTCTGCATGAAATGGAGAAATGCTGAGTTATCTTTTGAAGTATATTAATAGTTTAACAACAGAGTCATCCACATATTAAATAGCTTGATAACCTGAAGGAAGAGCTCTCATAGTATTATCTCAGTCTTGCTGAACCTTGTTTTCCTTTTTCCAATGACTCGAATGAAATTGTTGCTGAAAAACTTGGAATGGAAATTCAATATCGGGAGAGAGAGCTTGTGTGGCTTGATCAGTGAGGATTTCAAATAACTTTTCTTAGGCAGAGAGCTGTGGACGAGAACCAAAAAGGTGAATTTTCCTGGCAGAAATCGTAATGCGTGTGTTGGCGCCAAGGTTGGTTCTAGACTCCCACTTGGGGATGGCCAGAGCCCATCCAGACTACTGTCTGGTTGTCCCCGAGAGAAGAGGTGGAGAGGGGAGGGCCTTGGAGGCTAGACCAGGTTAGGAGGAGTTTGAGGGCCTGTACTGTTTGACTGAGAGAACAGCTGTTGTAACTTTGTTGATTTGTTTGAAGTTCTGTCATGCGCAAGGAGAGACCAGCTTATTCTGGTCACTCCAGAAAATAGTATTAGAACCAATGGGTTCACAGTACTGAGAGGTAAAATACAGTTCCAATTAGGAAAGACTTATCTGATAAGTAGAGGAATTCAAAAGTTGAATAGGCCATCTTACAGAGTCTAGACTAAAGTTCCTTTTTACTCAAAATTTCAAGCACTGGCTGCACAATACAGTGAAAAGGAGGTTAAACAGAGTCTCCTCCAATCCCCACTCAATAAACCCTCTAAATAATAATAATAACAATTATTATTATTTTAAAGACTTTATTTGACAGAAAGAGACACAGCGAGAGAGGGAACACAAGCAGGGGGAGTGGGAGAGGGAGAAGTAGGCTCCCCGCTGAGCAGGGAACCCGACGTGGGGCTCGATCCCAGGACCCTGGGATCATGACCCGAGCCGAAGGCAGACGCTTAACGACTGAGCCACCCAGGCGCCCCGAAATTATTTTTAAAATACCAAAACCAGAGAAATACATTCATAATTCTGCTAACTTGGACAAATCACATTTAGGTTTTTATCCTGTTTTAGGTCCCCTTCCAAAGAGAGGAGATGCTGACATATTATGGGGTTGAGTGTACCCCTCGAGACATGTGCATTCTGGGGTTTCTTGATTGACCCCCCTCCATTGAACTACCCACCACCTCTCATTCACCAAATCACAGTCCTCAAAAGTGCCGGTCAGTAAGTGATCTTACCTAACCCTGCAGTGAACAGTATATTGTCTTGGATATCTTACACTGTTTTCAGCGTGTACTTCCCTTATCATTTAGACTTTAAGAAGATGGGACGGTATTTGTGGAGACAGACACTGCTAGATGCCTAGCTATTCATTTCCCCTGACTTCCTTGCTAACAGAACCCAGACTGTACGCCCAGCTCCAGGAAAGAGAATCACTTTCCCAGGCTTCCTTGCAAGTAGGGGCAGTCAGGTGATGCTGCTAATGACGTTTAACTGGAAGTCAGCCAGGGGCTTTCAAGGAGCATTCATCCCTTAAACATGGGTTTGTGACCGGAGCAAATCCAGCTGCCTTGAGACTAGCGGAGAGAATTTGAGAGACATCACCCCTGGCATTGTTGAGCCATTGAACAAGTCTCAACAGCTCCCTTGCCCTGGACTTCTTGAGATAGATCTATATATCTGCATTTGTGTTTCTGCTACTTGCAATTGAAATTACTCCTAAATGGTCATTTGCCCATGGCCGTTATTCACCATTCAACAAATAATACTAGAGCTTTGGCTGTGTGCCATGTGAAATGCTAGTCACTGGATACAAAGGTGAAGGAGACATGGGTCCTTCCTTCAAAGAGACCTCAGCCTCAGTCCTGAAGTCCAAAAGAACCTTAGGCAACAGCCTGATAGGAAAAGTCAGATGCTCTGTTTCTTCTTTTCATTTCTCTTCCTGGAGTCTAGAAGTAGGAGATGCATCCCCTGGAGTGATGGGAAGACAGCTGTGTCAGGAAGAGTGGCCGGGGATGACCTAACACCTGACCTCAGCTCTCCACGTGCTTCTCTGAGGCTGTGGTGCTGACATGTAGTAGCTTCTGTGTTTGGGGATTTAGCCATTGAGAGAGAAGAGGTGTGAGTAGTGTTTACATTAATTTGATGGGAATGTTAAATAGCATTAATTTTCAGAGTACTTTATTTGTTTAAAAGGTACATTACCACTGTAATTCACTGTAAACTGTGAATAAGATATTTAGAGATTTCTGTTTAAAAACCATGTGAATGCTCTCTGCAAGATGTGTTTTTGAAGTGACAGTTTACTCCCAAATACCTTCATGATCGTGTGTTAGTATTTTCAGGGAAGATGATCCATATGTTCTTTGCAAAAACTACACACACACACACACACACACTCACACACTCTATATGCCTAAATAACCTCTGTAAAATAAAAATTGTAAGAGAATTCCCGAAAAGGAAATGCACCAAGTGATCATCTAATACCACCGTGTATTGGGATTCGGTGTGATCAAGATCTTTCTACATTCCTGACTTTATTCTAGTTTTATTTTAATTAGGACTTATTATTTTTATTTCTAAAAAGAATGAGTGTAGGGAATTATGTACTGAGCCATGACAAATGAATTGACATAGAAACAGCACAACCATTTTTAATGTGTTTATATAAATAGATCTGTGTAATTATCATTAAGCATCATAAGCAGATACTGCTAAAAAGAACAGCTCTATTTACCCAAATCGAAGTTGGATTTTATTACAATATACAGCATAATAAGTTAGATCACATTCTAAAGAGAATGAGATAATGACAACACTAAAGCCATTATATTTATTTTATCTACATGATGTATATCTGGGCATTAATACCTATCTGTTTATTAAGCACATGGTGCCGATACCTTGCTTTTGGAACGTTGAAAGGGAGAAGAGGACTATATTCTCACTTATCCTTTTCATGTAATATATGATTCTAGAATCTTCTGTGGAGTCTTTTCCCTGAATGAGGATATTTGATTCTTTTTTTTTTTTAAAGATTTTATTTTATTTGACAGAGAGAGCACAAGCAGAGGGAGAGAGAGGGAGAAGCAGGCTCCCTGCTGAGCAAGGAGCCCGATGTGGGACTCGATCCCAGGATCCTGGGATCATGACCCGGGCCGAAGGCAGCCGCTTAACCAACTGAGCCACCCAGGTGTCTCGAGGATATTTGATTCTTGAATCCATAAAGCCACCATAAGAAGATCACACAATCATATATTTTAGAGTTTGAAGAGATGAAGAAATAGAGACTTAGTGATAAAGGTATCTTATTCCATTATTTTTTTAACAGTCATTATACTCTTACTTGAGGTACAAAGATGATCAGTGACAGTTCCTGCATCACCAGCATTTAGTGCTGGGGAGTGGTTCCACTGGAGGAGAAGCCCGCAAGCTTGGTTCATGGGAAACCAAGGGAGGAAGAGGGTGCCATGTTGAGACTAAAAGTATCTATTACCAGCACCTGTGTCAGGCAGGTAGAGTCATTGGTGACCTTCACTTGAGTAGATTTGTCAGTACAGTGGGGACAGAAATCAGCTCGTGGAGGAGAGGCAAGGTGAGAGAAGGCAAGCATTGGATTTGGCAGTTTTCTCCTTCAAGGGTGAACAGGGATGCTGGGACCAGCAGTCAAATCTGCTGCCTCTTGGATGATTACTCATTCTACTAGAGCCTGCTGAGAGTTCAGGGAGTGCAGAATTCCATCGATGTCAAACGTTTAGTGATACCCCGCTTTCTATTCCTCAGCAGGGGCAGTATGTTGGAGCTTTATAACGCCTTGTTAGAGCTCACAGACCCCATTACTGGACCTGGACCAGGCTCCAGTGCAGCGGGCTCCTGTTCTTTGGCATGGAAGGGCTCAGTGGAAGCAGGGACTCTGGTTTTATGTACATATGTGTTTATGGGCATAGTCATCTCCTTTCAACCCCAACTAGTATTTTATTTTCTCTAAAAATAAACCAGAGACGTCTTTGCTGCCCCTACCAGTGCAGCCACTTTTGTACCTACTTGCCGATGGCATGACAGTGCCCACTCTCTCTGTTGCACTTTGGAGAGTTGCGCTAATTAGCCACAGTTAGGCCAGGCAAGGCTAGTCACTTCCAGGAAAGCTCTGCTCCTCCATTTCTGTCAAATTGTCCATCTCTCTGAAGTCCAGATTCCCTGATTATTTCACAGTTCCTTTACTCTCGTCCCTCCAAATATTAGTACTCCTCTGGATCCTTTCCATTCTGTGCACAGAAACATTCTTTGCTTTGTTAACAGTTACCCCACACACTCAACTGTTCATCAAAGTGCTGTTCAGCCAGAATTTAAAACCTTCATCTTCCTCAGCATATTGTTTCCCCAAATCGCTTTTCATTGAAAGCCGATCTTCCCCTAAACTCCACATTTTCATGGGACCAGGAAGGAGGCTTGCCATTCTCTCAGATTCCCAAAGAATTCCCAGCCCATTAACCATAGTCCCTCATTTACAACTCCTCCTGCTTTGAAGGTCATGCCTCCCAATTCTGTCCCCTCAACCCTTCTCCTTCATGATGGCCCATCAGCTTGCTCTCTCTCCCATGGAAACTTGGAGGCACGGGTACAGAGTTTTCTTCTTTTTGGTGCTAACTCCCCTGCATATCAGTGTGTCCTTCGCTACTGAATAAACTCAGCGCATGAAAGTGTTCGTTTTCAGTTGGCCTCTTCGGCATTTTTTCATTCCCATTTTGAGCAGGACCGTGAAGAGGGAAGCCGATTCTGGGCGAGCAGCGTGTGCTTTCAAAAGCAAGCTGTATGCCCGAGTGGCAGCTCCCAGGTCACTTTCTCTCTAAAACAGCTCTAGGGCTCCAGGGAAACAGGAGACTTTTTAAATAACTCCAGCGCTATTCAGGCAGGATCTTAAACTCCTGAACCACAATGAGAAAAAGAAGCTGTTTGTTTCAGGTTGCCCCCAGGGCTCAGGTAGACCGCTCTAGTAGGACAGCAGGTTTTAAAAAGAGCCAGAATATTCCAGCTAATCAGGGAATAGCTTGTCGGCAAGTGGAAAAAAATCTTTCAGTAATAATGTTAATAAAGAAAAGCCAGAGACTTCCAGGAGGCTCTGATAACAAAGCACAAATATGTTACAATTTTTGGTGAAAGGAACTCAAAAGAGTTTCCTCCCTGGTTTCCTCGGCTTGTGAGTCTGCCTTTTTCTCTGGCAGCTTAGCTTTATCTGTGTTGTGTCAGTTAGATTTGACCTGTGAGGGAAGATCTTTGCTTTTCATTTCTGCCAGCTGAACGAGTTTCTTCCTGGGCAATGCTCTTGCTTCACCCCTTTTAATGGTTGACCAAAGAGGTAAGTGCCAGGGGTGAAGGAGGGAACCGTCTTATTCAGAAACCAGAATTATTCCAAGAGTCCATTGAATGGAGAGGCCTGGCTAGGAGTCTTCCTTGGCTATCCTGGGTCTTCCTTCCCTATCTTGGCTTTTATTAGGGACTGGGGGGCGGGGGAGGGGAGGGTACTGAGGACTGAGGCTGGGTGGGGGGAGGGGAAGCAAGGAAGAGACAATGTTTTTTTCTCTTGGATATTGAATTTATCTCTCAGGTACATGCTGCAGTTGCAGGAAAAAAAACAGCTGTTTAAAATGTCCTAAGCAGACCATCTTAAACTCTGAGTTCTAACTTTAGCTCTGCTTTTTTTGTTGTTTGTTTTTTTTAAGATTTTATTTATTTATTTGTCAGAGGGAGAGAGAGAGAGAGAGAGAGAGAACACAAGCAGGGGGAGCGGCACGCAGAGGGGGAAGCAGGCTTCCCGCCGAGCAGGGAGCCCGATGCGGGACTCGATCCCAGGACCCCGGGATCATGACCTGAGCCAAAGGCAGACGCTTAACGACTGAGCCACCCAGGCGCCCCTTTAGCTCTGGTTTAATTCATGAATGTTACAGCCAGACAGAGACTTAGAGATCCTCATAGAGCTGAGGCCCTCCATTTGACAGATGAGCAGATCGAGGCCCCAGAGAATGTATCCACTTGCTCAAGGCAGTGTAGCCATGCTCTTACCAGGACCCTCTTGGCAGCATTCTCCTTCCAAAAACAAACTCAGATTCCCTCAGGTCCATCCCTCTTAAATGTTACAATTCTTTTATCTTTACTAAAACCCTTAAAACTTTTTTTTATAGACTAATTTTTCTGGGAAGTCAGTGTACCCTATAGTCCTGAGCTCTCATTTCACATCACTCTTATTAAATAAGGGACAGGGGTTCCTGGGGACAGTTAATACTCAGAAGGTGTGTATGGCTTGTTCGAGATAAAAAGGAATTGAGAACAAAAGCTGGAAGTGACTTAGAAACCAAATCTATATTTAACAGAAGAAGTGACTTTCCAGAGTGTACCCAGCAGGGAGGAAGCTTTAGATGTGGGGAATCACTATTATTAATCCCACTGTCATGTAGGTCATTGAAGGTGATGACCTATTTGACTCGAGAGAGCCCTGAGCCAGTTTATTTCCTTACCCCAGTCCTCTTGCCCCCCTGGTCACATCAAGGCTCGAGCACACCATGCTGCTTTTAGATGATTTCACTGATCTGACTTAATATTTCTATTTGCCATCTTGTAGTACACGAACGAACAAACAGATAGAGGAAGGGCCAGTCTCTGACCCTCTCTTTTGCTCGTGATGTCAGTCCTTCCTTCTGTCTTCCACTGAACAGGAAACAGGGTCTCCGTCAACCATTTAGTCTTGGCTGTGCTTGGCCAGGGCTGAGGGCAGGAGACAGAACATGACTTTGTACATTTCTTGACAATTCCTTGATGGACTATATTTCTTTAATCTTTCTATTTGACTCCATATCTTAGCATGCGACCTTATAAGCCAGTATTTTGGTGTCTTTATTTTATGATTCCTCTTAACTTCCTTTTGGTCCAAATGGAGAATGTCATGGGATTAAAACCAGTGGGGGTTAAGATGAAAACATCAGTTGTAGGATCTGGAGAGCTTGTAATTTTAGGTAGAAAGCAACAGGAAAAGCTTGCTGTGGAAAAAAATAACAACAATCCCAGAAAAGTTATATAATGGTTTGATATTTGTGAAACCGTAGCAGTGGGAATGGACGTTCTGCTGGAAGAGAAGGTTATTGGCCAGCAAATAGGAGTGATGGATAATTCTTTATTTTTCACTTTGTCATTTCCTCTAGCATACAAGTCAGAGTAGTAATATGCCGGTGGTGGCTTCCGTTAAGAGAACTGTTTGGGTTTTTTCCTACCTCATTCTTGTATGAAAAGGTCATTTCCTACCACTAAAGGTGAGACTATTTAAATGGCATTCTCTTATTTTCTGTAGTATATCTATGATCTTTCCAAATGATTCATGAAAAGTAAAACATTAACATTATGGGATGGGAATTTCTCTTTCTTTCCTTTTTAAGGAGTTTTAAGGAGCAGTGGCTCCTGATTCTGTAGTGTGACTTTGGGTGGATAATTACTACAGAATACTGCAGACCTTTCTTCTCCCCATAGGGTGATTGATTTTAACCTTTCTCTTCTGCCAAACCTTTGTTCTGTGCATGACATTTCAACCCCCACCACTTCCTATGTTCTATTTTGCTAAAGAAAATTGCATTTTCTATTTCTGGATAAAGCATGGTTGTTTGTGTCAGTCAATTTAACACAATACACCAGTTCTTATTTGTGCAGAGGAAGCACTAATAAGATTCTAGCAGGAGATGGGTCCTGAGCCCATGACCAAGCCTCCTGTTGGGCCCGGAAGACAGAAGCCACAATAATCCATTACTGACGAAGCTACTTAATGGTGATATAGCACCTTTTTGTCTCAGAGACCTCCAGGTAGTATGAAGTCCCGTTTCCTGCCCTATGCACTCATCCTGCAAATGATCCGTGAAGATAAAAGAAAATAGTTGTGTGGCATAGTGGAAAGGACAGGCGTTCTGGAGAGTCTAACCTAACTTCTGATCCCTGCTTTGCCATTTGCCAGCTCTGAACCATTAAACATATTACATATGCTTTCTGAGCCTCTGGTTCCTCATCGAAAATGGGGATACAGAGATCGTTTCTAACTTGCAGGGTTGGTGGGGAAATGAAAAAGGGTAATGAACACAAAGCTCTTAGCACAGTGCATGTTGCATGGGAGGTACTCAGTGAGTAGCTATTAGAATGAGATCGCTCCTATACGGAAGAACATATTGCGTTTTGATGAAGTCAGCTGTTGAGTTGTCTCTCGGTTAAAAACATGGTTACAGACCTTCCACTGTTTTGTTCCATGGAGTAGATCAGCTGTGGGAAAAGTTTAAAATACTCAGTTTCACTGCCATTTATGCCATAATTCACTTCACCATTTCATGAATCCCTGCTAGGTGCTGTGCACTGTTCTAGATGCCTAAGTCAAGAAGTAAGAGCAGAGAGGCAGTCTGATGGAAAGGAGAGAGCACAGGGCCTGGTGTAGGTAAACATGGCTCCACATTCTGGCTCTGTAGTCATTATGTGATTTCGACAGGTTGTTTAACTTCTCTGAGCCTAGTTTCTGGATCTCTAAAATCTGGATAATAACACACACCTCACAGGGCTGTGATAATAGATATAAAGCAGTTATAATCAGGGACGATGCTCAAAATGTTTCCTAACCAGCATGGTCAGGGCATTGACGAGTCAGAAAGCACCAGCTGTAGAAAATCTGTAAACTGGTATATAGAGCTTCTCCGTGGATTATGAGGCCTGCTCTAAGTCCTGCTAGAACGGGGCCAAGAATGTGGTAGGGAAGAGCCCGGGTTTTAGTTTGGAGGTTGGGAGTTTATATTTTGTATTTTCTGTATATTAATAATGTTTTGACACCTTAAAACCTTTCTGGCTTTTTTATTGACTAGCCCTTCAAAGACTAGCCAACTCTTCGAGATGGCAAAGGGTCCAGCCTCTGGGAGCATGCCTCTGAGCAGCTAGCCCTGCCTTGCCTTACCTGAGGGAACCCCAATAAAGGCCCTGCCCTAGATGTCTCTCTCCCCGTGTCTCAAACCTGGCATGTTCCCCGTGACTCTTATGCGGCATGCAGTGCCTCCTTTTTCTAGGACTTGTGAGTGTAAGACGTCTTGTTTTCCTGAGCCTCCCCATGTGTCTCCTCTTATGGCCGGGCTTCCATCACCTAGAGCACAGCGCACAGGAGTGGACAGGGAGACAGGTCGGTGGTTGCCATATTGTATGAAACATGCTCTGATGAGACTCCGTACAAGGATGGAGAGCACGGTGCAGGGAGTCCCCGAGTCTAGCTCAGGAGGGATCCAGGGGTGATTCGGAAAGAAGAGAGAACATCTGAACTAAGTGTTGAAGGGCACACGCGAGAGTGTGCAGGGCTGAGGTAGCCCCGTGCGGAGGGAGAAGCGAGCACCGCAGCAGGACGGCGCACATGGTTACGACGGGTTTCAGCATGCGTAGGGAATGGCGGGCTCTGAGAGGGCCTCAGGCGCTGGGCAAAGGATACAAGCGGAAATGCACGTACGGGCTGGAGCTGGAAGGGCCTTCCAAGCCATGCTATTGGCTGTGAGAAACAGCTGGAAAGAGGGAAACCCGGGATAGAGAAAACCCAGTGAGCAGTATGGCTGTGTTGGTCAGGAGGAGCTCGGAGGACCTGAGCAGCAGAGGGGTATCCCAGGCACGGAGATATGCTAGCCACGGAATAGGTGGAACTACGTCAGTGACTGGATACGGGGCCGAGGGGAGGAAGCCGCTGAAGACAACTCTTGGGACTTCCACTTGAGTGACGGGTGCATACAGGGATCCCAGAAGAGGAACGTGTTTTGGGGCGAAGTGCTTCTCTGTTGTTCGTGCAGCTGCATCATTCCCCTACCTACCGGGTCAAGTAAGGCTTGCTTTTCTTTCTTCAGGGTTTTTTTTTTTTTTTTGGTCTCACAGCTGTAAATATTTCATGCCAGTGGCCATGTTTCTGTTTTATTTTGGGAATGGCACTTTAACTGGTTTTTCAGTTTAAACGACTCAGGAACTGAAGGGCCATTTTTGTCTTCAGGGATATGTTTGGTGCTGAAGATGGTAGACAGTTGGGTGTGGGTGAGGACAGATAGCGCCTGAGGTCTTGCAGCTTAGAAGTAACATCTTGTCGTTTGAGGATAACACTGCCAAAGGTGCGTGGGTGTATCTTTGAAGAAACAAAACAAAAAAAGCATGACCAGCAATCTGATCTATGCTAGGTGTCTATAAAAATCATTATTTTAGTTATTGCTTTAACTCTTATGGAACTGCCTTACTGGCCTCATTGATGGCCCCGTTGTTCAAAGTGAACTTACCCCCATTGCATTCGGGGGTGGTTGGCCAGCCTGTCAGTTGATTTTTTTTTTTTTTTTTTTGGCACTGTCCTGTTACACCAGTTCATTTAGAATTTTGCTTTTGTGTTTCCTCTCCCCACCATCCTTGGCGGAGGCTGGTTACTCCCCCACCCCCGGGGTGATGGAGCACAGCAAGCCCCTGGTCCCCCTGTTCCAGCAGGCACATTTCAGAGCCAGGACGGCTGCACAGAAGCCAGGCCGTCCTGTCTCCATGCAGCTCTGTGGCACTGAACTGATTTCAACGGGATGATGGATTTATAAGACGATACCTTTCTTATTGTAACAGGTGCCTCTCCAACTTTTTGATTCTAAAGAGGTTTACAGTGTCTGGAATTTCCCTGACAGTGTGCTTTTCAGGTGTCTCAAGTTTCCAGTTTTTTAAAAAAACCTACTGAGAACCAGGCTGTTTACATCCATCATGTCATTTACTACTGTAACAATGACTATGGGCTACATGCCTGAGCTCTTCCATGGATTAGGCCCCATGCTGAGCACTTTGCCTGGATCATCTGAGCTCCTCTGCACAACAACCCCATGGAGTAGAACATGGGTACCTCCCAGTCTCAGTTGAGGAAATGGTCACTGGTTCAGGCTCACTCAGTTCCGAGTGGTCAGGAGTCCAGCCACGACCCTGGTCGCTGAGGATGTTCACTCTCAGCTATCCCATTCTGCAGCCCGGCAAGATTAGTAAACACAAATGCTACCAATTTTATTTATTTTTAATTTTTTTTAAGATTTTATTTATTTATTTGACAGAGACGCAGCGAGAGAGGGAACACGAGCAGGGGGAGTGGGAGAGGGAGAAGCAGGCTCCCCGCCGAGCAGGGAGCCCGATGCGGGGCTCGATCCCAGGACCCTGGGATCATGACCTGAGCTGAAGGCAGACGCTTAATGACTGAGCCATCCAGGTGCCCCTATTTTTAATTTTTTTGAATTTTATTTTGTTATGTTAGTCACCATACATCATTAGTTTTTAGTTTTTTTCATTTTCCTTTATTATTTATTTATTATTTTTTACTATGTTAGTCACCATACATTACATCATTAGTTTTTGATGTAGAGTTCCATGATTCATTGTTTGCGTATAACACCCAGTGCTCCACACAGAACGTGCCCTCTTTAATACCCATCACCAGGCTAACCCATCCCCCCACCCCCCTCCCCTCTAGAACCCTCAGTTTGTTTCTCAGAGTCCATCGTCTCTCATGGTTTATCTCCCTCTCCAATTTCCCTGCCTTCATTTTTCCTTCCTATTTCTTTTTTAACATACAATGTATTATTTATTTCAGACGTACAGATCTGTGATTAAACAGTCTTACACAATTCACAGCGCTCACCATAGCACATACTCTCCCCATTGTCCATCACCCAGCCACCCCATCCCTCCCACTCCACTCCAGCAGCCCTCAGTTTGTTTCCTGAGATTAAGAGTCTCTTATGGTTTGTCTCCCTCTTTGGTTTCATCTTGTTTCATTTTTTCCTCCCTTCCCCTATGGTCCTCTGTCTTGTTTCTCAGATTCCTTGTATCAGTGAGATCATATGATATTCGTCTTTCTTTGATTGACTTATTTCACTTAGCATAATACCCTCTAGTTCCATCCACATCATTGTATATGGCAAGATTTTGTGGTTTTTTGATGGCTGCATAATATTCTATTGTATATATGTTATATATATGTATAATATATATATTATGTATATAAAAACCACATCTTCTTTATCCATTCATCTGTTGATGGACATCTAGGCTCTTTCCACAGTTTGGCTATTGTGGACATTGCTGCTATAAACATCGGGGTGCACATACCCCTTCGGATCCCTACATTTGTATCTTTGGGGTGAATACCCAGGAGTGCAATTGCTGGGTCATATGGTAGCTCTATTCTCAACTTTTTGAGGAATCTCCATACTGTTTTCCAGAGTGGTTGCACCAGCTTGCATTCCCACCAACAGTGTAGGAGGGTTCCCCTTTCTCCTCAAATGCTACCAATTTTAAAGAAAATGAGACTGAGGCTTAGAAAGATGTAGAATCCAGGCCCCAGGTCCCTCTGACTTCAAAGCTGTGTTGCTTTTTGAGGCACCAGGTGCCTCTGGTCAGACCTTGTGAACAAAGCATTACTTTCAATGAATTATTTTACCGCCACCTGACCCAGAATCCTGGGATCTTCAGAGTGAGCTCATGAAGGTGGCATTGCTATCTGGTGTGGTAGCACTTCTGGTCTCACACCTGACTGTGCCACTCTTTCTCACCATCGAGAGTAAAAAGTACATAAAATGAGAACATTTGCATCATAAATTATTAACTGTTAAATCCCAAAGTCAGTTTGGGCTGACAACATTGCTGACTCTTTCGCTATGTACCAGGCACCATTAAGACCGAGATGTGGGAGGATTTCTACCTCTTTATTTGGAGTTTACAGTCTTCAGAGAAATACAGGACAGCTATTTATTTTTGTATTTATGCAAATTATATATACATATACAATGTTAAAACATGAAAACAACATATGGTTTAGAAACATTTCCGTCAGTGCTCCAAGCATCTCCGGACACAGAAATAGCATGGCTACTGATAACACAGGTTCCTCAGCGGATAGAGATCATAGCCTCAGCCACGCACAGAATATGAGAAGTGAGGGGCTCTTCTGGGGATGGGTGCCATTGCTGTACCCCCATTCTAGTTTGCCAGCTTCATTCATAATAAACAATTGCATGTTAACAACGGTTGATCGGTGGTTAAGGGGAGAAACCTAGAAAGAGGAAAACTCCCTTGGAGGATCCAACCTGTACTTTTGGGTTGAAACCAGACAAAAGCACTGATCTGTTTCTCGTAGAGCAGATTTGACACACTGGGTGGAATTTGAGGCTCACGCTTATGGATCAGAAACAGAGGACAGCATAGAACCAGCTCCTAATGAGCCTAATCACCTCTCTTGCTAATCAGGCAGAAAGGATAAAGCATTAAAACTGAAGAGGGAAGGTAAGGAAGGAAGGAACTGAGAGTTCTCAGGGCTCTATGTGCCAGGGTTGTGGTTTCCTGCAGTCTTCTCAACAACCAGGTGGAGCAGGTACTGTGCTTAATTCTTGGTTGTAGGTGGGAAAACCTAGGTTTCAGAGTTTAAGGGATTTGCCCAAGATCATGCAGCCAAGGGGTGGTCTCCCAGAATCTGTGTCCATCTTTTTGTGATGCAAGGAAAAGCTGGTTCTTTTTCTAGCCTAGCAAAAAGCTTTCCTGAAAGACAGCAAATCACTGCCAAATGGCATTGGCAGTCTTTGGGCACACCCTGCACTGATATTTGGCAGAAACCGTGGAAACCAAAGGTGAGCGGTATGGCCAGAGCACGGCTGGGAGCCCTGTAGTCCTCTCCTTTCAGGCTGCTGGGCAGTAAGCGCGGTCCTCGCTTTCCACACCAGGCCTCATTTGTTCTTTTTACCACGATGCAGTCCCAGGACCTACAGTGCAGGAGGCAATTAATTTCCCCAATATTCTCTAATTGTTGGCATGGACTGAATGCAGCCAGAGAGAGTAAGCCAGGATCGTATCAAGGACTTACGCCGGTGTCTGTGCGGAGGGATGTGCAGTTGCCATAGCAGCAATCAATCTGCTAAATAACTGGTAACATAAACTGATTCAAAGGCAAACACTGATTTGGGTCAGGGAATGGCACTCTGTCAAAGACAACTTCCCTGTGACTTCTGAGGATTTTTTAGCTTTTATGGATGGCCCTAGAAATGCAGAGCGAGTACGCAGATGCAGGAGGGGTGTGTGCACCTCAAGAGGTGAGCAATATGCTGCTCCCGCGCAGTTAGAAGGGGAAATGTCATGGAGCATGCTGTAACACAGCCCTTGTGGTGCGTCTCAATTCCCAGAGCCTGAGGACCAGTAACACAAATGGTAGCATCATTTTATCGAGTTCTCTCAATGCTTCCTTTTCTTGGTCTTTCTCAAAAGGACAGGCCACCTGCATGGAAAGGATTGTGGGGTTCTGATTCTGTTTTGTATATTGTGCAATGCTGCTAATTATTTTTAATCCAACATGGAACCTGGGTCTTACGGCAGGAGGACTTGGCATTCCCAGAGATAGCATGGACCAGTTGGAGCGATTTAGGTTATCGTACCAAAAGGGGGGGAAACATAAAAGCTGTTTTTTTCTTTTCCTCTGGTTTTTTTTAAAACAGTACCCGATAGTCTGTTTTTTCCATTTTGATCTAGCTTTTGGGTAAACTTGGCTAGGGAAAGAGCATGTCCGGTCTATAGGAAGGGGTAGCAGGTTGTAAAGCAGAAAGCACTGCCTTGATCGTCTGTGTTGACTTATGGGCCCTGCCACTTTCAAGCTGTGGTCTTGGGCATTTCACTTCTATCTTTGTGGCCTCCGTTGTCAACAGTATAAAACAGGGACGGGCACGGTGGTGATGATGATGAGGGTGATACCACATAACTCTCAGTTGCCTAGAATACTCTTTAGAGTGAGACAGAGATAAAAATTGCCTCACAAGCTAAAAAAGCAAAATGCCTGTAGATTCCTTTGCATCAGGGAGTCTATTCCCTCATTTACTCTCTTGATTTTTTATTTCTGCTATATTGCTTAGAGGCTCTGAATTAAATGTTTAACAGAGGGCCTGGCATGTGGCTATGGTTTAGTTTCCTGTTGAAACAAAGCCTGAAAATTACTAGATAATCCTTCACCTTTAGATCTTGTTTTTAGTCACTAGACTCAGTGCTGCCGAGAAGTTTGGGCCCCAGGAGCCTGGAAGGAGGAGATTCAGGCTCCCCTTTACATTTTCTGTTCCCTCTTTCCGATTCTGTGACCGACAGTCAGGAGGTGAGGCAGGCGCTGTGGGCTGCATTCCCATCTGCAAGCCTCAACTTGCCCAGAGTGCTCAGCCACTGAGCTGGGTCAGGAACGGTGGAAATGAACTGTATGCAATGTGCAGTTTGACTCCGCTGTGCCGGCTGGAATACACCTCTAGGAGCTGAGCAGGTGAGTTCATTTGGGGGATCCTACTGATTTTCAGCCTTTCAGCGGAAAGGACAGCGATTTCTGGGGAAAATGTAGTCTTCGAGCCAGCTCTTTTCTCACGGACTGTCAGTGGGTTATAAACATCATACAGGCAGGCCTGAGCTGCATTTTGAGCTTGTGACCTGCAGGTGAATGTTCTGCCCATCCCTTCCAATCATTCTTCCCCATGAGGTGGTATTTTTGCATTGACCTAGAGCCCGTCTACTGGTTTTCTGTGCATGGCACTGCTGTAATTTGTGGCTTCAAAATAAGTGCTCAATTTTTTTTCCCGTGTGTGGACATTGATTTTTCTTTTTAAACCTGGAAGGCAAGGGAACCTGTGCCTGCTATCTGAATATCTCTAATTAGGCTACTTGTGCAAATCAACCGATTGACTTTAATAGATTGGATCCAGTTCTGCAACTGTCGGAGGGGAAAGGAGATTTCCTTGCCTCTCTAGTTATCTTCGGTACTCTGTCTAAATTCAGACAGATTTCCCAAATTTGAGATACTCCAGCAGGCAAGCTTTGCCGAGAGCCTGAAAGCAGGATTTAATCATAACACAGGTAAATTATCTCTGCCTTGAGAAAATCGGAGCAGTAAATGAAATGTCAGCCTACTTACCTAGGAGATCATGTATGTTATAGCACCACACCAACCCACTCCTCTGATTATAGAGTCGAGGCTGACATTCAAGCCTTCCTTCCCCCCACCCCTTTTCCTCTTTATAGTCCACTGAGTTTTGTTTACTTCAGCTTCCCTGTGTTCTACCAATTAAGCCCAAAATTGCCAGTTAAGACAAAGTATATAGGAAAGAGAGGAGGGGGTGAGGAAGTGGACAAAAGCAATGGAGAATAAAGTTGAAAATTGCTCGTTTCTTCCTCTTCCCATCATTCTCCTGGCAGCCATGTTAGTAGAGGAGAGACGGAGGTTTGCCTGATGGAGACCCAGTAACTTACCAGGTTTGAATCCCTGGGCAGTCTTGAGTACCGTAGCGTACCCCTTATCTGTGGTTTCACTATCCACCATTCTGGTCTCTGTGGTTTCAGCATCCCCCCCGCCCCCCGGGTCAACTCTGATCAGGAAGCAGATGATCCTCCTCCTGAGATACCACCAGAAGATCGGTGGCCTAATGCTGTGTCATGGTGCCCATGTCATTCCCCACACAGGCGTTTTATCATCTCACATCACAAGAAGTGTGAGTGCAGGACAAGAAGGTATTTTGAGAGACTGCATCCACATCACCTTTATTACAGTACTTTGTTGTAACTGTTGTATTTTTTTTTTTACTAGCTTTTGTTGTCGCTCTCTTACTGTGCCTAATTTATCAATTTGGCTTTATCATAGGTAGGTACATAGAGAAAATAACATGGTGAATTATAAGATTCCGTACTACCCTCAACGTTAGGCATCCACTGGGGTTCTTTTTTTTTTTTTTTTTTTTTAAGATTTTATTTATTTATTTGAGAGAGAGAGAGAAACAGCATGAGAGGGGAAAGGGTCAGAGGGAGAAGCAGGCTCCCCGCTGAGCCGGGAGCCCGATGTGGGACTCGATCCCAGGACTCCGGGATCATGACCTGAGCCGAAAGCAGTCGCTTAACCAACTGAGCCACCCAGGCGCTCTCCACTGGGGTTCTTGAGGGTATATCCCGTGGATACCGGGGGACTTTTGTAAAAATACGTAGTAGGAGGCAAAGTTTATTATGTGAGCCTGTCCCCGTTCCATCTTACGTTGGTGCCGCCCAAGTTCCAGGGCATGCCTGGGCTCCTCCACATGCAACATTATTGGGTAATATTTAGAGAGGTTTACTATGCTGGCCACTGTTCCAAGTGCTTTCAATGGATCATCTCGTCATCATCTTACAAAAACCCTAAAAGGAAACTCACACTGTCTTCATTTATAGATGAGTAAGCTGAGGCAACAGGAAAGTATAGGACGTATCTGGAGGTCACACAGCTACCAAGTGGGAATAGGATTCAAATCCAGACAGTCTGACCTGGGAGTATTTTCACATTACTTTCTAATTATTAACATATTTGTGTTCATTGTAGAAGACCTGGAAAATATTTTAAAAAACCTAGAGAAGGGGGCGCCTGGGTGGCTCAGTCGGTTAAGTGTCAGCCTTCGGCTCAGGTCATGATCCCAGGGTCCTGGGATCGAGTCCCACATCGGGCTCCTTGCTCAGCAGAGAGCCTGCTTCTCCCTCTGCCTCTGCCTGTGCTCTCTCTCTCTGTCAGATAAAGAAATAAAATCTTAAAAAAAAAAAAAAGACCTAGAGAAGGAAATAAAACCATCTGAGCCTTTGACTACTCTGATAAAACCACAATTACACCATTTTGTTGCATTTCATTCCATTATTTCATCTAAATATACAAATGTACTTTATATATATTGCTGAGATCATGCTTTAGATATATAGTATTTTACTTTGTTTTTTTGCAGTCAGCATTCTAGTGAACATTTTCCCATGCTATTTTTTTTTAAGAGTTTAAAAAAAATTTGTTTATATGACAGAGAAAGCATGAGCAGAGGGAGCAGCAGAGGGAGAGGGAGAAGCAGACTCCCCACTGAGCAGGGAGCCTGTTGCGGGGCTCGATCCCAGGACCTTGAGATCAGGACCTGAGCTGAAGTCAGATGCTTAACTGACTGAGCCACCCAGGCACCCCCTCATGCTATTGTTATAAGTTCTCTTGGAATTAATCCTGTGTAATTGACCATTTCCCTATTGTTGGACATGTAGAGTATTCTAATATCTTCACTTTAATGGTGGGATAAAGGCCTGTTTTGCTTCAGGGGAAAAAAATGAATCTTTTAAAGTATAAAGGCAGGAAGGAGTGGCATTTTGGGGTCAAAAAGTCCTTTGATCCAGATTTATTTTCCTTTTTCAAATTGTCATTTTCACTATTTACACTTTCTAAAGCTTTGATTCTTCAAGTTTACTTTCCTTTTACTACTGTACTCTTGGACCAGAGTAATTCAGCCTTAAGATGGACTGACATTCTGTATAGCAAATCTTATTCAAAGGCTGCAGTGAGCTTCTTTTGATGGCATATTTCTTGGTTTTATGGAAAATCTTTAGTGTTCAACTGTCTCCAGTTACATTTGTGCTGTACACCCCAGGGAACTCCTTATTTTCAACTCAATCATACACCTATTGTTTGATACCTGTGTGTGCATGTATGTGTTGCACTGGATATTCAGCTGGCCAAGGGGATTGAACCCAGTCACACACAACTGTCATTAAGAACCTGTGAGTCTAGCCAAGGATGAGAATGAAGAACAAGGATTATGACTTTAATGATTAAGTGCTGTGATACATATGGTTAACGGTCATAAAGGGTTATGGGAACCCAGCTTAAGAAGCATGCTTCCCAGGGAGAACAGATTTCAGCAAAAGCTATGAATAAATGAGATGTCTTTAAGCTTAACCTGGAAAAATGATTACGAATTTTGGAGGCAGATAAGGTAGGCGAAGGGCACACCTTACAGAGGGACAATTATTCGTAAGCCCCACAGAGGTGGGGCTTGTTCAGGATGCACATCTCATGCAGGTTGGGTCAGCAGAGGATGAATAGTGGTTAAAGAGGAAGGCAGGAATGCATCACGGAGAGTGAGGTGCCAGCTCGAGAGGTTTTGATTGTATCTGTAGATGTCAGTACATGGATGAGGCATTTAAGCTAAAGACATAATCTCAACTCTCAGGAACTCACAAGGCTCTGGATGGGCATCTCAGGTACCCATTGGGCTACCCTTATTCATCTTCCCTTCTGTCATCTTCCTATTTTATAACCTCATTCCTTTTAAATGCCCTGGCCTCTGAAAGGTCATTCAAAAACTTGACAATAACTGAATATGAAGTTTCTTGACTCTGAGTGTCCAGTGGAACCATTTCGGACATCTGCAGTTAACCCATTCATGGCCTGCAGCATTGTAGCCTACTCTGGAGGACTCAGGTTCCTTTTTGCCTTGGGTTTGTATTACTTAGGTTTGATCAGCTGCCGTAAAAACCACACCCACAGCTCAGTCCCTTAATGCACTCGCTCCCTCCCATTTTAGTCTAAAGCAGACCAGAGCAGAGGCGTGTGGAGGAGTGGGATATCTGTGGTCCATGCAGTTAGTTGTTCATGGTCCCAAGCTTCCCTAGGAATTCCATTCATGGTTCACTGGCCAAAACTCAGTCTCGGGGCTAAACCTGATCTCACGGAGGCTGGGAAGGTGGCCCCCAGAAGAAATGATATGTGGTTTGGTGAATACCCTGTTACAGTGTATAGCGATAGGGGTATAGTTAGTTACGAAAGGCTTTTGCTTCTAAGGGAGGCATCTCCGGAACTACAAGTCAGGCTTTTAGGTTTGGGGATAGCCCATGCTCACAGCTCTTTAATAGTTTATGAAGTTTAGCTAGTTCTGTTTGGGCTGATAGTCTGGCATATGTGCCCAGATTTTCTTTTTCTGCTTTTTTATACGGAATTTATTTTTCATCTTTGTCCCTACTTGGTAAAACTCTTACAGAGTAAAGGTGTTTATGCCTTCTCCTTTCCCTCTAATGGAGAAGTGGTGATTGTGAATCAGCCTTCAAATTGTAAATGCAAAATTGAATATTCTATCAAAATAGTTTTCTCTCTTAGTTTGGTGCCATCTTAGAAGGTAAATCAGAAGCTGCTGAGGGTGCCTGGGTGGCTCAGTGGGCGCCTGGGTGGCTCAGTTGGTTAGGCGACTGCCTTCGGCTCAGCTCATGATCCTGGAGTCTCGGGATTGAGTCCCGCATCGGGCTCCCTGCTCAGCGGGGAGTCTGCTTCTCCCTCTGACCTTCCTCCCTCTCATGCTCTCTACCATTCTCTCTCTCTCTCTATCTCAATAAATAAAATCTTAAAAAAAAAGCTGCTGAAAGACTGAAAAACTGTAAGACAGTGTGCTCAGACTACATTTATAATAGAAGAAACTGCAAAAATTATCTTCAGTTTGATTTTATTTATCTTTATAGAAGTGTGACTCTGTTGGGCTTTTTGTTCTAATCTCCGTATATAACATTTGCTGTTTTCACCCTGTCCCCCACCAAATGGATCGGTCTGTCATATGAGGCATATTCTCTTCTGTTCTGTCACCTCCACACCTGCCTTATTTAATTCTATGCAATCAGAAATGTGTTGTGGAGAACATAATTAGCACTGCCAGCAGACCAGCAATGAAGCAGCATGTGTGTGTGTGTGTAAGATGGAAGAGATGCTTCTGGGTAAGGAAATACATTTTAGTTTCACATTACACAGGAACTGCTGTAAGCCCCAAAGATAGGAGTTAGAACACAAAATATATTTTGTTAATATCATTGACAATCAGTGGGTATTTTTTTGGTTTCTCCCTTTATCCCCACCACCCTCTCCCCCTCCTTCCCTGATAGCCCATCCATCAGTCCAGGACATTCAGAGTAAGAGACAAGGCTCTGGGCAGCCCCCTGGCCACCAGATTAACTTCCTCAGTAACTTCCCCAACTTCAGATCTCAACTCAAATGACCCTGCCTTGAAGAAGGCTTCCTTGACCAGTGAGGCAAGGCTTGGTGCCCCTGCAGTCTGCCTCCGTAGCATGCACATTCCCTGCCCGATACTGATCATGCTGCATTGCATCGTAGTACTTTTACAATTATCTTCTGGGAAATTATCCGCTGTAATCGTAGCATCTAGCACAATTCCTGGCACATGGTTGACAACGAATATCTGTATGAATAAATGAGTGAATGAATGAATGGTGTAAACAGGAGAGGCTTTAAAAACAGGCGCACCTGGATTTCTTCTTTAATTCTTCTGGTTCATAGCTTTAGGTTTGTGGGCAATTTATTGAATCTTTTTATGACCCAGTCCCCAGAGCTGCACAATAAAGGAGGGAGGTCCTACTTTATTGTAGGACCTACTTTGTTGTTCTGAGGATTGATTGAGCAAGACCGGGTACGTACAGGAGAATTCCCATCCCATAGATGCAAATGTAGTATCAGTTCTGTCATCATGGAGAATGGTGGCGGACTTAGAAGAGGACAGTGACAGAATGAATGTGCTTTGTGAAAGATGAATCTGGCGGCGGGTGCAGAAGAGATGAGGAAGGGAGTAGAGAAACTGCTGTGCGATTCTTCGTGTGAGATGACAAGGTCTGAACTTGTGTGGAGTTAACCATCCCGGATGCCATCTCTGGGTGGAGCGGTTCACTCTTTAAGTCGCCTATGAATGTGACAACTACTCAGTGAGCTGCCTCACCGAGCTCTTGGCCATTTAGCCAGCAGGTGCTGACTTGGGTTAGTCAGGCTCCCAACCAAATGAAGAACAGTGACTCACTGAGACCCTCGTAAACAATGAGTTTATTTAAGGGATATCCTTCAATTGAAACAGGAAGACTGTAGGGATCCAAGACAGTTCTCTCCTTCTTGACGTTCACCACTTTACTGTCGTGGTGTGTCTGCTTCTCTCTGTAGACTTGCTCTTTTATTTCTCCCTGGTGACTTTCTAAACTCCTCGAGTCCAAATCCCACAGGGCAGCTCTGTGTTTGTCTCAGTCACCATAACCCCATGTAGAGTGTATTTTGTGCTAGACCAGCTCATGGGTTCTCAGCGTGGCTAAGAAAGAACATCCTTTGGGTCTTTTCTCTCCCTGACAATGAAGGCCACTGGGGTAAACTAGAAAGGGACTTGGGGATGGTAGATAGCATGAGTGGCTCGCCCAGACAGAGTAGTTGAGAAGGCAACACAACTTTCCTAATGCTATTGGAAAAACTGATCCTGTCTGTTAGCATGAACACGGGCCTGGTATAATGGCAGGGGCCCAGTGACATAAGCAAGGAAAAGAACATGGCGTCAGGATCATCTGAAAGAACAGGCAATAGAAGATCATCAGACAGGAGAGTCCATGAAAAGTGCATTTAGTAATTTAAGAAATAATTATTGGTGCCTTCCATGTGCCAAGCACTGTACCAGGTGCTAAAGATATAGTGGTGAACAAGCCAGAGTCCCTGCCCTCATGAAGCTTACCCTCTAGTGTGGGAAGATAATGAAAAGGCAAGCAAATAAACCCATGATGTAATTTCAGGTGGAGATAAACCTATGAAGACAACCGTAGTGGCATAAGGGTCTCCTGGATGTGGTGGATCACCAATCCCATCTACTCTTCCTCATGAACACAAAAACAGACTGTATTTTCCAACCTCCCTTGAGCTCCAGCTGTGACCATCTGTGTGTGTTCTAACCACTGAAAGCTGGGAAGACGTGATGTGTGCCCCTTCCGAGCCTGACCCATAAAGACCTCCCACTTGTGGTCCTCTGTGCTCTTCCCTTTTGGCTGGCTTGGAAAAAGCGCGGGCAATCCTGGGCATCCTTTGTTAAAAATAGTGGAGCCATGGGATGGGGTACCTGAATCACTACACGGAGGGGAGCTTCCCTGCTGGACGCCGCCCTTATTCGTCGTTAGGTGAGTGAGAAATCAACTTGAATTTTTTTAACCCAGTGGTTCCCTTAACCAGTAGTGTTAACATCACCTGAGATCTTGTTAGAAATGTAAATTCTTGGGTCATACCCCAGACATACTGAATCAGAAGCTTGGACTGTCTGTGTTGTAACAGGTCCTCCAAAGGATTCTGATCTAAGCCAAAGTTTAGACCTGTTCTAAACCGTGGAGCCCCTGGGGTTTATGTGTTACACCAGCTAGCATTATCTTCACTAATAGACTGATTCGAGTGGTGGGGTGGGGTTAGCAATTTGAAACGGAGTGATCATGGAAAGCAGTTCTGTGGGCTTGACAATCAAGGGAAGGAGGGGCCACAAGAAGATGTGGGGAAGATCATTTTAAGCATTGGAAAGCAATCGCAGTGAACTTGCGGAGGGAATAAGTCTGGTGTAGTTGCAGAACACAAAGGAGACCGATACAGTCAGAGAAGAATGATTATGGGAGAAGGGCAGGGGACGAGATCAGAATGGAAAGCTGGGACCGGATCACATTGGGTCTAAGAGGCCATGGATAGCTTTAGATCTCTTCTAAGTGCAATGTGATTTATTTGTTCAACCAACTTTTTTTTTATTGTGGTAAAATATACACAACATAAAAGTTTACCATTTTAAACCACTTTAAGTGTACAATTTAGTATAAGCATTAAGTGCATTAACAGTACTGTGCAAACCATCATCACTGTTCATTTCTAGGACTTTTTCGTCATCCCAAACAGAAACTGCACCCAGTAAACAATAATTCCCCATTCCCTGTCCCCTTCCAGCCCCTGCTGACCTCTCTTCTACTTTCTGTCTGTATGAATTTGCCTATTCTCACCTCCTCATGTAAGTAGAATCACATAGTATTTGTCCTTTTGTGTCTGGCTTATTGCACCTAACATTAGTGTTTCAAGGTTCATCCATGTTGTAGCATGTGTCAGAACTTCCTTCCTCTTGAAGGCTGAATAATATTCCATTGTAGGGTTGTATCGCATTCTGTTTATCCATTCTTCTCATGGTGGACACTTGGGCACCGCCCCCCCTTCAGCTATTGTGAATAATGCTGCTGTGAACATCAGTGCACAGTTATCCATGTGAGATTCTGTTTTCAGTTCTTCTGAGCCAACAAAATGTGTGTGTGCTCTACTGCTGTGTACTGAGAGCGAGGAGATGCACAGGGTCTGACCTGGGCAAGACACTCATTCAGGTTATTAGGAGTCAAGTAAAGATCAGTTGGGATCTTTTGGAGTGGTAAGGTATGCTCATGCCGCGCACCTCGGAGGATCGCCGGCTCGTGTCTGGGGCAGTTTTCCTAGAGGAGGCAGTGCTGACTCCGTGTGAAAGAAAAAATAGAAATGAGGCAGGTGAAGAAGAGAGGGAGGGGTGTTCTAGGAAGAGGGCAGAGCACGGAAGCTGAGGCCCGAGTGTGTAATCCTCTGGAGAAGCCCAGGCTGGCTCAGGGTGGATGAGGCACTGAGGGTAAAGTGGGGCAGGCGGTAGGAGATGAGGCTAACGAGATAAGCCAGGGCCTGGCTGCCGAGGGCCTGGCAAGAGATGTTAAGGAGCCTGACACTAATCCCTCAGGGCAGTGGTTCTTAATCTTGACTGCACTTGAGAATCGCTCAGCAGCTTTCAAAAACCTCCAGTGTGGATCCTGAATTCCACCCCCATACATTCTGGCTTAATTGGTCTGGGCGGGGGCCAGGACGTTGGCATTTCTCACATTTCCCCAGGTAAATCCAGTGTGCAGCTAGGGTTGAGAGGTATTGCCTCAGGCAAGGGGAAAGCTTTTGGAAGGTTTCAAGCAAGGGAGTAACAAGATCAGATTCTTTCCAAACCGCCTGCACATATTTCAATGTAAAGTGAATTTTATGGCTGATGAGGCCTCCTTGGGGAAAGAGGCCCTTCTTTGTTCTCTGCGACTCAGTTTGTCCCACTAAACTTCACTAAAATGAAGATACTCCTTACATACCTCAAGTGCTATTATAAAGATTGCATTTCATCCCTGCTCAGAGCAGATGGGGACTCTTGGTCCTCTGGTCAAAGGTGACAGCGACCGAGGAACCGTAGGCGGGGGCCCTTGATGCGCAGGGTCGCTGGGCGGCCAGGGCCACGGGCCACAGGCCACGGCACTGCGTTCACCTGGGAAAGACAGCAGCAACCTACCGTTGGCATGGCGAAGGCTTCTCCTGAGCAGAGCGCCGGCCGGGGGTCGGCAGCTTCTCTGGCCTTGGCACTCTGCTGGGATCAGAGTCTCGTTTCCTTAACGGGAGACTTCCTGATGAGCGGGATGAATTTACAGTTTGTTTGACTGGAATGAAAAGCAAAAGCTGATGCAGCTGTGCGTGATAAGGATGAGGGAGCGCGAGTGGGGCGGCACCTGCCCGCTGACTTCATCACAGGCTCCACGCTGTGGCAGCAGTCGTGTGCTGTTTGCTTGTTTCCATCTCTTTCTGGAGCACGAATCCCATAGCGGAGCCCTTCACATGCTCCCTTCCACCCCTTCCCGGGAGCAGCGTGTGTGACTGGGTTCAAATAACAAAGAGTAAGAAACCTGACTCTGAGTTGGATCTTTTCTTAGGGCACAACAGCTCTTAATTTGGGGGGGGGGGTGGGGGGTGTCTTTTTTTTCTTCACCTTTACCACCGCTGAGGGCCTGAACCATGCCTGTGGTCACTTTGCGCTTTGGGGTGAGCCCATTAGGTGGACAAAAGAAAGTGTGTTCGGTTGCCTGAGGGTCAGTTAGAATCGGTTATGCTGGGGGGGTGGGGAGGAATGAGGATGAACCCGAGGAGCCTTGAGACTAAGAGAGAAATGCAAAGGGGCAATGCGTCTCTTAGAATGCAAGTTAACAGAAAGATCTGGCCGGGACCATTATATGTTAAAGTCCCTCCCAGAGGGGTGAAACCCCAGGCCTCTCCTACCCCATTTATAGAGCCAAGCTTGATGTGAGGTGGGGCACCCAGAAACGTCAGCACATTCGGAAGCATCCGCCAAAGTCTTGCTTGCATATCCTTGACACTGCATTCTGAGGACACACAGACAGTTGACATCATTGCACACCTCTGCTCTATTCCATTTCTCTAGGCAGTTGAGTAGTTGAGTCAATTGTGTTGGGTGGTGGGGAGAGCTTCTAGATCCAATAGCCTAAATGTTAAAGGGTGCAATGTTTTTGTTCTCTCCAGATTGGAAACCTCACCTTGTTAGCTGGATTTATTTTTAGGTTTGGGACCATTCTTTCCCAATAAGCTGGTTCTCCGTCACTTTAAAATAACACCACGGGGTTAATAGTGCATTTAGGGCAAGTGTTTGAGCCTGTGTCTGTCTCTGGGACAGTCCTGGAGCCTTGGCCCAGCAGGGGGCCCTGTGATTCCTAACCTCAGTAACAGGGCCTGGCCATGCATGCATGCTCAGATGACGGGCCATCTGTGCCCTGCCTTGCGCCAACTCATAAAGTACCTCTCTTGACAAATTAAAGGTGAGGAAGCCTCAGGCTTCCTAGCTCCTTGTGAATGTGGAAATCAGTCCCTTTGAAGTCAGGTGAAGGTGAGGAAATAAGAGAAAGTGTACCCGACATGTCTCATCAGTTCCTTCACTGAACCCTTGTGAGGCAGGTATTTGTTATCCGTATTTTACAGATGAAGGAATGAAAGCTTCACATGACTGAGTACCCTGCCCAAGATCACACAGCTAGACTGGAGGCACCCAGAATTCAAAGCTAGGCATGAGTGCTGGGCTCTCTGCTTGGGTTTCTCGAAATGTCTGCTATTGACATTTGGGGATGACAGTGCTTTATTATCTGCTCTGTGCCCTGTAGGGTATCTAGCAGGATCCCTGGTTTCTATTCTAGATGACAGTAGTACCCCACCCCCCCCAGCCCAAAGATAACAACCAAAACTGTCCCTAGACATTGCCATTTGAGGGCAGTTGGTGGGCAAAATCATCCCATCCCCAGGTGAGAACCACTGTCCTACGTTAATATGTACATTTTCTCAATTCTTACAACAACCCTGTACATCAGGTACCATTTCCTCTTCATTTTTCAGATAAATGTTCAGAACCTACAGAAAGTATGAGTTGACCAAGGTCATACAGCTTGGATGAGTAAGTTGGGAATACGTAGCATCTGAGTCTCTCCTTTCTTCCTGGGTACAGAGTGGTGGATCCTGTATTAAGACCAGGCAAGTGTAACACCAAAGTCATTTTTTCTTTGCCACTTTACTAGGCATTTGGAAAGTTTAGTGTTTGTGGAAATAAACCAGAAAGCTTGTTAAAATTCATATTCCTGATAGATTCAAATCCAGTAGACCTGTGGGGGAGCGCCCAGGAATGTGTATTTTAAAACACCCCCACAGCGATTTGGGGGTGCTGTGGTTCAGGGAGCCTGAATTGAGATACACTGAACACTGTGGTTGGCTGTGTTTGAAGTGACCCTAAGATAAAAACTGAGGAGATAGAATGGAGGTGATTTGTGGAAGGGGTTTGGGATGAGACCTGATGTGTAAGTGCTTTGCAGAATCCAGTTTAATTGCCAGACTTGGAGGGTGATGAATGTGTGTAGTACCAAGTGACCGGCAGTGCTGGCTGGGATAAGGGGTATCTTCTAGACCTTGAGATGATACGTCCAATGCTTCAAATCCTATCCGCCCCCTAATGTTGAATCCCAAGGTTGAGTGGGCTGCCTCGTTTGGAAGCAGTGCATCCTGAAATTCTAAAAACGGTTACAGTTAAACAAAAACAGCTGTGTCAATTTCCAATTTCCGCTCTATTCAGATTCACACTCTGCCTCCTCTCTTCTCTCAGAGGCTCTGGGAGGGACACGCACACACACACGCGCGCGCACACACACACACACACACACACACATGTCCACACACGCGCACGACGCGCACGACGCACACACACACACTGTCGCCTTTCTCTCACTCACACTTGACTTCATTTCTCCATGGAGAGGGAACGTTTCTAGTTTTCCAAAAAGGAATCACAATCAAGAGAAGCCACAAGAGCCCAGACTACAATAAAATGCTACAATATGCTTTCAAGCTGGAGCAACTAAAAAGCTGGGAAGGGAAGGCGGCAGCATAATGCCTATTTTTATCTTCAACTATAATCTACCCACTTGTGGTTTCATAGCTGTCAGGAGGCAGAAAAGGACACGTAATCAGCCCACCGTTCTCTGCTCGCACCCTCCATCCGTATGACACAGATGTGGGTGTGTGTGCACATACACAGATATTTTACAACTGTCAGAGGGTTTGCCTGAACTCACACCTGAGGCCAGGTGGGGTTTTTTTGTTTGTTTTTTTAGAACCTCTCCTTTTGTCCATTATTTCTTGGCAACCAGAAGGTGAAAAGCAGGAGATTAAAACCCATTCTCTAGATGTCAGAGGCTAAGGAACTGCTACTTACTACTAGTATTATTTTGCTCTTTCTGCTTTATTTGTATTGTTGCCTTCGTAGTAGAAGAGGAAGTAGTAGTTTGGGGGTTGATGTCTGCATCTTTTCTCTAGTCTTTGTTATTTTGAGTGGTTACTCTCCTGTATTGCTAGCAGAGTGTATTGATGAGGTTGCTCAGTGTTCCTACAGCGTCCTCACAGACGAGTCCCGGGAGTGACCTCCTTTATGGTGTACGGGTAGGATTTTTTGAAAATCTGATGCCCTAGCATTTTCCCTTTACTTCCTGGCAGATAAGGGACTTAAAATCTTCATGGAGAAGCTCCTTCCCACCCCCTGACCCCCAGGCTTCCCCTTTCGCTGTTCCAGTGCCATCTCAGTGTAAATGGAGGAGCCGGGAGTAAGTTTGGTGCTAATTCTTCAGAGTCATGACACCGGGAATGACGCGGAGCTCGACCTGAGTGCTGCCCTGCCTTTTATTAGCCACGTGAACTTGCAATTGTTGTTGAATCTTTCAAGGACTCAGTTTCGTCATCTGTGAAATAATACCTTTATTGGGTCATTAGCAAGGTTCAAAGTGTGAAAACACTCTATAAACTCCATTGTGCGAGATAACCGCTAGCTGGCTGTCATGAGCGTTAAGGGCGGCCGAGGGTTGGTCCCACCTTTCCGAGAGCTGAAGTCGCAAGAATCCTCTTAGCTCACTGGGGCCCCAGACCAGTTTCTGCAAATGAAGCGCTGTGATTCTCGAGTGTGGTTTTCACTCCATGCTTTACCCCCGGCCTGCGTGCAGGGCCTGCGCCACACGCCACACAGTCAGTTCTTTGTCTGAGAGCTCATTAATGGAGCCACCCCTTGCACAGAAGAGCAGCTGTTGGGTGGCGTCTAGCTCACTGAGCGGGACACACAGGTACTGGGGCTGCGATTAAGCATTTGCAAGATGACAGATTGCCTCAATGAAGTGTCCATGTGCTTCTCCATGATAATGCCTCAGGTTGAGAAAAAAAAAAAAAAAGCCAGGACCCACCAAAAAGCGTTCACAGATTGGAAAGTGCACAGTTTGGGGGTGTTTAGCACTTCAGCACATGCTCTGTGACTGTGCATTCAAGGCAACACGTCAGAAGAAATTAGTCTTCAGCAGGCCACATATGTCAGCCAGCCGGTGGGGGCCCGTGCCTGACACCCGGGCTCGGGACTCCGAAGAAAAGGCTGCTTACCTTAAAAACGCCCTTGATTGAGCGTGTTGGCGAGATTGTCCAGGCTCTCCTGCTCCGGTCGGGTGTTGCTGAGTGTGCAGCACAAGTGTGGGTAAGGGAGAAGTGGGCAGTACCAAGGAAAAGAAATGGAATCCCGGGGCGCCTGGGGGGCTCAGTTGTTAAGTGTCTGCCTTCGGCTCAGGTCCTGATCCCAGGGTCCTGGGATCGAGCCCCACATCAGGCTCCCTGCCCACTGGGAAGCCTGCTTCTCCCTCTCCAACTCCCCCTGCTTGTGTTCCCTCTCTCGCTGTGTCTCTCTCTGTCAAATAGATAAAATCCTTAAAAACAAACAAACAAAAAGAAATGGAATCCCGTGTCATTTACTCAGAGTTAGGCAGAGAGAGATGTGTGCCACACACATAACACACTTAAGATGACAGTGCTGCCAAGAGGGCAGAATGGATATCTGAATTTACTTATGAGGAGATCAAAGCTCAGAGGCGTCACGTGGAGAGAGTCCCCCCACAGAGGTCTTCGAATCTGGAGTGTACTGACGCTCCTTCCTTTTATGGAGCATGTGCCTCTAAAAGGGATGAGGTTGATTTCCTTTTTGAACACACACACCAGTACTCACGTACTTGACCGTCATCCTCAAGGCAGAAACTCTGACAGGCGCTATTCTACGACCAGTGTTCATGTTCAGACCTTGTTGGGTTCCTGTTTGGGAATGTCCTTCCTTCTTCTGAAGAGACTGAATAACAGTGAGTTATAGCCTCTTGCAGGTGGGTTTGTCACGTGGTTGAGAGAGTGATTAGGATTCCGTGTTGAAAGTCTGGGCGGGAGATGAGCTAAGGTCAAGGGCAGTGGTGGTAGGGGCAAGGGCACATGTGCCAGAGAAGGAAAAAGACACCGTGAGCTCTGTAATAAGAGAGGGGAGGGGGAGGAGCGCTCCCAGCTTGGGTAGTGGTGTGGACGGTAGCACGGCTTCCTCACTGAATATAGGAGGAAGAGGAACAGTTTCTTTGAGAGAGCGGGGGTCGGGCTGGAAAGGGATCAGACAGAATGTACTCCATTTAAGACTACAGGCATGCTGCTCTATGCTCGGAAGTCAGGAGGGAGTTCAGAGCTGCTCTTAGGGTTTGCAGTTGCTCAGTAAGTGATCAGAGGAACCGTGTGTGATGGGTAATGTTGTGTGTCAGCCAGACTGGGCAAGGAGATGCCCAGATTGCTGGGAAAGCATTATTTCTGGGTTCCTTTGTGGAGGTGTTTCCAGTTGAGATTAACATTTGAATCAGTAGAATGAGTAAAGATCACCCTCGCCAATGTGGGTGGGTACCGTCTAACTGTCGAGGGCCTGAATGGAACAAGAAGGTGGAGAAAGGGCAAATTCTCTCTCTGTGTCTCTCTCTCTGTCTCTCTCTTTCTGTCTCACCCACTCTTCCTCCCTCTTTCTTCCTGACCTGGGATGTCCACTTTCTCCTGCCCTCAGGCATTGAAGCCCCTGGTTTTCTGGCCTTCACATTCCAGGACTTAAACCAGCTGCTTGTACCCCCACCACACACTGTCCCCCTGTCCAGGTTCTTAGGCTTGTAGCCTCAGACTGGGAGTAGCCTCAGACTGGGAGTAGCCTCAGACTGGGAGTAGCCTCAGACTGGGAGTAGCCTCAGACTGGGAGTAGCCTCAGACTGGGAGGTGGGAGTAGCATATTAGCAATCTGCTTCTCAGACCTTCAGACTCTGAATCACACCACCAGCCTTCCTGGGTCTCCAGCTTGCAGACGGCAGAACGTGGGGCTTCTCAGCCTCCGTCATTGCATGAGACACTTCCTATAATAAATCTCCTCCTATCTATATCTGTATCTATCCTGTTGGTTCTGTTTCTCTGGAGAACCCTGACTAATGCTCCATGAGAGCAGATACGATGCGGAGAGCGAGAAATGAAGAGAAGAGAACATTGGAACTTAATGCCGTTTAAAGGGTGTGAAGAAGAGGAGGGATGTTAGTGACTCTTGAGTAGCATCACCCCTGTTTCAAGCATATCCTTGCCGACAGCTAGATTGAAATTGACGTAAATGTGTGAGAAGAGGAAGAGGAACGTGATCATATTGTTTAGGCCAATTCTCTCCTCCAGGCTTGGTCTTAGGAAGATCATCCAAGAAGGCGGGCTGATGCCGAGTGACAAGTCAGTTGCTGACAGGCCTGTGTGCACAACACAGACACATGCACAGTGCACCCCTCGGCCACATAGTCAGATGACTTGGGCTGCTCTGGCTGAACTCTTTTTTTTTTTTTTTTTTTAAGATTTTGTTTATTTATTTTAGCGCTAGAGAGAGAGAGAGAGCCTACATGTGCAAGCAAGGGGAGGAGCAGAGGGAGAGGGACAAGCCAACTTCCTGCTGAGCACGGAGCCCAACACGGAACTCCACCTCACAACCCCGAGATCATGACCTGAGCCAAAATCAAGAGTCAGACGCTTAACCGACTGAGCCACCCAGGTGCCCTTGAACTCTGCTTTGAAGGATAAATTTGGGAGAGAAAAATTCAAGCAAATATTCCATCCTGCTTTGCCTCGCTCCCGACTAGCCTCGATGTGTGGAAGGAAGGAAGAGTGTGACATAGAGCAACAGGAGTGAGGCGTCAACCATGGCAGCCAGTCCTCTTCGGCAACACTCAGAGAGTTCTTCCTTGTGCTCAATTAACTGTCTCTTGCTTGGACGGGGATGTCATCTCCCTAATCTGTGTGGATTGTGTATGTAATCAGGGGCCGGTGCTAAAGGACCTCAGACAGGGGAAGACAAAGGCAGAGCAAGACCTCAACTCTTAAACACCCATGCACACTTGGGCAAGTGACTTCAGTTCTCTGTGCCTTACCTGCTCCATGTAAAATGAAAGCTTTGGAGTGGTTTCCTCATTTTGTCCCCACTGAGACGTCAGTATGTGTGAGGCTTAATAGAGCATGTTCACACATGCACACATAGAGACCTCTTCATACATCTGTTTCACAAATATTCTGTTCTCACTAATCTGAAGTTACCTACACAAGGTCACAATGAGGCCGTGGTCACTTTATTTGCTGAGTCACAAAGGATCTTACCTCCACCTGTTCCCCAGATTTTCCCCAGAACCACCACCCCGCCCCCCAGGCTTGCAACGCTTGTGGGAAGGAGTTCTCCTTATTTGTTGCCTCCTTCCAGGAGAATTGACAATCTGACGCAGCCCTTAAGTCCGTCTGCCATCAATGAGGACATCTGGGCAAGTAATGAGATTCATGCCAGAACCCGGGAAGTGCCAGGCCGCATGCTCCTGCTTTCCCAGGGCCTTGCTTCAGTCCCCCAGAGACCTAAGTGTATGCCTCCACAGCTTCTCTTTGTGGACGTGGCCCTATCAACCATCCCGCATCATTTCCAACCTCTGACCCCTTCACACGCTTTCTTTCAGCCACCCTGACCCCCTTGCTCTTGTTGACTTTGCCAAGCATCCTCCCACCTCAGGGCCTGGGGACTTCCTATGTATTCCGCACGGAGTAATAGCTATTCTGGTCCAGTATCACATGGTGGCACCTTCATTTCTCCTAGGTCTCTGCGTACATGTCACTTCCTTAGAGAAGCCTTTGCTGAAGACCCCATATAAAATACCAACCTAAGTATCTTTTTTTCATACCTGGTTTTATTTTCTTCATGGTATACCTGACATTGTTCTCTTTGGTTATTGGCTCTCTCTGCATGCTAGAATGTGAGTTCCAGGGACTCAGGGATATTGTTCATCGCTCTGTCCTCAGCACCTGGAACAGTACCTGGCCCAGGGCAGGTGGGTAATACATGTTTTTCAAATGAGTGAAAGTCTAAATGAGCAAATAGGGTGCATGTGTGGCTCCAAGAGTTGTCGCTCTTGGTGATAACACTCTTTCACCTTATTCATGTTGTAATTGAGAAAGAAAAGAGTCCTGTTTTGGTGGAGTTTATATTCTAGTGGTAGAGGCAGATTTTAAAAGTATGTACAGTCTTGGGGCACCTGGGAGGCGCAGTTGGGTAAGCATTCGACTCTTGGTTTCCGCTCAGGTCATGATCTCAGGGTCATGACATTGAGCCCCACATTGGGCTCTGCACTCAGCAGGGAGTCTGCTTAAGATTCTCTCTCTCCCTCTCCCTCTGCACCCCCCCCAACTAAATAAATCTTTTAAAAAAAGTATGTACATTCTTAAACTTCAGATGTCAGTAAGTGCTTTGAAGAAAATAAAGCAGAGAAACGGGAAAGCGTGGCTGGGTTGGAATGACGGAAATTCTCTTACATGGGGTGGTGACGAAAGGCCTCCGGGTGGGTGAAGAACTGAGGTAATAGCAGGTGCAAAGCTGCTGAGCTGGATAAGTTTAGTGTATTTGTGCAGCCCTGAGCCAGCGTGGCTGGAGCTTAATGCATGGGAAGGAAAGCACCAGGTGCCTGGACGGGGGGCTGGAGGTCCAGTCGTGGTAGGATCTTGCAGGCCCCGGTGAGGAGGTTAGTCTTTATTATAAGGGTCTTGAGAAGTCATCCCTGGAACCAGGTTGGCAGGTCCGAGGTGATTCCCATTCCAGGATACACAGCATTTACCTTGCCTGTAAGTCCACTGAACTTGCCACGGCTGTTGGGTCTGGTCACGGAATCAAGAGCCCCGCCCTCTGGAGAATTTCCTTTCTGAGGGCGCATGATGTCCTTTTCCATCATCTGCTTTTGGTTACAACGAGACAAGCCATCACATGAGTTTTTAAATAAATATTTTTGACCTTCACCTGGGAAGAGTCGAAGTCCCAATCCTCATTTCTCCTTTAGTACCAATAGATAGGAGGGAGGTGATATTTCAGTGTCTATACTGCAGACCATGCCCGTGAACTGCTAAAAATATCAGTTCATGCTCATAGAAAATGTTCTTCATCTTTCTAGCTCTCTCTGGCTCTCTCAGCTCTGTCTGTAGTCTTCTGCTTTTCTGGTAGAAGACCCTTTCTGCTTCCTGCATTGGGTTTCTAGTATAGGATTGCTTACATTTGTCTACTGGTTCAGCAAATTTCCATGATTTCAAGGCACTGATTCGAACTTTCTGGCACAGGAATTCTAGAGATGTACAGTTTATGGAATCTCAGGTTTGGAAAAATCCTTAAAAGATTTCCACCTTTAAATGCTGTTTCTAGTAGGGACAGGTTATTGGGGTAACTGGGTGGCAAGTTATTACCATTTTGCTTACTTCTTTTTTTTTTTTTAAGTTTTATTTATTTATTTGACAGAGAGAGAGAGAGTGAGAGAGGGAACACAAGCAGGGGGAGTGGGAGAGGGAGAAGCAGGCCTCCCGCCGAGCAAAGAGCCCGATGCGGGGCTCGATTCCAGGACCCTGGGATCACGACCCGAGCTGAAGGCAGACGCCCAACAACTGAGCCACCCAGGTGCCCCCATTTTGCTTACTTCTTAAAATCTTGTTATGCCTCTACTTTCATACTCTTTCAAGTGGTTGATCCAGATCCATTGCATTGCAGCCAACTGCCCAGTGGCACATGGGGCTGAGGTGGCCTGGCATTAATCCAGAATAGTGGCAGCTCTCTCAAAATCTACAGGGGAAAAATTACCATTTTAGAGAAAATAATTTCCTTAAAATCTTCTTCCAAAATTCATTCTTAAACGTTGATGCCCGCGACCGCTTGTCTGGTAGCAAGCAGTAGCAGATGACCAAGGAAATGAACAAACAGCAAATGAATATTAATGGGAAAATTCTGAAACAGTTGATCATGCCTGGTTTGACAGCTTGTTTCTTTGTGGACATGTGGGCTCCCGGTTCCACATATAGAATCTTTCTCCTAGTAAAATTGTGCGTGCTTCATCTGATGGAGCTCTCACTACGGTGATATTTTAAGGTGGTTGGCAGAGCAGGGCGTTTTGCAAAGAGCATTCTTTATCCCGGGTTCTCCTCTTCCATAACTTTGAGAACCATTCTGTTTTAGCGATCAGCTGAGGTCTGTCTCTTAGGAAGTCCCCAGATCAGATTCTGCCTCTCAGCCACCAGAACTTTAGAATGTTTTTGCCAGTTTGTACAAGGCTATGTGAACATGTGGCTACTTCACAGCATCCAGGGGTAGAAGTCCATGTTCATTTACTCATGTATTCAGCAAACGTGGCCTCCACTGTGTTGTGCTGAGTTGTCAGCTTGAAATCACCTCCATGCACCCCTGAGGTCTTGTGGAGGAGAAGCTAGGAACCGTATTTTTCCAGGATCCCCTTCCCCATGTGGTTCCAAGTTGGAGTCTGCCAATGAGAACTACCCAGGTGAGATTTAGGAGATGGGGAGAAAAAGAGGTCATGTAGGTAGGCAGTTTATGCAGATACACGGACAGGTGGCTGACTCAAGCCTTAGAGAAGCTTCTGGCAAGCTCCTGTGAGTTACCTGCTTTGTGCTGCAGCCAGTGGAGATAGTGTGACTATTTATGAGTCTTTGATTGAGTGTCACCAGCTGATCAAAGCAGCGGGGGCTTCCTGGAGGTTCTTGACTTTTGCAGTAGCTTCTTGGGAACCACCTGTTTTCACTGCTGCAGGCAGAGATCTTCAGCGATGCTTATCAGTTCTTTGCCAACTGTTCCAATGATTGTCCAAGCTTCTGAACTCCTATATTCAAACCCTGCCTATTTGGAACACTCAGAGGTTGGAAGTTTAGATACTGGGGTGTGGGGTTGGTCTTATCAGCCATTTTGACGCTGATGACCCCTGCAATCCCACAGGATATCATCCGATGGGTCAGATCCATCCTTCGACCAGCCTAATAATCTTCTTTGACAGCACCATCTTTGTGAAAGACAGTCTCTCTCTCTATCACATAAACCTCGAAGGACTGGGGAAGACATTCATCTGCTCAGATTTGACATCCTTGGACTTATCAGACCCCCCTTGAACCTGTTTACATTTTCAGTGTTACCAGCGCTTGGGAAATAGTTCCACTTGCCTTCCTTTATTTTTCCTTTTAACTATCAGCTTTCAAGTCAAACTTGGCTGGTATCACTTTAACAGTTCTTTTGAGACTCTGAGTTAAATAGAAGAAGCATGGGCAAATCAAACTTTTTCCTAAGAATATGCTCTTGCCCAGGATCTGGGTGAATTGTGGGACTTACACCCTGATGTAACAGACATCCACGACTGCCTCCACGTTCACTCAACGTGCACTTGATCGTATAAAAATATTGTCACCTTAGCTGTTTCAGAGAAAAAGCAGCATAGAAGTTCAAACAAAATAAATTTTAAAATAGATGGAAGCAGACTTGAGGGATTAGTTCTGTCGCTTGAATGTTTAATGGATGTAGGTAGGCTCAGAGAGCCAGCTGGGTCCGTCTCCACCATCAGTGAATCCTGCTGAATGGACCAAGGTCTCTGGTGGATCAGCATCCACGATGGGCACTGATGTTGGCATTTACCTCCGTCGTCTGTGCTCTGTGGCTAACAACCCCACTCTCCTGATCAACACACTCTTGACCTGTTAAAACATTCCATCAAGTTGTAGTCAAGTCCTGTTTTATTCCATATTTAGGGCCAGTGTTCCACTGTTGGATCACTTTTACGGCTCTACCAGTTTTAAAAATGTCGAAAAGCTTTCATGCTAGTGGGTAGTCACTGCTCTGAGTCTCTGTTGTGACAGACTTGATCTGCATCCTGTATTGGCCACTTCCAGCACTGTGACTGTGGGCACTTGAATCTCCTTGGGTCTTAGTGCACTCGTTTAAAAATGGGGATAATTCATTGGGCGTTTGTGGAGATCAAATGAGGTAAACATATATGCAAAACACATTATGCTGAATTGATAGCTAAAACAAAACCACAAAATAAGCAACTTGCTCTTCAAATTTCATATTTTAGGCAGTGTGAAGAAGAGGCTGAGCAGGTGGTCCTGGCCAGTGGCATTCTTTATATTGTGGTATTTTTATGTTAGTTCCTGGGATGCACTTTTTTTTTCCTGTATTAGCATATTGACTGAAGGCCTTCATGTGTGATGAAGGTCATGTCCCAGGACAAAGGAAATAAGATCCAGTGCTTTCCCTTACCACTTCTAGGAAGAGATGACCAAGGAGAATGGACTTTTTATTCCTGTCCTGTGGCCTGGAAATTGTCCTAGGCCTCTTCAGTTTCCCCAGTGCAGCGAATCCTTGCCAGTACCACAGAGACACATAGTAAGGCAGGCGTCCAAGCTCTTCCTCAGGTGACCCCTCCCCCAGTCCCACAGGCTGTCTTCCATGGCTGCTTCTGGAAATCAGCAATGGGAAGCGATACCTTTTTAATAGTAAAGGTTGCATCAGGTGGTCTTTTTTTTTTTTTTTTAAAGATTTTATTTATTTATTCGAGAGAGAGAGAATGAGAAATAGCACAAGAGGGAAGAGGGTCAGAGGGAGAGGCAGACTCCCCGCCGAGCAGGGAGCCCGACATGGGACTCGATCCCGGGACTCAGGATCATGACCTGAGCCGAAGGCAGTCGCTTAACCAACTGAGCCACCCAGGCGCCCACATCAGGTGGTCTTCTGAGTGCCTCTTGAATAGTGAGGCTCTTTTCCTATACTTCAATGTTTACAATATATGATTCTTATCTTTAAAGTCCAGGTGACAAATAGGAGTAACCCCAAAGGCCAGCACAGGTTGCTTGGTGGAGGCTGCCCATCTATTGTGCTTTCTTGGGATTCTAAGGCTACAATTAAGGCCTTGATGATTACCAGTATCTGTAATGGGTACGGGAAGGAATAAGCACAGGTACCTATAATGCATTTTCCTACCCTATTTTATAGTCTCTTTGATTCTTGTTCAGACAGTAACTTTGTTTTTTAAGGTACAAAATAGCAGACTGAATGAATTGGGGGAGCTTTTCTTAGGAAAATGATAGAACACAAACTGAAGAGGTACCCATTCCTAAGCAGAGTGTTTTATGATTTCAGATTAGAGGGTATATTGTCATATGCGCAAGATGGGTTTTCTGGTGCTTATGTCTACAGGCAATGAAAAGAAAAATACGTGTTTAAATGTACATAATCAGTATGCCCTAGCTTTTACCTCTTTCTGCTAAAATAGGGTATATATGCCTAAAATTTGCAATCTTTTTTTTTGTTGTTGTTACTTTCCTTAGGGGTATTTGCATGGTGTTCTCTCCCACAATGGGATGCATTCATTTCTTCCTTTCCTTACGTGCTGGGAAGCCACTTAATGGTATCTTGCTGCTATAGGTACCCACGGGAGAAGTTGGATGTTGGTACCAAGGATTCCATCTCCTGATGCTCCAAAAGTGTAAATCCTCCAGGGCCGGTAGAAGTGCGCTTCAGCGGGGAGACGACCCCCACCTTCTTCTGTTTGTGTCATATTTCGTATCCTGGGCATTAAGGCAGCACTGAACCTAATGAACCCCTAACTTCTGCTTCTGCATGCAGACCCCGTAACACAGGAGACTGATCACCCAGGGGGACTGGGTAAGGTCTAGAGGCGAGGCTAGGCTTCTGTCCCATGGGTGTGTCCATTGTATCTCTTTTAAAACTACTTGTGCAAATTTCCAGTCGATGGGTCTGTCTCCAGGGGACATTAGCACTTGGACAGTTAGAGTTCTTTGATGTTTTGGATCATGAGTATTTCGTGATTTCAGGTTTTCTTTCTAATTCCTCATAGCCATTTTACTTTCAAGTAAAATGTGGGTTCTTACATAGCGTCCTGGAATATCTGGAATAGCTGGGGTGTGGAGGGAAGGCTTGGCATTTAGATTAGACAGTCTTCTTTCCGATTCCATTATATTCCCTTTTGTTAATTTCTACCATATTTTAATTTTTTATTCATTCATGTACTCAACATTTATTGAGCTGCTCTGATGTCCCAGAGAATACTATTGAATCCTGAACTGATAAATATGAATGCTACAATCTTTGCCTTCAGAAGGCTTTCACAATTTTGCACAGAATGGGAGATAAACGTGAACCTGAAATGCTATCGATGAGTGAAAAATGGAAACGTGAAAGCATTTATGTCTAGAGAATAGCCCTAGGGAGGAAAAGCTTAATCTCAGGCAGATGAGGGAGAATAAATGACTTTAACTTTGCCACCCAGCCCTGGACACCAGTCTCTCTGAGCTGGTGTGGACTTCACCCAGCTCACAGAGGTGCCATTAGCGAGCACTGGCCTGCCAGTACGGCTTAAAAACGAAAACAAATTTAACAACATCCTGAGCTGGAGGAAATCTTAACTGAAAACTGCAAGCAGTAGCTGCCTTGGCATAAGCTGTGTGGAATCTTAAAAGGGAGCAGGTTTTGAGGCCAAGATTTATGTTCAACAGCTAATGCTTTAGAGACAGAGTTATATGTAGAAAAGCTGACTCTGTGTTTGTCCCTTATGGATGCAAATAGGCACATCTGTAATCCAGGCTTTATTTATTTACTTACTTACTTACTGATTTTAGATCCTGACCTATCACAAAAGGTGAGCATAAGGCTAACCCAGAGTACCAAGGAAGGGTCTGTCTCCTCACCCCGTTGCAGGACTGCAGTATGGGAAAAGAGGAACAAGGACCGTGAAAGTCAGTTACCCCCTTGCCCCTAACTGTAGGGGCTGGTTAGCTGTAATGTCAATAGTCCTAATGAGGACTGTGGAGTAATTTGTTAAATAACTGAGCGAGCATGCCAGTCAGAAGCTGCTGGATGAGCGTGCGGCATCAATTAGAGACAAAGGAAATCGCTTGCTTTTCTCTGCATCGAGTGGGCCCTTGGAGGCTCAGAACTAGCTGGTCCAAAAAAGCAGAGAAAGCAGAAGAAGGAATGGGGGTAGATGAGACAACTCAGCCTCCTGGAAGGCTGAGGGGCGGTAAAGAAAGAGACCCCTTCCTCTTGCTTGGAGAACACACAGGACCTGTGCTGAGGGTGGAAAGAAAGGCCCGGGGTCCCCAGGGAACTTGGCAGAGCGTGTCTGACAGCCAGACTGAGTGACCAGCCTCACCATCTGCTCCCACATGTCTCCCCGCAACAATGGGGACTTCTGCAGACCTTCTGCCCCCTCCCCTCCCCCACCTGCAGGATGCATTTAAATGAGGCCCCGCAACTGGGGTGGGGGGGGTGGCGCTCCCATTGTGATCTCTCACACGAGGGAGCCAGCCTAGCGCCCAGAACGGGAAGCCTGAGCGGGGGAGAGGTTAAAATCTCAGCTGCCCAGAGAGATGATTACGGAGCTGCTCCCAAATTAAGCTGCTTCACTGCTGGTACTTGGGCATGTGTTGGGATAATTGTGCTTGAATACTTAATGCTTGATTGACTTGGCTGTTTTGTGTTTGACCATATTTTGAAATGCGATCTCACTGTTGGGGTAGGCAATTAGCATCGAGCCCACGGGGTTGGAAAGAGTGAAACTGAGTTGCTTCTATGGTGATTTCTGCTTCTTTCCTGGATTCAGCACAGAAAGCTGAGTGTTCTGCTGGGGCTCATTTGCCTATATTTGGATCATCTGGAATTTTGATCTTAAAGAGGAAGTCTCTTAATCCTGAACGTCAGTGTGGCTGCCAACTTTGATCTTTGAGCCTTTGGTTAAAGCGGAGAGTTTTGCCTCCATTCCAAGTGACCTTTGTTCTGGTTCAGCAGTGGAAGAATAGGAGAGGGGAAGTCAGGGCTCAGGAAAGGGAGATTCTTGCCGGCTCTTAGAAAGGCGAGGACAGAATGTGAGTGATAAGTTATGACACAGGATCCAGAATTTCTACATGGCAGTCTGCTGAGTGGCTTTGGTGCCCTGTCTTGTTCAGTTCAGTGGGTATGTCTTCATCATCTTTGTATCCCCAGCGCACAGCACAGAGCCTGGCTTTTAGTAAGCATTTGGTATTTATATTTGTGAAACAGGTATATTAAAGCTAGCACAATTTTTAGGAAAACAGAGAAGGGCAATTAGCCAATTTTTAAAAAATCTGTGTAATTTCATTTTCAGATGCTAATCTTGAGCACCAGTCAGGCTGTGCCCCATTTTATTGGAATAAAGTGTTCCAGTTAAGAATTCTAAAAGGCAGGCAGTATATCTCACAGATTCAAGATCACTTTTGGGATATTTGACGCTACTGACTCCCAATTATAAAGGAAGGCCAGGTTTCTACTCATTGAATCCCATTAAAAGCAGCACAAGTAGGTACTGATTTACTTAAAGAGAAGAGGAAAGTTAACTATGGAATAGTCAGATAACTTAATGTGTCTCACTAATTCCTTAGAGGAAGATGTCCATTCCATAAATGAATGCATCACAACCCATTTGTTGAGTTTTATGAGAAAAATAAGAACCAAGGACTAATTCAATGTATCGTGAAACCTAAGTATCGGGTCTTTATAGGACAACTCCCTGAGTACAGAAACTCGTGGGCTGGGTCTAAGGCCAAATGTTGATATATGCATGCAGTTGCAGTCTCTGTATTGCCTTGGACCTCTGAGGACTAGGTATTAGTGAAATGAAAGGGGTCACTGACTTTGGCTCAGGGGTGTGAAGTTCAACAGATCTGGGATATACAAACTCAATTTATTTGTAAATTGACCTTGAGCATCCTTTAATCAAGGCAGGACTCCTATGTTGTTCTCATTGTTGTTACTGTTTTGAATTAAAAATGAAGAATGATTCTTGGATTTGCATTTGTTCTGTGTTCTTAACTCAGAAAAAGTCTTTCGACTTTTTCGTGTCCTGGATGTTTAATCACCTCTTTCAAAAACTGGTTATAGAAAAAAAAATTAGTTATTGATACTTCTGTTTTTGTTTCATCTGTATAATTGGGATTTTAATAGTACCTACTTCGTAGAATTGTGAAGATTAGATTAAATAATATATGGAAAATGCTTAAATTGTGTCTGTCACCTAGTATTTACCTATATTTGCAATGATAACATTTGCAATTATTTGAGCACCTTCTTGTTTGTCAAGGATGCAGTCTTACTCATGTTTCTTTTCTGTTTAAGTATGTATGACTCTGCTTAGGAAGACTGTAGACTTCTCCAAAAGATAGTGCAGACAAATTTATTATAGTAAATACTTTTGTAAGGTCACATAATGAAGTATAATAATTCTCAGTCACTGCCCTAAATTTGAAATTCTAATTATACAATTATCATAAATTCCTAGCAGCTGGGGAGTCTGGGTTAAGTATTAACAAGGCTAAGTATTTTAGTGCATCATGTAAGGCAGAGTAGAGTAGTGAATAAGCAAGTGGGTTTGAATCTTGGCTCCTTCAGTTATTAACCTCTTTGAGCCTTGAGATTCTTGTCTTTTAATGGAGTAATAATACCTACCTCACAAAACTGGTGAAAAGATTGAATAAGATAATATGTGTAAAGGACTTAGCACAGTGTTTGGCCTATATAGAGAGGACCCAGTAAGTGAATAAGTGATGATGATGATGATGATGATGATGAAAGCTGTGATCATTATCTTAGGTCACAGAAATTAGAAGGTGGGCCTTTTTTACTCCTCACGGGGAAACAGCATTCATGAGAAGCTTACTGGGGACAGTTTGGCATCTTAGAGGATATGCTATGGTTTATTGCCAAGAAGCCAGAGGACATGGATTGGAACTCTCGAAATGAATGCCAGGCTTCCAGTCCCTCTTGGAAGGCTCTACAGAGCTGAGGATGGCTTTGCTGCTATAGTAGCAAAGGATGATCTCCTCTGCCTACTCTCTGCCCCCAGTAATCGCAACTATCATCAGAATATAAAGGCACCATTTATTGACTTCCTTATATGCGCAAGGACTTTATTTGCATTATTTTTAATTACCATAGAAAATCCAATCTGCAAGCTAGATTATCCCAATTTACAATTGTAAAAAAAGTCACTTAGCCAGTGGGTAGCAGAAACAAGGATTCCTGTGGGGTCTTTCTGACTGTGAAACCTGAGATTTCACCATTGTTTTCCGGCACACGTTACCACCTAGCGCCATCTCAAAATTTACCCTTAACAAAGGTCTTTAAAAACAGTTATAAAGAAACATTTATGAGAATAATTTTTTTTCTCAACTTGAGTTGTGTTTCTCTTCCTCCCCTACAGAGTACAAAATTATCAGAATCCACACATATACACACTTGTGAAACTATAGTGCGAGTCACTACTCTGAGTGGTGTTACATGTAGTTTGGCTGCAAGAAAATGAAACTCTGCATCAGGAAATGGTTCCTAAGACCAGTATTTTTATTTTTTGCTTTTTTGTATAAAAGCAGATGCCAACGAAAGAGTGAATCCGAAAAAAAGTCTCCCAACCACAGATAGTAAATACGTATAATATTAGTTCAGTGTTCTAAAGAGGTTGCTCAAGGTTGGTCACACAGCAAGTTAGTAATGGAATCAAATTGGAATCCACCCCTTTGGATATTCTTTCCAGCACTTTTTCTTTATACTTCTACAGCTTGTCAGGTATTGGGGTTGTAGCACAGAGAACAACTTTTTACGAAAAATGGATTGTGGGGGGAAAGTGGTTAACACACTCCCGGAATGTGTTACCTGAAGAGGGTATCTAATTTTTGAACCCTTTTGGAGGTTGCCCACCTCCTTAGATCTGTGTATCATGTGCATAAACAGCGTATTTAGCTCCAGGCCACCGCTCAGCCCTGAGCATACACTACACTGGGCATGTTGCAAGGACCATTCATTCCAACTAAACACCTCTACAGGGGCAGGTGGAGGTGTAGCAAAATGTCCATGCTGGCATTTTTCTCTCATGGTCCTCTGACTCCTTTTGATATACCTACTAACCCTCTGGCAGGCTCTGAAATCCTGTTTGTATGTTTTGTTATTGAACAGTTTATTTTCACATGAGAACTATTTTTACAAAATTCTACAAAAACTTACCTGCAAATGGTAATCACCTGTATTTGTATAGCTCATTCCATTGAATAAAGTATCCACATATGCATTATTTTATTTTTCTTGTTAACTCGGCCAAGTGGACCACACATGTGGGTTATCCACATTTTACTACCATTATAAAATGGGGTTGGAGAAGTTTTTTAAAAGACTTGCTCAGAGTCACACTGGGTAGTCAGCAGTGGAGTCAGATCAAACTTAGATCTTCTGAGACCTAACAGCGCATTCATCACTGAGATGCGTTTCTGCAGACAGTATTTTCACTTCTAGAAAAGATTGAAAAGTGCTTAATGTAAAGACTCTGGTCATGTAATTTCAGGCTTTATGGCAGAAATAAGGCAAAAATAGACTTTGGGGGGCACCTCTTGCTTCATACCAGGGAAGCCTAAAACCTTTTTTTCTTTTTTTAAGATTTTATTTATTTATTTGACAGAGAGAGAGACAGTGAGAGAGGGAACACAAGCAGGGGGAGTGGGAGAGGGAGAAGCAGGCTTCCCACCGAGCAGGGAGCCCGATGTGGGGCTCGATCCCAGGACCCTAGGACTATGACCTGAGCCGAAGGCAGATGCTTAACGACTGAGCCACCCAGGCGCCCCGGGAAGCCTAAAACCTTAATGAAGTAAGGTCATTGGAAGCATTCCTTCCCCAAGGTCTTATCCCACAGTAAACGTCTGACAAATTTTTATCTTCAGAAAGAAGGGAATACATTTTTTAGTGTCAAGTATCATTTTTAAACAAAAATCATTGTCAAGCCAAAAATACTCAGTATTTCTCCCACTTACCATGTTCTATAACCTCTTTATTAGAGGATTTTAAGTTCTGAGATAAACGTTAACCAGTGAAATTTATGGGAAATTCATAAGCAACTAACATGAAACAGTGACATTAACTACTGGTCATATGTTGTGTTATCTGTTGGTTCCCAAACTCAGGAATTTCCTGGGTAAAATCTGTAACTGGCTCTGGTCCACAGAGGGTGTGGAGAGACTAAAGAAAAAGGTGGGCCCCTCCAGATTGGTAAGTGGCAGTTTTAATAAGCAAGGGAACTTGCTTGTCTTTAGCAGCCGCAAGATCAGTAGATCTCTACACCTGCCCACCACAATCTTAGGCCTTAACTGTGGTCAGTCCTTCTGGCCTCAACAATACCTTACTCTCTAAGGCTGAGTCCTTGAAGCAGCTCCTAATGGGGGAGTGGCAGGTGGATCATATATTCCAAGGACAGGGGGGAGGGGGTGAGGAGCCTCCAGTTGCCTGGGTCCAGCTCTGAGGTCAACTGGCAGTCACGTCCTTTCAGGGACCTCTTCCAACAGCATCGTGTCTGCTGTGGATCCCTTAGAAGATTCAGTTGCCTAACAGTTTCTTAGGTTCTTTGGAAAATGAGGGCCAGCCCTATAAATACTCTGGTGGATGTGATACCCTGGTTGTTACGGAGCAAACAACTTGTGTACCTTGAGGAGGGAGAGGTGATGCAGCCATAATTGCCGGTTATATAAAGTTAATAACGTAAGAGATAACATTGTTAATAATTGTTTATAGGTTTTCATTTGACTCAAGAGAATTTGTAATTGCTTGTAGAAGCATATTTATGAAGGCTGCTTTAAAATTCTTGTCAGGTAATTCTAATGCCCGATTACTCTCGGTGTTGGTGGCTGGCGATTGTCTTTACTCATTTAAGTTGTGATTTTCCTGGTTCTTGGTATGGTGAATGGTTTTTTATTGTACCCTGGACATTATTTTATGAAACTTTGGCTCCTATTTAATCGTTCTTTTTTTTTCGGTAGGTAGTCTCCCTGTTGAGATGTAGCTTGAGGGCTGGATGGGTGTATATGTCTAGCTTCCTGATGGGCTCTGCCAATACCAGAAGTGGAAGGATGACTCAGACTGCTTCCTTGCAGGGGCGTGGGGTGGGAGTTCAGCTCCCCATTTAGTCCTGCCGACACCTTCATGGAGAACACGGGGCATCGGCTTGTACTGCCTTCGTTGCCTCTATGTGGTGGAGTAAGACTGTACCCTGCTGACACCGGGGCGGGGGGGGGGGGCAGGGTGTGGGAGCAGCAAGCTGACTCACCTGCTTTTGCTGCAGAGTGGGGCAAATGTTGGGCAGGCTTGACTTCAAGGGAAGGGAAGGGGGGGATAAGTGCTGAGTGCCAACTAACTACTCCCGTCCCCCCCCCCGCCTCATACTTTCTCTTACCACCTCATGGAAGCCAGGCAGGCATAAAGGTTCAGCTCCCCACTGGGCTCTACAGAAAAAGGGCTGGTGCAGTACCAGATTCACTACCTGGTAGGGATGGGAGACTGTGCAGGTCACTGGACCTCACTGACTGTCCTGGTAGGGGAATCTGTGGGTCCCCATTTACTGATGTGGGGAGGAGAGTGGGGTGAGGGCGGAAGATCAGCTCCCTACTTAGCCCTCCTAAAACCATGGGGGTGGGAGGGATGCAGTTTTTCTTTTCCAGTTTCCTCAAGTAAGGCAGTATTGCCAAAAAGGTTTTCTGCTGATAGGCTACCCATTTCCTAGTCTTTTGGCTAGGGAGAATAGGCTTTTCTTAGAGTTTTTGTTTGTTTTTGTGTTTTTTTTTTTGTCTGTGCATGTTGCTGGTTTCTAGTTAAAGGCTTCCACAGCATATATCTGGGGTATATGGGGGAGTGGGGGTGCCATGTGGTTCCTCAAGTCCTGAGATTCCTAGGCAGTCTGTCTTCTTCCTCCCACCTTTCAGGGTCTTTCAACTTGTTTGTGCTGTTAGGTTCATGAATTCTTACCTGTGAGAGAGAGGACCTCTGCTTGTGTAAAAGGGAGAAATGGGGTTACTCCATCTTAGAGCTAGAGGTCCTGTAACCATTTTTAAAGAACTTTCTGACATTCAGTTTGGTCAGAATATTTGCATGACCTTGCCAAAGGAGTCCTGTGGGGGTGGGGGGGTGCACTCACAAAGACAAATTTGAATGACTGAAATTTTCCTTCTTCCAATACTCATTATGATATTTTGCCTTCCTTTCATACACACACACACACACACACACACACACATTTTGTGTTGTTGTTGATCTATCATGCAAATTTACTTGCACTCCTACCCCAACTCCAAGCTCATTCCAAATCTTGCCCTGTGATTCCTTGCCTTGGGTTGGATGTAAAAGTCAAGGGTATTAACTCACGTCACCAAGTAATCCCAAGTATCTATCTATTATTTTGCATCTGTTTGATCATGCTGTCTGGTATTGTAATTTGTCTTAGTGGCTTTGCAGGGAGCTTCAGCTCAGAACTCTTTGACTATTCACCTTTGTATCTATAGCACCTGGGCTCAGTACCTGAGACTTCACAGATTCTCAGTGACTATTTGTTGAATAACATGCCCATGTAAGCACATCATCCATTCACCCCTCCCTCTTTGGAAACCTTTCTTTGCACATCCTAATTTGTAGCTTCTTAATTTATTTGAGTGAAAGGTATGGCCTACCTGATATTGGACTGTCCCACTGTGTAACCTTGGGTAGTTCAGTATTTCCGTTATCTGTTGCTGTATAATAAGCTGTCTCAAAACTCAGTAGCTTACAACAACAGTGATTTGCCATTTGAGTAGGGCTTGGTGGAGACAGCTTATCTCTGTTCCATGTGCCATCAGCTGGAGTGTTTTGACTCACTCTGGGGAATATACATCCAAGATGGCTCACTCACATAACTGGCAAGTCAGTGCTGACTGTTTGCTGGGAGCTCAACCGAAACTGTTTGACCAGAGGTGATTATTGTGATTATTCCCACAAGAGCCTCTCCATGTGGTTACTTGGGCTTCCTCACAACATGGTGGCTGGATTTCAAGGGGTAGAAGCTGCCAGTCCTTATTAATCCGTGGCTTGGAAGGCTCATAATATTTCTTTCTTTGCATTTTATTGGGCAAATCAGTCTTAGACCCAGCATAGAGTTAAGGGGGAGGGAATGTAAATTCTACTTCTTTATGGGAGTTGTAGCTTGTATGTAGAGGGAGGAGCTGAATTATTTGGGACTGTCTTTGGAGAATAACTTTAACTTTCTGCCTGCATCTTTATGTGTAGAATGTCAAATGGGCAACAATAAAACATACATCACAGAGTTGCTATGAAAATTACAGGAGAAAATATGTGTGTCAAGTTTAGAATGATTACTGGCACATAGTAAGCAGTGAATACATTTTAGCTACGTTAGCTAATTTTTCTTGATATGAGGATGGAGAATTGCAACAAAATAGTAAGTCAGATAAGAGCATACCTTTTCCTCCATGGAAGTTATGACATCTTCTCATAAAGTCCAGTCAAAAGATTTTAATATTTCTTCCTTTGACAACTTCAATTAATGCATCCTCTTTGATCAGCTGCTTCCTCTTAAACAACTGATAGAGATTAAAAAGAGAGAGAGACCTCAAATCAGTAGCCATCCAGTGAAAGGAATAACCCATAATTTTGTTGTCTGATGACTTTTGGTATCTTTGTTGGAATCCTTTTTCTTTTTATACTCACTTGCGGGTATTTTTGTTCTTGATATCACTTTTCAGTTCCTCCACATTGCACTTTGAAAAAGCAGTCCTCTCAAGAGATATAATGAAGGATATTGGAATGACATGCCCTGAGAAGCTGCTCTTGGTCCTCTCTTTGGAAGCACTCATGTGCAGAGTTAATCCTTAAAGAAAGTTACAGATCATCAGAAGTCATCAGCCAGATGAAATCCTAGGTATAACCAGATCACTTCCAAGTCAAGTCATCTCTGCATTTCAGCAATTCCAACAAAGTAATTTCTTGTTACCACAGATAGGGATTGATGCAATGTGCTACTACAATTATATAAATTCACTATTTTTAGCAGTTGAAATGTTAGCCAGGTCAAAGTGCATGGTGCCTTTGTAACTAGCTTGATTTTATATAAAAAGAGCTATCAAGTTTGTGCTAGGTTCTAATAGCACTGCTAATCTCATTCTTTTATTTTGATTCTGTGTCCATACCTGTAATTTCTCCAAGTGATTAAGACCACAAGTCTTAATCTTCTACAGCTGACATTTCCTTATGTGATTATTCATCTCTTTAGTTCTTTTAACAGCCACATTTTATTAATGATCATTTACCATACAGTAATAAGCTCCGTTATCATTTAGTCCTTCCAGAATTTTCTGATCCTTGATTACAGTGTAACATATTGCCTGATTAATTGCTCATCATTGCTGTTTTCAGCTTCTGCGTGCACTAAGGTTATTTCTTCCCTTTTTGGCTTTACTGTCCCCTGAAGACTTTGTTTTTCAACAACCTTATTAGTTGTTGAACCTGAACTTCTCTCACTTCCTTTTTGTGTTCTCTGATAGCACAGACTGACTCCTTGTAAATGGTTACCATTTACTCTTGTTTCAGTCTGGCACAGTGGTTCTTAGATTTTAGTGTGCCTTAGGAGCATCTGCAGGGCTCGTTAAAACACAGATTTCTGGATCCCACTCCCAGAGTAGGTCTAGGATGGCCAGAGAATTTGTTTTTCTAACAAGTTCCCAGGGGTGCCCGTGCTGCCTGTCTGGGACCAAGCTTTGAGAACCATTAGCATAGCAGGTTAGCATGGTGGTTAAGAGCCTAGGTTCTGGGTTCAGCTGATATGGGTTCTGACCATAGCTCTGCCACTTAACTTTCCCAACCATGTGACCTTGGGAAAGCTAAGGTTTTATAGCTTAAACTGTAGTTTCTACATTAGTAAAATCAGAAGAGGGCCAATCTTCTAGACTCCTTATAAGGATGAGATGAGATAATCCACATAAAGCACTTAGTACAGTAGCAAGATGTCAATGCTCAATAAATGTTAGTATTGATATTTTTTACAAGTGTGAGGAATTAATGTTCAAGCTTAATTACCGAAATTAAGAAAAATGCGCCTTTTTTCACAAATTGGCCATTTTTTCTTTGGCTCTTGATTTTCTATACTGCTGAGTTAGACCTGCTATTTTTTTTTTTTTTTTTTTAAAGATTGGCCATGTGGACAGAAAGATGCAGTAGAGAGATCATGAGATTTGGAATCAGGAAAACGCCTGGGTTCTAGTCTAGACTCTGCTATTTCTGGCTTTGTGACTCACAGCAATTTGCTTCATCTCTCTGATCCAAGTTTCCTGTAAATATCTTCTAAAGTGGTGACATAAATGGTAAGGATTGTTATATGGATCAAATGAGCTAGATCATTTGGTAGATTTTTTTACTTTAAGGTTCTGTGCAAGTAGTTGTTGTTATTTTTATTGAGAATAGGGGTCTAGAGCAATGTTTTATTGCACTTATTCATTATCATTGTGGAAAGTCATGCTTCCATGGAGTGACAATTATGGAAAAATACTTTTCCATTAGCATTATTTTGAGGTGGTAGTGACTCTAACTAAGAATTGCTGAACACTTGCTTAGATGTATGGTTGTGTTATTTTCTATTTGTGATCTAGTTAGATCTCTTTCTTATTGACTGAAATGCTGGCTCATCTTCCAGACTTTTTACCTGGAGAGAATTAACATCCGAATGACCATATTTTAAAATGATGCAGATGGAAAGAGAAACAATTATGTTATATCTGATAATAATTGGGCCAAAAGCATGCTTAAGAAAACTTTGTTCTCATGGTTTGAGTTGCTGAGTTTTCATAGATTTTAGACAAAACTCAGGGATTTCTCTTCAGTTGATACTACAGGATCCTTTCAGAAGAGGAAAGAAGTTCCATTTAATAAAAAATCTTAAATGTTTGAAGATACCAAAATAAGCCACTCACATTTCATGCTTTTGACGCATTTTTCTCTTGAAGGAAGCAGAATGACACACAAAAAGTCACTACATATGTCCCAAAGAAGGCCAAGTCAGAGGGCTGAGGGAGTTAAAGACAGAGAGACTGCGGGATCAGCACCCTCCCTTTCTCAGGCCACGTGATGAGCCACATTAAGCCGGTGTGTCTGAGTGTCATAAGGAGCCTGAAAAGGACTTTGTGTGCCCAATTTATTGACCTTCACAAAGGATTATATTGAAACCATCTCAGACAGGTGAGAACCTATCCTCCATTGGGGGAAGAAATCCTTTTCTTGAAGGAGATTCTATAACCTTCCTTATTAACTCATTTCAGTATTTACCATCCTTGGCTTCCTGCAGAGAAACCTCTTTCAACTGCCACAGGAACATCAGAATTTGTCCACTCTGGATTTGCTGAACACAGACATCTTTATGTAGCCAACCATCGTCATATCTCCGGGGCCCCCATGTCACTACTTCATCAATTGATTACACAATTAAACAGTTTTGGGAGTCAGGATATCGTCGTGGGCAAGAGCACTGAGAGTCAGGCAGTTCTGGATTAGAGTCTTGGCTCCTTCACTTTCTTGTTCCTATGACTTTGGGCAAAGTTACTTAAAACCTCTGAGCCTCAGTTTTCTTACCCATACAATGAGGATAATAAACATATAACATATCTACCTCTTAGGGGTGTTGTGAAGATGAAATGAGAAAGGTGAATGTTTTAGGTCGAGCTACATGAAATCATTAATATATGACCATTTGGACCGACAAAATAGCAACTTTACATGGTTCATACTAATAAATGGCTTAGCAAAAGGACCTGAATTCTATCAAAGATTTAACATTAATAATAGTTTTTAGAAACAAGAGAAAAAACTTTAATGATATATTATCAACATAATACATACAATGTTAATATAGTATATATATATATAACATAATATATATTATAATAACGTTATCATTATTATATTATCATTATTATTATCATGATGTACACTGTCCAGTCTAGGTGCTAGAGGATATTCCTGCAACCAAACCATTATGCAATGGTGAGAACACTGATTTATGGAGCTGTGTGTGATGCTATAAAAGTGTGGAAGATAGAATGTCTAGATTGGCCTGCAGAGGTCAGGGAAGGTGCCTGAAAGGCAGCAGCATTTGAACTGGGTTTTTTAGGGTCAGTTGGAGATTTCTTGATTGACAAACTGATGGGTGAATTTCAAACAGAGGAAAAAGCATGAGCCTAACCCACAGAGGTAGGAGGAGATGTGGGACATTTGGTGACCTGCAGTGATTCTGTGCGGCGAGAACATGAACTTGGACTTGGGCATGGAAGGAATTGCAGTAGAGAAAGAAATGGCGTGAAAGCAGGGTAGATTTTATTGGGGAAGTGTCATGAATGGTTTTTGCCAGTTCGGAAGGTTCCTCTGGAGGTTTTGTGGAGCACGATGAGCCTGGAGCAAGCATGGACACAGAGGGATGTGGAAGGAGGCTACTGCCAACTGATGTGGGGTGGTAGCAGCATGTTGGAGAGCAGTGGATGCAAATGACAGATTTATGGTTTCAAGGCCCTAGTGGTGGCTGAGCTCAGGCAAGAGGGTGACATGTACATGGACTTGTGGGTGTGTGGCTTGGGCCCTGGTGGGTGGTCACACTGTTCCCTGAAGTAGAGGAAATCAGAGACGCAGGAGGAGGCCGACTTGGACGTGCAAACAGGGTGGGAGAGAGCTGAGGAGATAAGGAGTTGGGTTTGGGCATCCTTGCTGTGGTCTAAGTGATTGTGTCTCCCCAAAATCCGTATGCTGAAGCCCTAATCCCCATGTGATGGTACTTGGAGGTGGGGCTTTGGGGAGGGAATCAAGTGTAGATGAGGCCATGAGTGTAGAGCCCTCACAATCAAATTGTACCCTTAAAAGGGGGAGGACACCAGAGCTGCCTGTCTGCCACGCGACGACCCTGCAAGAAGGTAGTGCATGCGAGAGGACCTCACCAGTCTCCAGAACCATAAGAAATGTGTGTGTTTGGAGCTAGATGAGGCACCATTTACAGAGTGGCAGACACAGTTTCTGCACTTCTTCCGTTATAGAGAAATAAGGAGTCTGCTTTTCTGACTACCAGGATAAGACTGTGTGGGAACATCTCTGCTTTTCTAGGTGAGAATGGTGGTGGCTGTTGTCACGTGGTTGAAGGTATTTTCTAATGACTTTGTAAAACTTTGATTTTAGAATATTCTCCGCCTTTGGGAGAATCTCTTAAGTGAGGTTTATTAAGAGCCTGAGAGACATGAGCAGATCTGGGAGAGTTAGCCGTGGAAGACTTGCTCATTCCTAGAATTCATGTTGATCAGTAATATTGGTTCTGAAAATAGCTTAGAGCTAAAAATACCTTTCAGAGAGAGAAAAATTTATAGGCCCATCAAGAAGGGAAAACACGAGAAAAGGAAGATGCCACGTTTTCCTTGAGCTTTGTAATGGCATCAGCTAATATAAATCATGGATGAGTGTGGAAATAGAAAAAAGAAAAAGGCATGGCTGCTCGAGTCTTTTCAGAGAACAATCTCCCTGAGTCATAGTGACTGATTACTATGTGTAATGAAAGATAGGAATGTTGGTGATGATGGAGTTTTCAAGCCTGCCTAAGTGGGGAAATGGTGTTATTGATGAAGGTGAGGGACTTAGCATGCTGAGCCCAGGGTGGGTGGAAGGAAAAGGAGGAGCTCAGTTTGGCAAGGGTTCGTTTGCGGGAAGAAAATGGAACAGCCAAGGAGGAGCATTCAGCAGGAATCAAAGACAGCACCGCAGGGACTGGAGCGAGAGAACAAGGTGGAAGGTAGAGGTTGGGGTATCATTTGCATGGATATTATCCAAGAGGCAGACAGAACATTTGTAGCAGAAGAAAGAACTCAGTACCCAGAATGAATTTTCAGAAATGCTCAGAATTCAGGGTTGGGGGACAGGAGGAAGAAGAAAAGCCAGGGGTGGAAGCAGAGGTCAAGCAAGAAGGTAGAATGACTTACCTTGGAAGTGCGTAGAGGCCATTTCAAGGTTTCAAGACAGGTGTTCGGTATATCCTGGAGCTTCTTTTGGCTCAGGTCATGGTCCCAGGGTCCTGGGATCGAGTCCCGCATCGGGCTCCCTGCTCCACGGGAAGCCTGCTTCTCCCTCTCCCACTCCCCCTGCTTGTGTTCCCTCTCTCGCTGTGTCTCTCTCTGTCAAATAAATAAATAAAATCTTAAAAAAAAAAAAAAAAGAAATATGTCGGTAAAGGAGGAGTAATAAGGTGGTAGCTAGAGCCAACACCAAGATCATACTGAGATTTTCTTTCAAGGTAAAGGAGAAACACACAGGTTGGGTTGAAGTCTATAGGGAGGGGAAGTTTGAAGATGCCAGAGAGAGGAAATAAATATAACAACCGTATCTCTCAGATGGGATCTAGCTTTAGAGAAAAAAGGAGGACACAGATTCCTTTGAGCTGGAAAGGACAAGAGGGTTAGTAAAAATGAAGATTGAAGTAAATTTTTTTTAAATGACAGTGTTAGAGGGGCACCTGGGTGTCTCAGTAGGTTAAGTGTCTGACTCTTGATTTCGGCTCAGGTCATGATCTCAGGGTCGTGGGATCGAGCCCTGCATTGGGCTCCGCGCTCAGCGGGGAGCCTGCTTGGGATTCTCTCTTTCTGCCCTTCCCCCGCTAAAATAAATGAATCCTTAAAAAAATAAATGAAGGTGTTAGGATAAAGAAGGGAATCTTTGGAGCTGCTCATTAAAAATAGAATGGGGACTCATTTATCAAGTAAGAATGCAGATCTCAGAAGAATTAAGAGATTTTGAAGTAGCTATTGGTAGACATGTTATCACCCAAAAATGAGGAAAGAACTTGGAGCTAAGTGGTGAGTGCTGAATTTGAGTAGCAATCACAAAATAATTATTTGTTGAGTTCCTTCTATGTGCCAGGCACATGTACTTGAAGTGAGAATACAGGTTTATATCTCTCACTAGCAATTCTCTGGGACCAAGTCTCCAGGGATACAGAGAGTCAAGGGAGAGGAGTTTTTGGAGTGGAGGAAAGGACCACACTGAAGAACATGCTGAGCAGGCGTCCAGAGCACTGTGCCATTCATAAAGCACTGTTCCAGACTCTGATAAAACTTGCCACCTTCAACATTCCTCAGAAATTGTATCTGGGTGTTAATAAGCTAGAGTCAGGAAAAAGAAATAGTTCCCAGAAAGGGGGAAGAAAATAAGCATTCCTTGGAAAAATAAATAAACGGATATTTTTTCTTTTCTTTTTTTTTTTTAATAAAGATTTTATTTATTTATCTGACAGAGAGACACAGTGAGAGCAGGAACACAAGCAGGGGGAGTGGGAGAGGGAGAAGCAGGCTTCCCGCGGAGCAGGGAGCCCGATGTGGGGCTCGATCCCAGGACCCTGGGATCATGACCTGAGCCGAAGGCAGACGCCTAACGACTGAGCCACCCAGGCGCCCAGTATTTTTTGTTTTCTTTTAAAGATTTTGTTTACTCATTCATGAAAGACAGAGTGAGAGAGAGAGAGACAGGGGGAGAAGCAGGCTCCCCGCCGAGCACGGAGCCCGATAGAGGACTCCATCCCAGGACCCTGGGATCATGACCCGAGCCCAAGGCAGATGCTTAACTGACTGAGCCACCCAGGCGCCCTAAATGGATAATTTTCAATAGATATCTTTGATCTTCTCAGCAGTTTTATTATGATTTGCTAGGTATAGCTTTCTTTGTATTTATCCAAAATATTCATGAGTAGAATGGTTAAGTAGATTGTACACAGTGTTTACACAGTGGAATACTGTATGGCAAGGAAAATGAATACACTGTAGTTACACACAACAGCGTGGATGAAACTCACGAACAGAATGTTGAGGGAAAGGAGACTTACACAAAAGAATTTATACAAACTTTTTTTCACGTATTAGAAAGTTGATCTGTAATGTTAGAAGTCAGGGGAGCTTCACGTTTGACTTATACGAGAGAATACCAGGGGGCTGGTAATGTTCTGTTTCTTGATCTAGGTGGTTTCCCTTGTGCTAATTTATTAAGCTGTATACTTCTAATTTGTGTGCTTTCTATAGTATATTATACTTAAAAAGTTTTTTTCTACAAAAATGCTTGTTAGCAATGGGAAAGAAAAAAGAAACCCATTTGCATTTAGTTTGAAGAAAGCAAATTGAACATCTATTGAATATCACTGGTATGATATTCCATCCTTTATTTTACAGACTAGGAAACAATTATCTAGATCTATTAAATGCCTGATTCTAGCTCTCAGAGATAATTAGTAACAGAGTTGGAACTGAAGGCTGTTCTTGAATTCCAAATCAAAATCCAGAGCTTTCCACCAGTTTGTCATAATATACATGTAATATCCATAAATCCTTCTAGCTCTGGTACCAAAGGCGCTTTCATCCATTCATTCATGTGGCATCTATTATGAGCTGGCCATTGTACTAGGCTCAGGGGTCTGGGGGCTGCTGCGCTGCAGCCCAGGGAGTGCTGTAATACAAAATATAAACAGACACTGAGAAACACATGTAGGGAGCTGTGAGATCCTAGGTGGATCCGGGGTGCCATCCTAGAGGTGTATTTATATGCGTACTAGATATTTCGAGAGGCGTATGTTTGGTGGTAAGGTGGGTGAACTGGTGTAATACTGTCTGGATTGAAACCTTGAGCACGTCACTTATGTGCTAGGCAGTATGACCAAGCTAGATGCCTTGAGGTTAGTCACACAATCTCTCTGTGCTTCAGTTCTCTCTGCTGTCAAATGGGGTTCAGTTATACTAAGTTAATATATATAAATGCTTAGGAAGGTGCTGGACACAGCATGCGCTAAGGAGGAAGGGGAACTCAGCGGGAAAAGTCTTCCCCAGCAGATAAGGAGTGTTTTGTTACTGACATTGTTTAGAATTGCCAACATATGGTAGTCAGAGAAAGCAGACTCATTTTTTGGCTTTATTATTGTTTTTAAAATCTCTATCGACAGTGCAACTCCTTACTGCTTGCATCTGAAGCAGCTCCTCCCACTACCCCACCCTCAACCCTCTACACTACCAGGTACACAGTAGGCACTACATAAGTGCTTGCTAGCATTATTGTTTAGGTATGGAAGGCCCCGGAGGAATTCCCCAGAAGAACAAGGTGCGGAGGAGGCCTTCCTGACAGAGGAACCCTACGTGCAAAGGCAAGTAGGTAGAAAGGCAGTGTTCATTCAAACCGTCAGTTCATAAGCAGGAGGAGGACAGGGCTTACGTGGGGGTAGTCCCACCGTCACTGGAAAGGAAAGCGAATCGTTGTGAATCTTCCCTTTGACGGGCATCATGGAAGGCCACTCACAATTTCACATGAGCTCCTTCTGCCTTCAGTTCGACATTTTCCCCACTCCTCAACATTGTATGCGGTTGCCTTTCTGCTCCAGAGAGTCAAGGATGGCTTGAAGATACTCGCCCTTGAGAGTGTAATTCTGCCAACAAGCTATTTCTGTGCAGTGCTTTTTACCGCACCAATATGAGAGCCTACTTTGATGATGAGAATAATCAACTGCTTTGTCTTCTAGAGGGTTCTTAATGCCAACAGTCCGTACTTCTCTGTGAGTGCAATTAAATAAAGGGAGGGGCAAAGCCCAGTTAAATAATTCATAAAAGCACAACTACAGAAAGAAAAATTTAGCTTGGTTTTTCCATTAGTGACCAGGCCACTACCAAGGTAAGGGACTCCCTTACGCTGAGGACTGTCACACCATCATAGGAGTTCACAGCAGAAATGTAAATCATCTTACTGAGGAGTCCCAGGAGGACTGGCTTAACCTGCTGGGCTGCTTTTGCAAAATACCATAGACCATAACCAACAAGGAATCAATCCCTTCATACCTGTTAAAATGGCTGTTATCTGTGATCAATTAGAGAAGAGATAACAAATACTGGGGGGAAATGTGGAGAAAAACAAGGCATTGTGCACTGTTGGCGGGGATGTAAATTGGTGCGGCCACTGTGGAAAACAGTAGAGACATTTCTCAAGAAATTAAAAATAGACATACCACATGACCCGGGAATTCCACCTCTGGGTATACATCCAACAGAAATGAAAACAGAATTTAGAAGAGATACCTGCACCCCAAGTTCACTGCAGCTTTATTCATGGAGCCAAAATAGGGAAACAGCCCAATATATGGAATATTATTTAGCCATGAGAAAGAAGTACATTCTGCCATTTGTAAGAACGTGTGAGACCCTGAAGACATTATGCTAAGTGAAATAAATCAGAGAGGTAAAGACAAATACTGTGTGATATCACTTACATGTGGAACCTAAGAAAAGCTGAACTCATAGAAATGGACACTAGAATAGTAGTTACCAGGGGCTGGGGTGGGGGAAAAGGGGAGATGTTGGTCAAAAAGTACAAACTTCCAGTCATAAGATGAATAAGTTCTGGGATCTAATGTACAGCATAGTGATTATAGGTAATAATACTCTATTATTTACTTGAAAATTACTAAAATAGTAGATCTTAAATGTTCTCACCGCAAAAAAGAAATGATAATTAGGTGACATGATGGAGGTGTTAGCGAGCACTATGGTGGTAATTATTTTGCAGTATAGAAGCGTATCAAATCAACACATCATACACCTCAAACTTACACAATGCTGGGTGTCAATTATATCTCAGTAAAGGTGGAAAAAATATGTAGGGTTTTGGTAAAATTGGTTATCACTTTGACATATTGATAAGAGAAGTTGCAGAGAGCACTGTTATTCCAAATAACTGGTACACAGTACCCGAATCTTCCTGGAACTTTTCATAACATCTAGAACATCTGGAAAGGAAGCAAATTCCCATTTACATAATGTCGTCTCCTTCTTTCTGAAAAGCGCCCCTGTTCTCCAGCCATCGGATGTGGGATACTGTTGTAGTGGGGGCTACTATTCGAGGATATCATGAAATCTTCGCATGTGTAAGAAGAGATTTTTGTCTTTAAGAGGTTGTGTCAAAAATAACGTTTTCTGGTCTGGGCTTTGGCCATTGTCTTACCATCTTCTGTGGTCCTGGTAGGCACCGTGATGCCTCCCCACCTTCCTAAGACTGTATGAGTCCAACAGCTCTCAGTCCTTGTCTTTGTCACCTTGGCCCCCAGGGAGGCCACGACAGTGTTTTGTTTTGGTGGTGGAGATTCTTAGAACACTTAATCTTCAGAACAACCCCGACACCATAGGTTTTATTAAGACCCGTTTTCACACTGAAGGAACAGACTCAGAGACGTTACACAACTTGGCCATGGTTCTCGCTGCCAGGAAGCGGTGGACTTGGGGTTTAAACCTCCATCCATCGATCAGCTACCAAAGTTTATATATGCTGTTACGTGGCAGCATTCAGCAGTGTCCCTATTTGTGGACATTGAATTCATGGTGTCTAATCTGTTACCAATTAGCTTAAATTGTTGGAAACCTATTTCAGATACTGAACTTAAAATCTGTTTCTTTTTATTTCTGTGTAAAATTGCCCTGTGAGAGCTATCCAGAATGTCCACTTTTTTTTTTTTTTCCTCCTGACAGTCACTTTCAAATACTTGAACGAAACTCTCAAATATAGTTAGGGATGGATTCATAAAGAGGTGGAACCTGAAGAGGAGCCATAGCATTTGAATTGATGGAAATGAAAGAAACAGACATTACAGGTAATCAAATGTGATAACAATAGAATGATTTGTTGAGGGCTTATTGTGTCCAGTATTGTGCTAGTCACTGGCTGTGCGTTATCCCGAGTCAGCCACATGGGATGACTGTGCAGAAGGTGGATGCTGTAGTCATTTGCTGGATGCAAAAACATACTCGAGAGATGTGCAGTAATCCATTTCACCCAGGTATTAAGTGACAGAGATTTGAAGCTGGACCTCTGTTATTCCAAAAAATATGTTTTCTTCACTAGCCTCGGCCTGGGTCTTGGCTATGTAAATTAAGTTACAAAAACAGTGTAATCTGTTTATAAGTCTGAATTCAGTGGAGTACAAGGCTGGGAAGGCCTTCTTGTTTTTCAGTCACCGTATTAAACACGCTCTGCCAATTTACTCCATTCTTGTCCTCTATTAACATTTTAAGAGGATTCCATTGCTTTTTAGGCCTTTTTAGTCAGGACAAAGCCCAGCCCATGGCAATCTCATTTCTTTCCCTTTGTCCAGATCAGACCCAACAACCTAAGGCGGGTACCTGCAGTGAAGAGGAGCATGGTGTACTCATTTAATCTTTTTTCCCTACCTCTTTCACGGGGGTTTCAGGCAGGGAGCAGAGAAATGGTGGTGATTCCAACTGATGACGTCGGAATCATCTTTGACACCTGCTGCTTCTCTAGGTAACCCTGATCAGCTACCGATGCTGTCAGTAAGGCCAGCACCCACCGATGGACTGGATTTTGGGAAATGAAGGACAAAGGGGGAGCAAAGTTAAGGTTTGCATGACAGGGAAGATGGCATTTATGGAAATGGGCATGCTGGAAGAGAGTGAGCTGATTCAGGATAGGCATAATCCTATCCGTTGTGGAAGCTTCTACATGATGACTTAAATTGGAAGGACAGTTAGCTCTCACTTTACGGAACTGGTGTGTTCCAGCTGTTGGTTCTAAAATGAACCCAATTGTTCTTGTTAACTGCTATTAGAAAATCAAGGATGTATCCCCACAAGGAAAAAAGAAAATTCTCAGTTGACTCAATTAAAAACTTTTGGTGAAGATGTAGTTGCACTGGTGGCCAGCTTCCTAGCCCCTGGGGGATTGTTGTCCCACTTAGTGGTTCGCTTCTCCTTTGCTGTGATTTTTCGACTCCTTGGTTTCCCCTCGGCTGTCAGTCCCCATCGTGCTCCCTTTGGGATAGAATGTAGTGTGGTGTCTGTTATTGGAGAAATGACTGCACAATCCCAAAGCACCCCGAGTTTTCTGGCTGGCTATAGATGTCACATTTGCATTCAGGTTTTACATACTTTCTCTCTGTTCTTTCTTATCTTTGGAACATCTCTAAAAATAACAACCTACTGGGAGCACCCATGAGGGTAACTGTGACCTGCATCCCTTTATCTTCCCATGAACAAAACTCTTAAGAAAACGGTCTACAGACATGGCATCTTCTATTTCATCAGACTCTTCGTTGTCCTGTAGATTTGACATTCCCTGTGTCTGTATAACATTTATTGGTGTGTCTATTATGAGAAAGCTCTTTTGAACCAGTTATAAGAAAACCCAATTTGGCAAATGGTAAGTTATGTCCCTACCTCTGCCCCCTGAGCGATTTGATCTTGGGCACCACAGGAAGTTGTGGAGGTTTGGAAGGAGAGCATGAACAGAAGACACCAGGAGATCGAAGAACTTAGGAACACCTTGGGAAAGAGAAGAGGCATAAGGAGGGAGGAAAGGGCTACTGGCAAAGACGAAATTACTTTAGAAATATTGCTGCACTGGTTTCTATGCGGGAAACCTATAATACCAATCCCATTGAAAAGACTGGGTCAATAGAGTTACCTCCTGAACTCTCAATTTATAGCACCAACGTTTTCTCTAACTTTGTTACAGCTGAAGGCAGGAGTCATGTTGATACAAAACACTATTACAGCTCTTCTTGAAAAGAAGAAAAAGATTTTCACAAATGCTTCCCTTCTCATTTATTGTCACTACCATTTTTCCCCAGACTACTCTCATTCTCGGCCCACGGAGGAAATCAGAAGATAATCTAAAATTAAATGATGATGGCTCAAAGCTTAAAGCACTTAAAAAGAGAGAGAGGGAAAAAAACCGCATCACATCTTGAAAGGGCTGGGAATGAGGACTGGAAGATTGCCAAGGAAGCCCAGAAGTGCTGTTGACAAGTGGGCCTTTGGTACGTTGTGTGACCAGAGAGGACCTGTAAGACATTCTCCTTCCTCATGCTCTGTGATGGTGTTTGAGGTTATGAAAACCTAGGAGAGAGTTGAGAAAGAATGGAAAGCAGGTATACACAGAGCACTAGTGAGTTAGGAAAACCAAGTTGAACACTTGATTTACTAGTTACCATGTTGTAATATAAACCTACTCAGCATTTCTTTCTGTACCTAAAATGACATCCTCATAGAATATGAAAATTAAAATCAAATTATATATATGCACACACGTATATCTTTTACATATATATGCCTATATATTTGTGTGATACATATATACACACACACACACACACACACAACATATGTATCACACACCCCACGTGCACATAATTCTTAATCAATATAGGGGTTAACATATAAAACACTTGTTATAGTAATGCTATTAACTATTTTTATTATAGGATATAAAGCCAGCTCTTCAGCTTACTTTAGCTTTAGTCCCACTTGCCCATATGTGATGATATGCAAATCACAAAAAGGGCCCTCCCGTTTAGCATCTTCCATTTCTTGTCAAGTTTCTCTGACTGTTAGAAGTAAAAAAAAGCATAGGTGTCAGAGTCTGACAAATCAGAATTCAAATGTGTGCTCTGCCGCTCATGAGCCATAAAACCTGGGACAAGTTACCTTTCTGGGTCTGAGAGTCCACATCTGGATAGTGGCATTATTTATTATTTCACAACACGGCTGGGAAATTTAATGAGGTGAAAAGTATGTAACAGTGCTGAGCAGATTGCCTGGCATATAAGATACACTAAATCAGGGGCTGGCAAACTTCTGCCCAAGACCAGATAGTAAATATTTTAGGCTTTGCAGGCCTAAGTACTCAAGTTAGTCATCATAGCATGAAAGCAGCCAGAGACAATTGTAAAAGAATGAGTATGGCTGTGTTCCAATAAAACTTTATTTAAAAAAGACATGTGGGTCACTTGGGGCCTGTGATCTGTAGTTTGCAAATCCAAGCTCTGTTTCTTCCTCTTTCCCCAATTTGAGATTTAGGTTTTTCATGTGTGTAATGTTGAAAATAGCACCTACCAAAATGTTAGTTTATTTATCGAGCATCTGTTGTGTACAAAGGACCGGGTAAAGTGCGATGAAGAACAGAGTGAATAAAATTTGCTTTTACCCTTGAGGGGCTTAAAGAGTAACAGAAAGTGTTTAACTTATCTAAGTTTGGTCCTCTTCCTTAGCCAGGAAATGGTTTAAGAGTATTTATTTCATGGAGTTATTATGAGAATGAAATAAAGCATCGTGTTTAAGTGTAGATGCAGTAGCAGGCTTTGTGGAAAATGGTCATGGGACTGAACCTTTCTGCTATGAAGAGCTGTAAAGCTGGACAAAGTATATGAATAAACTGTTTTCACACATTGGACAACACATAGCACGGGGCTGTGATGCTTGAGATCAGGAAAACACCATATTTCACTACAGCTTTCTACCTGAGACCACCATTCAAACTTCAGCACAAGTAAGTGAAGCCCAATTAAAAACAAGTTGAGCCTACTTTTTGTTTTTAAGTGTCTTTCTTTTTAAGGTAGTGGTTTCACTGGGTGGAGGCAGGCGAGAATAGAGTTTGGGGGCTGCTGATGTCGCAGGAAGTTACAGGTCAGGTTACTGAGGACCAGGCAGATGCGCACATAAGATGGCTTCAGAAATCTGCATAAGGCTCCCCTGGAGGTTTTGGGTGAGTAGAAAGCTGTGTATGCATAGATCAAGATTCAGTAAGATTAGACAGAGAACAGTGAACTGAACAAAATCTTGGAGGTTGCACAAGAGAGGAAGATGGAGTTACAACCATCCAACATGGAGGGACCTCATAAGCACCCTAGACATTCGATTGAGATGCCAGAAAATGTATATCTTAAGAGTAAGGTTACTCTAGCTCTAGAAGAGAGGCTACTCTAGAGTCATCATAAAAAAGCTTAAAACCAAGCCTTGATAGGATAAAGCTGACCTGTCAATAAATTAAGTGCCTGCCAAAGCAAAACACAACAGGCTTAAAATTCAGACTTATATAACAGCATAGAATCCATAATTGAGTATACATAATATGTTTTGAAGACATGTGAGGGAGTAGGAAAATGTGGCACTTAACCAGGAGAAAAGTGAGTCAATAGCAACAGACCCAGAAATAACACAGAACTTGAAATTAGCAGACTTGTTGTTTTTTTTTTTTTGGCCACACCCACCGCCCAGCCCCCATCCCTGACCCCTAGCAACCACTAATCTATTCTCTATGATTTTGTCATTGCAAGAATGTAATAAATGAAATTATACAGTTGTCAATCTTTGGGGATTGGCTTTTTTCACTCAATATAATTCCCTGGAGATACATTCAAGTTATTGCATGTATTGATAATTTGTTCCTTTTATTACTGAGTAGTATTCCGTGATGTGGATGTATCACTGTTTATTTCACTGTTCATTCATTGAAGGACCTCCTGATTGTCTCCCCCTTTTGGCTATTACAAATAAATCTGTGAACATTTTTGTACAGGGTTTTTGTATGGACATAAGTTTTCATTTCTCTGGGACAAATGCCCAAAGGTACAACTGCTGGGTTCTAGGGGAGTTGCATGTTTAGTTTTATAAGAAACAGTCAAATTCTTTTCCAGAGTAGCTTTATTACTTATAATCTCACTAACAGTGTACGAGTGATCCAGTTTTTCTGCATCTTTGCCAGCATTTAATGTTGTCACTATTTTTTATTTCAGCCATTCTAAGTTACGTGAGATGCACTTTAAACACGAAGACATAGATGGGTTAAAAGAGAAAAAAATCATTTTTCATAGTAAAGATGCAGTAATTGTGTCAAGGATAGGCAAAGTAGAGTTCAAGGAAAGGAGTATTTACCAGAGATAAAGAGGAAGATTTCATAATGATATAAATAATGAATTAATTATTATTCATTAAGAAGACAAAACAGTCTTAAATGTGAGTTTATCTATAACAGAGCCTCAAAACATATAAATCAAGTGATAGGACTGAAAGCAAGGATAGATATATCCATTATCAGAGTTGGACATTTTAACACTTCTGCTCTCAGTAACTGGTTTGACAAATAGACTAAAAGCTGTAAAGATATAGATTTAAACACTGCTATCAGCCAAGTTGACCTAAAAGATAATTATAGCACACTATTCAACAATTGTAGGACACTTTCTTTTCAAGGCTACATGGGATATTTATCAAGGGAGACTATTTGCTGGACCATCAGAGTGTGTTTATAAATTTAACATTATTGAAACCTTTAAGCATACTTTCTGTCCGTAAAGAATTAAATTAGAAATCAATAACAAAATATTGACATAATTCTCAAATATTTGGAATAAGAAACACTTCTAAATAATATATTCACCAAATAAAAAGAATTACAAAGGTTATTAAGAACTATTTTACTAAATGGTAATAAAAACAAAGTATCAAAATTTGTGGGGTGCCGGTAAAACATTGTTTAGATGGAAATTTATAATGGCAAATCTTAAAAGGAAGAATGGTTGTTGTGTGTTTTTTTTTTTTTTATTAGAGAAAGAGCACAAGCAGGGGAAGCCGCAGAGGGTGAGGGAGAAGGAGAAGCAGACTCCCCGCTGAGCAGGGGTCCTGGAATCACGACCCAAGCCAAAGACAGACGCGTAACCGACTGGGCCACCCGGGTGCCCCAGAAGAATGGTTTTAAATCAACCGTCCATATTTGCACCTCAGGAAGATAGAAAAAGCAAAGGAAATTATACCCAAAGTACACAGAAGGAAGGAAATAATAGAAATTAATGAAACAGAAAATGAGCAGATAATAGAACAAATCAGTGGGGAAACAAAAATTGATTATCAGAAAAGATGACTAAAATTGAGAATTTATCTTTCTCAACTGGGGTTCTGCAAGAGAATTAGACTTAAAGAATATTGACCATTTTTTCTATTCTTCTAAGTAAGTTACATAGCCAATACTATTTTAGATCAAGAGAAAAGTTTATTTCATTTTATATAATAGATACTTTAGAGCATTAGGGCTTAATTCTTTTGTGGAATCCTAGTTGAGAACAGTTGCCCCCAGCTATAGTGATAAAGATTGTATTTATTTTGTTTGTTTGTTTTAGAGATTTACTTATTTGAGAGAGAGAGAGAGAGAGAGCTGGGGGAGGGGCAAAGGGAGAGGGAGGGGAGAGAAATCTCAAGTGAACTCTCCACTGAGTGTGGACCTTGACACAGGGCTCGATCCTATGACCCTGAGATCATGACTTGAGCCAAAATCAAGAGTCAGACGCTTAACCAACTGAGCCACCCTGTACTGATAAAAATTACAAAAGAAAATAGAAATTACAAATTACCAATATCAGAAACGTAGAAGGGGCCATCACTAAAGATGCTGTGGACATTAAAAATTAGTAAGAAAAAATACTATATGCCATGAAAGGAAAAAACAACACTACAGCTGTGTTGAATTTAAGTTAAATTTATAATTTAAAATTTTCCTATAATTCCAGATGCACTGGAATTATTAACTGGAAGACTTTAACTTATATTTAAGAAAGAAATATTGCCAGTTTTACAAAAAGTTGTTTAGAAAAAGGAGTCGGAACTGCTACTCAACTTTATGAAGTGAACATAGCCTTGATGTCACAGTCCATTATCATGCATTAACATAAATGTATATGCAGAATTTTAACAAAATACTAGAAATTGAATGCAGAAATTATGACAAAATATTAGAAATCAAATCTGGAAATATATAGTCAGGTAGTATATATGACAAAGTGGGATTTATCTCACAAATGAATACAAGGTTGTTTCAACATTTGAAAATCAATTATTTAAATCAATTTAACAAAATTAATGAAATCAACTAAGGTAATACATCACATTAAGAGATTAAAGAAGAAAAATCCTGTGATTAAAATGCAGAAAAAATACAAAATTCAACACCCATTTATAATAAAAACTTTCAGCAAAGTAGGAATAATAAGGGGTCTCTCAATCTGATAAAAGCTACAGCTAACATATTTAAAGGTGAAGGACTGATTGTTTTCCCTATCATTTTGGAACAAGACAAAAAGGCTACTCTATTCTATTCAACCTTGTGCTCAAAGTAATGGCTAGTGTAATAAAGCAAAAATAAAAAACATACAAAAGGAAAAATGGCAATATAAATGTATACACAGAGGGGCGCCTGGGTGGCTCAGTCGGTTAAGCATCTGACTTCAGCTCAGGTCATGATCCCGGCGTCCTGGGATTGAGCCCCACATCGCTTCTCCTTCTCCCTCTGCTCCTGCACTCTCTCAAATAAATAAAATCTTAAAAAAAAATGTATACATAGAAAATTTTATGGGATTTATCAAAAAAGATCCTAGAACCAACAAATGACTTTAGCAAGGCCACAGAATATGGCGTTGATCTAGAGAAATTAATTGCATTATATGTAATAGCAACACATAATTTTAAATAGAAACTATTTAAAACACCCACTGCTTGCAACAGCATCAAAACATTAAAAATTAAATGTAAGTATGTGTAAGAACTCCTCATTGAAAATTAAAAAAATTACTGAGCACAACTAAAGATCTACATAAGAGAATAAATGATATACATGAATTGGAGGATTAATTACATTAGTGTAAATTTAATGCAAGATGTAAAACTCCCTAAATTTTTCTAGAGATTTTCAGTGTAATCTCAAAATCCCAAGGTTTTTTTCTTCTAAAAATTGGCAAGCTGATTCTAAGATTATTTGGAAATACAAAGGACCTAGAATAGGAAAGAAAGAACGAAAAAAAGAAAGAAGAGGGAGGGAGGAAGGGTCTTGAAGAGGACAAACAAGTTAAAAGATATATACTACCTGATTTCAGAACCTATCATGAAGATAAACTAAATGAAGAAAGTGTGATGGTGGCTACCAATGGATCTTTAAGGTTTATGAAACAATAGAGAGTTTAGAAATAGACAAATGGTTATATAATCAATGTGATTTTTGACCCAAGGAAGATACATAAATGACCAATAAACACTTGAAAAATTGCACATTATTAGTCATCAGGGCAATGCAAATTAGTATGAAAATATCATTATACTTCTGGGATGGCTTAAATTTAAAAAGTCTGACAACACTAAATGTTGGCCAGGATGTGAAGCAATTAGAATCCTCTTCCATTGCTGGCAGGAGTACAGAATGGTACAACCAATTTGGAAACTGGCTGTTTCTTATAAATTAAAACATGCTTCAACAACTATGACCAAATAATTCCACTGCTAAGTGTTTAACCAAGGCAAATGAAAACGTATGTCCACAAAAGGTTTTTATACAAATATTCATTGCCGCTCTATTAATGCCCCAAACTGAAACAATCCAAATGGCCACCAACAAGACAATGAAAAAAATGTAGTATAGCCGTCAAATGAAACTGTGCTTAGCAATTTAAAGGAGAGGATAGATTTGGACACTTCCAGGGAGAATCAGCATCAGTTAGTGACTTGATTGAAAGAGCAATGTGAGATAAAGAGAGGCACTGATGACGGCCTTGAAATGATTAGGAGAAAGTGAGGAAAAAGCTTTTCCTTCAAGATGAGAAGGATATAGATGAAGATTCTCGGAGATTTGCTTGGAAACTATTTTTTTTTCAGTGTGAAGCAAAATAAGTTTCTTTATTAAGTGAAGGTTCCAGGTAGTCAGAATTCACTTGTTTCCGTGTTTCAACCTCTTTGTGTCTTTCCTGGGCTAATTTTCAGTGACTTCAGAGGGTGTTTGGCGTTGTGAGTGTACCAAAAATGGTCTCAAGAGTACTTAGTGTGCTTTAGTACTACCTGTTCTCTTTTTAAGATTTAATTTTTAAGCACTCTCCACTCCTCGCATGGGGCTCCAACCCACGACCCCGAGATCAAGAGTCCTGTGCTCCACAGACTGAGCCAGCCAGGCGCCCCTCCCTGTTCTCCTTTCTGATGATGTATTCGAAGCTCAGGTGCCTGTGGGATAGTAGTGGAATGGATGCCTCTTAGGTTGAGGGGGTTTGGGCTGAGATGCACTATTGTGGATGTTCAGGAATGTTGGTGAGAAAGGAGGGGCAGAGCGTCGTAAGAGTCTGTATGTCAGGTCCTTCGGGAATCAGTCATCACATTCCTTGAGTTATTTTCTGTAATACAGTTGTTTTCTTCTTTCCTACTGGGTGAATTTCTTGAGGGTAATGACTGCCTTATTCATCTTCTCACATTTCCTCCTTGAAGTTTATCATGAAGTGAGGTGGCATTCAATGAAAAGATGCTGAAAGAGGGAGCCAATTTGCCTCTGGAGATTTTATTATCACTATTTCTTCTGAGATACAAAGTTTTGTTATTAAAAACAACAACAAATGTAAACAACAGTTACAAAGTGAATTTTTAAAGAACTTTCAAGAGAAGGGCATGTAAGACAAGCCCAATATAAAAACGGAAAGACCCTTGACTAAAAGGGACATTTAAAAACCAGATTGGCAAGATAAGAGAGAAAAAGGAGAGGGAAATCAGATACCCAAGCTTTCTGAACTCAGAAGGGGAAAAAGCAGAAGATACAGATCAAAAAATCAAAACTCCATTAAGGGAAACAAATGGGAAGTAAAGGGAATAGGGTGTCCCTGCAAGATACAGAAGCATTTTGATTGAGCTATTGAAACAAGGAAGGTCGCACGAAAACAGGGAGAGGTCGTACAAAAACCAGAGGGAGGTTACCTGAAAACGGTCCACTGGTACTGGGTAGCGAAGCTGGGATTGACATTCGCTTTGATCTCACCGTCCACTTCGTGATCCACTCTCTAGATTATGCACCTCTTGATATTTACCCATAAACTGTGATAAGCAGCTTCGAAGAATGCCTGCCCATGAAGGATCCATGCTACAACTCAGCCACCTTGCATTTTTCTAGCCACTGTCCTGTCCCGTCAAACTCTTTTAACACTGACCTTGAAACCACTTTGGCTTCGCTGTTCAATGTGTTCCCTTCAAAACATGGTCCAAATTCCGGTATCTAACTAGGGCGATTAGTGTGAGGTGTATTCTTTTGAGTATACAAGGATGGATATGAAGAAGGAAAGTAAAATAATTACTACTTTAATAGAATATATGGCTCTCTTCCTTGAATATTATCTGGCACGGGAAGGCCTCAAACTATTTACTGTGGCCTGAGAGGCCAGCTTCTTCTTTTCCAGTGTCACCTTCTACAAAATCAAATAGGTTTAGATTTTATTTTTAACTATAAATATCCAAAGAGAGTTGATAGTTTTGAATGAAAGATGGTACATTAACAGAAAATGCTTTCAGAATGAGGTTGTCCTGAATTATTATATGAAACATGCAAATATTTCAACGAAAGCAAAAGTCAGCTGAACCTGAGGGTTCAGCTGAGGGATTGAGGGTTTCCTTCATCAGTAAACAAAACTTTGGGTGAAGAAAATCTGGAAGAAAAGAAGCAATGATTATATGCTTTGGGAGTTTGGTCATTAGTTTCATATTTGCTGCTATAAAAAAACTATCACAAATATGGTGGCTTCAAAACCCACCAATGTATTATCTTACAGTTCTCTAGGTCAGAAGTCCCGCATGAGTCTCACTGAGCTAAAATCAAGGCGTCTGCAGGGCACTGGTCCTTTCTGAAGGCAGGAGGGGAGAACTCGTTCCCTTGCCTTTTCAGCACCTACAGGCTGCCCACACTCCTTAGGTCTTGGCCCCTTCCGCCTCCCTCTTCCAAGGCAGAAATAGTGGGTGAAGCCCTTCTGCCCTCCCATCTCTTTGACTTCCCCTTCTGTCTCCCTTGCCAGCTTTTAAGAACCCTTGTGATTACACTGGGCCCGCCTGGATAATCTATTTTCAAGTCAGTTGATGAGTAATCGTAATTCCAGCTGCAACCTTAATTTCCCTTGTCATGTAACATAACATACTCACTTGGGATTAGGGCCGGGGCATCTCTGGGGGATTATTATTCTGCCTGCCACAGCTGGCTTGTGATTTCTGCCTCTTGACACAGCATGCTATAGGATGGCAGTCCCTCCTGAACTTGGACAGCCCCTGCTACATTTGCTTTAAAAAATACACACGTTCCAGCCCATGTACAGAGTTGACCTTGGAGCATTATAGGAAAACATTTGAGGCTATAAAAATATGCAAAGTGTTTGTGAGCTGCCTTTTTAATCTTTTTTGGTCTTTTATCCACCAAAACTAAGTTATGAAAATTTGACAATCCTGCTAAGAGATTTACAGTAAATTATTTAGTAATTATGTTTATAGTTAGTGCAAGTAAGGGTCTGCTTAGCTTTTGTTAAACACTCCCTGTGACACTTTATTGACCTTTTAGTTGCTTTTAAATGACATGTAATGCTTTTCTGAATTTCGACTGAATTCTCTCCTATGGACAGGTGGGTATAAACAGTTCTCTTAAAAAAAAAAAAAGCTGTCTTGATCCAGTTTTGAGGCCCTGGCTACAGGCAAGTCAGACCCCCTCCTTGAGCAGCTGATTAAGTCCATAGCCCAGTCACTTCCCCTATCAGGTCTTCACACTTCAGGGCCTCTAGGCCATTATGCACCAACCCTAATGACCCAGGGACTTGGGTACCAGGCCACCAACCCCTCTGCCCTGGAGCCTGCAGAGCTATTCAAATTAGCCAATCCACAGGAGTCCAGGGCGCCTGGATGGAACTCCATTCTCTTTGCCATCCATAAGCTGCCCCTGCTAGCCCCAGCTTGCTGTTACCTTGTCGTGGGTGCAACCCCACCTGACAGCCTTCTCTCACTTGGAACCCTAAGTCACAAAGACTTTCATCTGTCCGAGTGTCCATGTGCTGTGTCCCGCCATCAAAGAATCTTTAGATCTTATAAAACAGTGAGCCGTTCATCCATCTACCTATTCTTCCACACCGCTAACATTTATTGCATGTTCAGTGTGGGCAAGCCCTGTGCCAGGCCGCAGGGGTGATTACGGCGGTCCCTGTACCCAAAAGCTATTAAAGATGCAGATTTCGTTTCTCCCTGAGTTCCAGCATATCACCAGTGTTTCCTCCCATCCCCACTTTTAAAAATCATTTGCTGCTGAAATTAATAGCTCTGCATTGCTTTTGCACAACCCAATCAAGGTAGCTGGAAATCTGTTCGCATATGAATTTTAGGAATGAGACATTCCATTTCAGCTTATAAGGATTTAATTTGCCACAACACTGATTGGATATACTCTTTTGAGCCCTTATAGCCACTTGAAGGTACTGACTATTGCCAAGAGTTCTCTGCAAGATGCCATTGATACACGAACTCCTAAGAAGAAAAAAACAGAAAACCTGTTGTAGTTAACATGATGAATCAGCCATGTAATAAAAGAAATCCAAGCAATGTTTTACCAAATGGTGTCCTCCGTAAAAAGAGTATTTTTTTTCCTATCACAGGCAGCAAGAATAGCATTTGTTTGAATGACCAGTTCCCTATCTTGCCTTTGTAGGGCGGCCAAAGCCATTTTAGGATGGTGAGAGACATGTCGCCAGCACATTTGAAACGCGTCTCTGGTGGACAGGGAACTGTATGATTCACACTCGAAGTTGTCTGTTGCTCGAAAGGGATGAAACTGCTTTGACTTCAGGAGGACCGGAGGTGTTAGGAGCTGCTTGGCATTTTGACTGTGTTTTTTGAGACGAATATGTATGTATGACTGCCTGGGGAGAAACCACACACAACAGAACCTGAAGCGAATAACACCCGGTGATATATTGCCCCTTACCATTAGTCATATCATATGCAGTGTAAACAGAGTGAAGCAATTTGCTACTTTCCTGGGTTCCATTATATATATGTGTTTATTTAATCAGGACTAAATGATATTACGTGAAGTTCCCCTTGCCCTCCTGAGGAATCCAGATTCAACACTTTCAGCGCTGTTCAGTGCTGGAGAGCGAAGAAAGTGTAACCATAGTGATGGAATGGAAATGATTTTCTTTGTTCAGAGGCTTCAATATCCAACAGACATTACAGTTTTCAAGGTCAAAAATATATTAGGATGAGATAAAAATTAAAGAAAAATGTGCTGGCTTAGCTACAAAAGCTAATTTAGTTTATGCATTATAAATTATGTTAAAATGACTAAAATGAGATTTCTCAGCAAGAACTAAATGTGTGGTTTCACAAAACTAATTTCCAAAGATGAACATGATTACAGAATTTAGCTTTAAAAGCTTTTCAGGCCATCAGAAAAAACAGCAAAGCTATCAATTATCAGACTTTAGTGGTGCCTCTGTCAGAAATATAATGGTATTTTTAGCATTCCGCTCAGCGTTTACTAAATTAAGAATGTCTACAAACAAATCAATTAATTGGGACATTATTTAATTAAGTAAAGCATGTGATCTGCCAAAGAACCTTAAGCAGACGATCATAACATTCCAGTAGCCTTCTTTTCCTATTGAGGGAGATAGCAGGCCAGCAGTGAAAAGATGGAAACTACAGGAAATGAAATGTTGATCAAACAAGCAAACACAGCTTCATGCTTCTCTGATTCATACTGCATACTTATGTAATTTTAAAAAGTGCTTGTTTTGAAAATCTGTGATTTCCTGGGAGAAGGTCACTGCTATCTGTCAGTCATTCCAGTGCTGTTAGGTGGATGTGTGGCATTTGTGCGGTGGATTATTTTTTTTTTTTTTTGTAGCGATGCATATATAAACATAAAAGAATCTGTATTCTCACGCATGGCACACTTAAGTTCCTGGGTGTCAGGAAGTTCCTGGGTTTGTATTTTTTGCTTTCCATAAACAGTTTAGATCCAGTGAAAGTTTATTTGGGACCTCACTATCAGCCAGGCAGTTTCCCACCAACCATCCCGTTCTACCTGTCAGCGGTCCTGTGAGTTAGGTCTCAAGACGCCAGTCTGAGGCTCAAGGAGGTGAAGTACTTTCCCTGTACTCATAGACCTCTTAATTTCAGAGCTGGGATTTAGATCCATGGCCTGTTATACTGAGTCCTGAACATGTCCCATTATTCCAGTGTGGACCAGACCGGATTTAAATGTGGTTGCACACTAAGATGCCACCCTGTTGGCCAACAGAGTCCTTAAAATCATGTTGTCTCCAAAGAGACTGAAGCAATGATTTGGTTGGGGAAGGAGGGAGTGGAGCCGTGGGTTACTGTTTGGGCAAGTCAGAGTATCTAATTGCCTAATCCCACGAGGCAACATGGGAAAGGCTAGACTGCCTATTCACAAACAAACAACCTGGAGTAACGTGCTATCCTTACTTGAAGTAATTGCAAGTGTGGACCAAGAGGAAGTTAAATGAAGTGAGATGGAGAGCAGGTGTGCAATAGCAATGCTGTGACCTGTTAGAAACTTTAGGATGGAATTCCTCCCTTTTTGTTGGTGAACATTATCTTCTCGCACATATCAGAATGATGAGCTTGTGTATTGGGGAATATCTCATGAGCTCTATCAAACACCCTTGAAATAATTTTCAGAACTCATTTGATCTAAGCCAGTATTATTGGTCCTACCCAGGTGACTGTCCCCATGCAGGCCAGTCGGTCTTCTGGAGCCCTTTGTTCTTTCTTTTTTCCCTTTTCTTCTCTCAGATCCAGGTGTGTCCCTGCTGCAGTTATGCATCTGAGCTTTCTTCTCCTGCTGGGTTTATCTTTCTGAAAATTTCTCACACAAGACATGAATGTAAGTCTGCAAATCAGGGACACCTGATAATCTACGAATGATCAAGAAGCCAGGAGAACATGAAAGTGCTTTCAAATTCTTGTCTCCCCTAGATATTAATTGTTAAGTCAAAGCTTTGTTACTTGTTAGTCTCCGCATTTTTATTCCTAAGCAGTAGATTAAACTTTTAATGAAATGCCATGTGGGAAATTGACAACTTTTCCACTCAGTGCTAAAAATAAAAGAACTTACTACGTTCGTCATTAAACTGGAGAGAAAGCACCTTATCTCAGCCCATACCTGATGACCGAGGCGGGTGTTGGCTCTCCTGACTGGAGCTATAGGAAGGGGCACAGATGGACTTCACTCTCTGCTCAGGATAGACAGCATGTGGGCAAAATGCTTTGCTCTAATTACGGTAATTTTGCATGCAATGGGGAGAAACAACCCCTTAAATATCAGTGTGGGATTCAATAGCAAAATATGTCTAGACATATGAAGCCTTCCACACTGAAAGAAGTTATTGAAAAATGATTCATTTTTACATCCTCCACCTGCTGCCTGATTCTTCATAATATTGATTTGTGAGAGAAAGAACTTTCCCAAATGATAGTACTGAGATGGGTTGCTAATAAGATACATAATTTTAAGCACTCAGCCTTATTGAGCATCAACTATGTGTTAGATGCCGTTCAGAAAAATCAGAGTAACTGTCTTTATCTTAATTCCATTTTCATAAAAATTTTTTTTGTCATTCATACTGTTCAGAATTTAGGATCACTTAAACATAGATGATGTTTGATCTTTTTTTTTCAGAGCAGGAAATTATGACTTTGAAAATGTGTTTTTCATGTAAGGATAGATATTTATTATTATTATAAAATTAAAGTTGTTTTTCTCTGTTATCTCACTAATCTGGATACTTTAGAGACAGCGTTTTAGATATTCTCCTGCATCCGTTGGCTTTTTTTACCTGTAATTACAAGAATAAGGTCTCACAGTGCTTAAACAAATACTTTGTTTTTCTCAGATACCGAGGAGTCAGAATGTAGTTGGCTACACTTGTTTGTGCAGCTTGATGTCAGGGGCAGCATCTCCGTGATTTTCTTTACCTTTTCCTGAGAGTCACAAGGTGTGACTGTGTGTGTGCGTGTGTGTGTGTGTGTTTGCGTGTGTGGTTACTCCAGCCTCTAGATGGCGATGAGGCAGGGAAGGAGGTGATATGTAGAAAGTAGAAGGGCAGGTGTAGTGCTAGAGATGTATGCTTCTTTTATCATACAGCAGAGCTTTCCAGATACTCCAGCAAACTTCAACTTACACAAATCATTTGGCTAAAACCCAGGCATCTGGCCATTCCTGGCTTCAAAGAATCTGAGACGGTGAGTGTTTAGGTCTTTAGGAATGGATCTTAGGTTACCTCTCCAACAGTGCCTGCCACCTCTTGCAACCAAATTTATATTTTAACGAGTAGGATTGATGCTGTGACTGAGTGAGATAAGCTATTACTTGAGGCTTTATTGTATAGGAAAAGAAAATGGACTTAAATCATATCATCTGAGTTTAAATCTCAACTCTGTAGTTCCCATGTTATGATCCTAAGCAAGCTACTTACTTCTATAAGCATCAGTTTCCTCGTCTATAAAGGGAGATAAGAATTCCTCTCTGGAGGTGTGCTGAGGATAAAATGAATAAGATGTCTTAGAGTATCAAGTACAGATTTGAACAGATAGAAATTCACAAATTCAGTTATTATTTCTTTCATTCATATGATCAGTTGGCCAAAACAAACTTTATTTCAAGGAAGCAATCAAGAAAAGGTCACCACTGGTCAGGTTTGTGTCTGTGAGGCCAAAGATGCTGTAGTTGCTCATTTCAGGGTGTTGTTCCTGAGGAGGGGTGTGGTTGGGGGGGTGGTTACTCCAGCCTCTAGATGGTGATGAGGCAGGGAAGAAGAAAATGAACTTTTATTGACCGCCGCCTACATTCTTCTCTTAACCTAAGATTGTTTTTTACCTGATGAAGCAGACATTCATTTTCTCTCATGTTAAACCAGGCTATTAAGCTACAAGCAAAATGGCTTTGACCTCTTATATTTCTAAGTTGCACGTATTACACCATTTTTCCATCTTATTCGGTCTTTTATTTCCCTGGGAACCCATCATCAGTTCCTGGAGGCTGGGCGGAAACACAAAGACAGTTTTATTAAATACTGCTCAGGGTCGCACAACAAATCTTTCCTTACTTTCAACCTCCAACTGATATTCCACAAATAGGTTGGTACCTAATTATCTCTCTCCTGAGAGTATATTTCTTTCCTATCTTGACTTCTTCCATCCAGTCCCCATCAGAGAGAAAAGATAGCCATTACTCAAGACAAATTTGGAATCTGAACTTTAGGAACTACTGTCCATTTCTTCAAGTGTTGCCTCTTCTCTGAAGCTCACTGTGCCATCTTTCCTGGTCTGTCCAGATGTAGCCAACGTGACATACCCAGATTCTCTGTGGGTTTATTCCTCAGACCTGTGATCTGGAAACCTTGCCACATATGCATTATGTAACACTATCATGGGCACTCATTTCTAAATATGAACATGTGAACATAAATATGTCTTCTGGACAAGGAAATACAATCTCCCTTGTCCTTTGCTCTTTCCTCCAGCCATCTCTTTCTTCCTCCATCCTTGATTGTCTCTGCTTCTCTCCTCCCTCTCTCTCTGCCTCTGCCTCTCCCTCATATCTGAATAATCTGTAGGAGAGGGGCACTCTGAGAGATGACTAGTAATCTGTATGTAACACAATGATGTATTACAGATTGCTAAATGATCCCTCCTGAAGGATAGTACATGGAATCAAACCAGTCATTGAATTGTTGCCAGACACGTTCTGATCAGCTTCTGTAAGAGATCAAAATAGGTGTGATTCAAGCTAAGTACAATTCCTGACTTTCCTCTAGAGGGAGCTGGTGGTCAGGCTAGAGAAAACCAACAGTGAGCTTGGTCAAAAACTAGTGAGAAAGCTCTAAATGTAGGCAGCATCACAAGACTGGGTGGAGCTGAGCAATTAATCCTAAACCCATGGAATTAAAAAACATCAGAAACTCCCAGGGGAAAAAAAAAAAGAAAGAAAAGAAACTCCCAGGAAAATATCAGAGAAACAACTGCTGTGTACCTCATCTAAGTGTTTTTTTTCCTCATGCTGCGGTGCTAACATCTTGATTTGGGTCCTGGAAATATTCAAAAATTTTATGAACTTTCAACCACCCATTTATTTATCTATCCACCTCCCACTAAAATTTGCTGAGTTTATATTATGTACCGAATGTTGTGCCAGGTATTGGGCATGCAGAATTAAATGGGTATTGTCCCTAACCTCAAGGAACTCAAAATCTAATGGAGAAAATACATATAGAAGCAGATAGTCACAATTTAGTACAAAAGTGCTAATTTGAAGATACATATGTGACGTGATAGTTGGGAAGAAAGCATACATGATAGTAGGGAAGATTGGCATGAGGAATCGATCAACCTACCTAGAAGCATCTCGGAAAACCAGTGGACAGGTTGACAAGTCAAGAAAGAGGGCCACTGTGAAACTCTTGGGTCAGGGGCTCCGCAGCACCAACCATATAACTTCTTTGCCTGATACGCAAGGCTCACCATCCCATAGTTGGCTCTCAGTTCCCATTGGTGGTTCCCAGAGCACGTTATTTTATATGTCCGTGTCATTGTATACGCTGTTTCTCCCACTTGACATCCTCCCTTCTTTCTTTCTGCCCTCCTATCCACCTGATATATAGAATGTACCACCCTAGGATTTGGGATTGACTTCATTCTTCATTGGGTGTCAGCTCCGTTGTTACCTACTCAGGGATATCTTCCCTTCTTACTCAGTCTAAAGTGGCAACTCCATCCACATTCACCATCACATCATTCTTTTTTATTTTCATCCCAGCACTTTTTTGTATTTTCTGTATCTGAATTTCTAGCTCATTTATTTCTCACTCTCTGTGTAGACCTTGATTAACAAATAAATGCCACGATACAGGGATTTGGACAGTCTCAGTCACTGCTGTATTTTATGGTCTAGAATTAAGTCTGGTGCCTAACAGGTGCTTACTAAATATTTGTTGAATTGGTGAAATCAATTAATGAGTAGCCCAATTTTTTTCACGAGGGTGCATACCTCTTGGGAGAAGAGCTCATCACTTTTTTCCTGTGTACTCTACATACTTGGCATACTCTCTGACACACAGTAGAAGCTCAATAGATATTTACTGACTGAGTGGGGGGTCAAAAGAGTTCTTTCCATGACCAATGAATTCAGTCATTTCCTCCCAATACAATTAAATTAAAGATTATTTGACACTACTTGGCACACAAATTGTGATTCCTGTTAAACAATCAAATCAATACGTAGAGAATCATTTTGGGCAAATCTATTTTGAGGAGATATTTTTATTGTTAATAATTTTATCAAACAGTTTTACCCTTGTATCCGGAGAGAGGTCATTCAGTATCAGATTTCCTGGTGGAGGAAGCTTCACTGTTCTGACCTCCTTTCTCCGAAGGCTCGAGGCTCGAGGGAAGAGTGGGTGGTGAGGAAGTCGTTTTCTCTCTAAAACAATGCCAGCGCCTGAAACCTTCACTTGAATGGAAAGTAGTAAAAAATTTTTGTCCTCTGGCACTATTACCTCCTCAGAAAGAACTTTTCTGACCACCCTGTTTAAAGTGGGTACCCTCTGCCACTAGCTCAGCTCCTTGGTTTTCCCCCCACAGTACGATCGCTGTTGTTTCATTGTGACTTATCTTCTTCTCCACACATCCCCCAAACCTGCTGTTTTGTAATCTTCATGGTGGCAGGCGTATGTCTTATTTCCATTCCTGCAACTCCAGCTCCTAGCGCAGGGCTGGATACACAGAAGTCAATAAACGTTGGTTGAAGAAACGGTAATTCTCCTGTATAAGGTGCATCCATTAGTAACATTTACTCTCAGGCCACAGTACACATATAAATGTAGTAGTTTGTGCTCTATGCGTAATTTCCTGTGCACAGATGTAACCCCACATCTTTTTTCACTGATTTGGCAGTTTGGTGTATTGAGACACCACAGTAGCAAATCATTTGGATATAACGTACAGTTTATGAAGGAATGGAGGGAGAGCATGGTTCTTTAAGACTGAATATCTCATTTGGGAAGGTGAAGTATGTGATGGTCACTGAAAAGCCTGTGTGTTGATAACTTGTGGCTTATTGTTTGGGATTTCTTGGTCACCTGAATTCTTCATGCATTCTTCTCTCTCTCAGCATGTGGTTTGTGGCTCAGTAGTGTAGGCATCATCTGAAAACTTGTTAGAAATGCACACTTAGTCCTGCTGAATCAGAATCTGTATTTTAGTGTGCTTCTTAGGTGATGTGTGGAGTACGTTGAAGTCTGAGAAGCCTTCGTAGATGATTAGATTAACTTCCTGCTTTCTCCCCGTTATTGCCACCACATTAGCTTTTCCATCACCAACCACTCTCTTCTGCCTGAGTGGTCATGAATAATTGAGTTTCTTAGTGTCTTAAAGGTCTTAGTTCTCTGGACGGCAATAAGCCCTCTGTGAGGCTACCAGGTACATGAGAACTTGCCTGGACGTGCACCAGATCTTTTATGAGCCCTGACATTGGAGCTTCGGTCACGTAAAGTATAATTAAAGAGAAAAATTGTAGCACCAATAATAACACATGTGTTAACAGTTCCATGATGTTTTTTTCTCTTTTCAGAGCACTTAATTTGTGATATTCATTGTGTTCCCTAAAAACTCAGGGAAGGGGGTGGAACTGGTGTTATTATACCTCTTTTGCAGGTGAGGAACCAAGGCTCATAGTGATGAATCTAGCTCCCAGACAGCATACCTGGCACATCTTTTGACTCCTATTCTCCTTGTGCTGCACAAACCAAATCAGGTAAAAAATGAACAGGGGGCACGTGATGATGCATCCATGACAAAACATGGCGGCTGTTTAAAGATTCATCAAGTCATCGGGAGAGGCCGAGTCTAAGCTTTAAGGCCCCAAGAATATGTCTTCATGCCTTGAGGGCTTTTCATGCCAAAATATTATGAAACAGAAAAAAAAAATCCAACTGAGAAAAATATCTCAAATGAGAGATGCCGTGAGAAAGCCCCTGAAAGCAGTGTCACCAACATCGTGACAGGTTTGCTTCGGTTAAAGTCGTCAGTCACTATGTTCTGCCGTTGTCTTTGAAAATGTTCAAGGAGTGCCAACTTTGTGTTTGCATCTCTTCAATTTATGGACTCAAATGAGTTTTAGTTCAAATGGGATTGGTTTGGAACGAGGTGTTTTATGCCAGCTTTGGAATAAATCCACAGGTATAGTTCTAAGGCGGCTGTAGTCTTTAGTGACGAGGCTGACTATTGACTGGAAACAAGGCATTTTAAATTCCTACTCGGAATAAGCACAAGATGAGTTGTTTTTATTTTTAAAAATTTTCCCTTTCTCAAGGAGAGATCGATTGGGCATCTTTGGAAAGGACTAAATGTTCTTGTGCTTTCTTCAGAACTTTGGTTACTTTTTTGGGTCAGATGTAATGAAGCTCTTCCCATGTGTGGGAAGGGGCGCCTGACTGACTGCTCAGGGCCACGCAGAGATTCTCTTGGCTGTGAAAAAACAGGAGCCGAAAGACAGACTGGACCCTGCTTACCTGGCAGATATTTCTCACTGAGCTTTCTCCGCTCTGGATATCCTGATGTGGCTACCTACAGTCTTCCTATTCCCAGGCCAGATCTTACTGCCTGCGTTGCCAAAAAACCCGCACGCTCTCGTTTCCAGGTGCTTTGGCCCCTTTTTCCGTCCCTTCCCTTGGCTCCCTCAGCAGTGTTCCTAATTTGGTCTTTAGATTTCCAGAACTAATGAAGCTTTTCTTTCCTTTTAATTTTTAAAAAAACATTCATTTCATTTCCTTTTCCATCTCCCCTTCCTTCTGCTTCACCTCTTCCTCCTTCCTCTTTCTTCTTTGTGACAATCCTCTACTTCTTTGGATTTCTCTGATCCATTTCTCATTTGAGATGAAGACCAGTCTTTTCCGGTGAAATCACAGAAGTGCCAGGATATTAATTGACAGTCTGAAGCAATCACTGTGGAGCATTATACTCGAGAGCAGCATAGTTATTTCGATGACATCTAGAGGTTGAATACCATCTGTCTTAAACCTGGGTATTTAACCTGGACCAGCCCACCTCTGGACCAGGTGCCTAGCACCTGATAATAGAGTCCCATTGCCTCTGCTCTGTTCATGACAAGAATCCTGTACCTTCTCATCTTCTTGCTACACTGGTTCAGCATTTTTACTTAGCTGCAATTGTGCAATTACCTATGTTTTATAACTTTCCCCCACTGCTTTTGATTTCACCATGATAATAGATTTCGTTTCTGTGACTTTTGATAATTTGAGGTTACCCTTTAGTTCCCTCTGTAGATAACATAGTTAGGTCCTGGCCCTGCAACCCAATCCTGGAGCTGCTTGATGGGGTTGGGGTTTTCTTTCCTCCTACCTCAACCTTCAAGAAGTGCTCAAATGACAGACCCAAACCTTAAACTTCTGTCTCATGTTCAAGAAATCCTGATTGATACAATGAAGGATCTGCTACCCCAGATATAATGAATCTGATTTTCTTACAAATTCTCCACCTCTTTATCACTGTTAAATATTTATTAAAATTGATATAAGTGAAGAAGGCAATAGGGAATATACAGCTTGCTTTCTCCAATAGGTGTATTCCTAAAAACATGTATAAATAGAAGGCCTGTGCACGAATTTTTATTGATATATCTTAGGAGATATTTAAAGAAACATCAGGATAAAACTTTTACAGAATGTAAAAAAAAAAAGTCTTTGTATTCTGTATCAGTCAGGATAGGCTGGTTTATGCTGCAGTAACAAATAACTCCCCAGTCATAACAAATGTATTTATTCTTATATTGTTTGTCTAGAATAGATTGTCAGGAAGCTCTGGAAGTTTGATGGAAGCTCATGCAATATGAGAAAGACTTGACCAGCCATGGCTAACTTTGAAAGTGGAAGGGGGCCATGAGCCAAGGAATGTGGGCAGCCTTTAGAAGCTGAGAAGGTAAGAAAATGGATTATCCCCTTGGGTTAAGGGAATACAGTCCTGCCAACACTTTGATTTTTGCCTAGAGAGAGCCATTAAGACTATCAGAACTAGAAAAGTAAATCTGTATTATTTTAAGCCATCAAGTTTGTAGTAATTTGTCACAGAAGCAACAGGAAATGAATACACATGTTAAATCTGCTCAGAGCTTTTAGCACTAGCTTTTAACACTATTGCCATATCCTTAATTTAGTTTTAGCTGCAAGGCAGAGTTTTAATCAGCCTTTGTTGCTCAAAACTCTTTCTCAATTACATATTTTACTGTTTAAGTATAAGGAGTAGTTGTTTCTTGTAACACTACCAGCCCATGAATTAGAGAATTTTCTATTTCCTTTTCATTCTAGCTCGTAAACCAACCAGTTCATTTTTCAGCTTCTCTCTACTGCAGGCTTCTCTCGTTACCAACATTCTGTTTTCCAGCTCACTCCCCTAGTTGTCCAGTTTTATTAGGTATAGAGGATGCCTTCTACGATATTGCACATGACATGTTACCAAATATTCTGCATAACATGGATCACCGTTCTTCCAGCTCCACGGACAGTTTTCTTACCACAGCTTCTAATTAATGCTACCTTTTTGTTATGGTGGGAGCTCATTTCTGTGTCCCAATTTCTGTTGGTTAGAAGCTATATCCAATCTACTCATGATGGAGATTGTGGGGAGAGGTTACTCTATGCAACAAATAATCCTAAAATCTTGGTGGCTTAAAGAAGAAAGGTTTATTTCTCATTCACACTATGTCTCTTCTAGGGGCTCTGCTACCTTATACTATCTCCAGATCCTAAGCTAGTGGAGTAACCACAATCTGGAACATTGCCAGTCTCTAAGGGACAGGGAAAGAGGGTTTGACTAATCACATACTAGTTCTTAGGCTTTCACCCATGAGTGACACACATGTTCAGTTACATTACCTGTAATTGGCCAAATCCAGTAAATCACTACATCAAACTCAAGGGCACAGAGAGATGAAATCTTATGTCTGTAAGGTGAACAGCAAATATTTGGTGAACAGAAACAATGACTACCCCATCCTTTCCTGACTTCTGTAAATTGAGGTTTATTATAGTATGCCACAAGTATATTCAGAAATGGGAGCCATACTCTGAGAAAAGATGACTCTGCAGAAGTATTTTTTTGCATATTTGCAATGGAATTGTATTTATAAATGTAATTGTTCTAACTTCATATTTTTTTATTTTTTAATTTATTTTTATTTTTTCTGACTTCATATTTTAAAAGCCTATTAGTTTACAAGCATATTTTATTTTTATTATTTTTATTTTAAGATTTTATTTATTTATTTGAGAGAGAGAGTGCACACAGAGGGAGAATAAGAGGGAGAAGCAGACTCCCCGCTGGGCAGAGAGCTCAATGCAGGACTCGATCCCAGGACCCTGAGATCACGACCTGAGCTGAAGGCAGATGCTTAACTGACTGAGCCACCCAGGCGCCCCTACAAGCATATTTTAGAATATAAGGAATACTTAAAAAAAGGCAGACAGAATACCCCAACTTGACAGTTCAGTATATATCCAGAAAGAAATTCAAAATACCAGCAAAATAAAAATGTGTAATTCAGTGTTATTTTTTAATGAGAAATTTGCAACATCCCATACACTTTTTAAAAGTAGAGTATCTACACTCACTATATTGTGTAGCAATTATATAAATTATGTAAATATTAAATGTTAGAAATTGCTCCCAACCGACATTAATTTAAAAAGTAGAATATAATACTGTACATGTAGTTTGAACTTTAGCTTTTATGAATATGTGAGGAGAAAAATATGAATATTAATAATGGCTGTATATAAGTGATGGGTTTATGGTTAATTGTGATTGATTTTTTCCATTTTTACTTTCTAAATTTTCTACAGTAACATTTACTTTTATGTCCAAACCAGTAAACAAAATGAAGAATAAAATGTTTTTCTTTTATTTATGATGCCTTTTATCAAGGCCTGTCAATAAAACTGTTGAAATGGAGAACAAAAATTAAAACCATGTTTGGTGGGCAAAGTTATAATCATGTCCCTCCAAAATCCTGATTACCTGGTATTTAATTAAACACTAATCAGAGTAGGCTGCAAGGAGATTTTGAAGATGGAATTAAAGTTCTGAATCCACTGACTTCTAAATGGAGCAAGTATCGTGGGTTATCCACATGAGCTTGGCATAATCACGTGAGCCCTTAAAAAGAGAAGAGGCAGGGAGAAGAGTCAGAGTGTTGTGGCAGAAGGCGGGGGTTGGTGGTCAGAGATAATCAAAGCATGAGAAGGACCCCCACCCAACCACTGATGACTTCAAAGTCGGAGGAAGGGGACCATACTTCAAGGAATGCAGGTAGGGATTCAGCAGCTCAGAACAGCCCCTCACAGTTAGCAAAGGAACTGGATAAGCATTAAATGGAGAAATCAGAAAAATCAAGAAGTAAGTCTGTGGAAAATAAGACAATTATAAAGGTAAGATCAGCAATCAATCAATTAGGGAATACAAAACAGTAGAACTTATTAATGATTTTGAAATCTGGTCCTTTTGGGGGAGAAATCCATCTTTTAAATAGTTTAATGGATAAATAGCATTTTTATTAAAACAAATGAGACAAAAAGACAAAGAGTGAATGTAAAACTCAGATCAAGTAAGCATATAAAGGCAGTGTCAACCATTCTCAGAGAAATTATGAATTATCAAAATGATGGTAGAAGAGGTAGCAAACTTAAGTTCCTAAAAATCCATGAACAAACAAGAGGAAAAAAAAAACATTTGGCCACAGGTTTATGAACAAATAGAAAGTCTAACTTTTAAGGACCATATAATTCCCATATTTTTGTACTATGTTAGAAGATAGAAAAATTTTGCTGTTTGCTTATTCTTTGTCACTAATAATTCAGTTTGATAAAGGTACTCCCTTCCCACATAAGCACACTGAACTATACATAATTTCACTCACGAATAAACACAAAACAAAAGACCTAGGTAAAACACTAGCAAATCATATACAGATATATATAAAAGAATAATAGATTATGACCAAATGGAATTGATTATAAGAATATAAAAAATACAGTGTTGTCTGATACAAGAAGAATGACCCCAGAACTATGACCCTGAAACAAATCTGAAAATATACAAGCATTTTGTATACAATAAAGTGATAAAAGAAACCAGAAGGGGGGCATTAGAGTTATTCAAGGAATAGTGCATACTACTGGTAAACTGTTTGGCAAAATAGAAGTGTTGATCTTTATCTCATGATTTATGTGAAAATCAGATAAAAGTTAAATAATAAATAAGAGGAGAGTAAGGGAAGCAGAAAGATGGAGTGAGAAAGATAAATGATGGATAAATAGAGAAAGTAACTAGAGGAAGGGGCAAGAAAGGAAGGATGTCTAGAAAGAATTTAGAAATAAGGGAGCCCTGGTTGGCTCAGTCGGTTAAGCCTCTGCCTTCAGCTCTAGTCATGATCCCAGGGTTCTAGGTGGTAGCCTGCTTCTCCCTCTCCTCCCCACTCATGCTCTTGCTCCCTATCTCTGTCTCTCTCTCTCAAATAAATCTCAAATAAATAAATACAAATCTTAAAAAAAAAGAACATAAATAACTAAAGATAGTGTGTCCAAATTGTATCTCTGAGGGTTAAAGAAGGACTTTCTAAGCATTAAAGCAATGGTGAAAAGTCAGAAATAGCCATTGGGCTCCTGGGTGGCTCAGTGGGTTAAACGTCTGCCTTCGGCTCAGGTCATGATTGCGGGGTCCGGGGATCAAGTCCCGGGTCAGGCTCCCTGCTCATCGATGAGCCTGCTTCTCCCTCTGCTTACCATTCCCCCTGCTTGTGCTCTCTCTCTCTCTGTCAAATAAATAAATAAGATCTTAAAAAGGAGAGAAAAATATCCATTGATAAAGTGTTATGAGGATACTCTTGGTAGCTTTTGTACTAAGCAGAAAAACTATGGTCTAGGCAAGAATGTCCTGGAACCACAATATCAAACCTAAAACAAGAAAGAATTTGCTTCATGAGTAAAACAAAAGAAAAACACTCATTACAAAGTGTTTTTTGGAGTGAAATTATATTTAATATTTTTAGTTAAGGAATTCTCAGGTGAAAAAAATAAAATCTGAGTAACGAAAAAGAAGAATTTGGTTGAGATGATAGACTCTAAATGAGAAAATATAATTTAGATGCAGTTCTAAATCAGGTATACCTGATGTAGGAAAAGCCCAAATAATTTTGTAGGGCAATCTCTGGTTACTGGCTCAAGGCGCAGCCAGAAACCCAGAGAATCCAAGTGCCAAGGAGGCCGGAGGGATGCCATTGAGAGCACGGTGCTGGAAACCATCTCTAGTCACGTGATATCGCTGAGTTACCCTGGGCTGGTGATTTAAGATCTGCAAATTTCATGTTTATTCATTTGAAAAATAGGCAACTATGGTTAAGAGAATCAAATTATATAACCCATGCAGAATGCTTAGCATGGTTCTTGACACTTAGAAAGTACTCAATAAATAGTTACCATTATCATTCTAATCACACCGAGCACAATGCATCAGGCAATGTAATGTGGTCCTTTCTGAATAGTTATGGAAAAGAGACAAAGTAAAACTAGCTGAGAAGCTTTGGGACCCAGTTCACGCTATCAAATGAAGCCCTACCTTGGCTGAGTCACGTCTGTAATCTATCTTTAGTTTCCTTCCCTTTAAAATGGCGTTATCGTCTGCTTTGCTGCCCTCTGAGAGCACGTGAAAGTGCTTTGGAAACAGAGCAGAGTGGAATTTACCACTACTAACAAGTCACCACCATTTCAATGGCCAGAGTCCCTCTTCTTCTTGTATTACTGACGCCATTTCCCACCCTGTAAAGGGAACTCATGCAGTAATCTCAGAAAACCTTGGCTTGGCATCTCCACAGTGTGTGGTCTAGTACACGGGGTATCAGGCTGAGGAAGAGAGGCTATAAGATAGAAACTCTGCCTTCAAGCAGAAAGATTGATCTGCTAGCAATGTTGATAGAGAAGAAAGACCAGAGTTGGGGAGACTGGTCTGGAGGATTTTGCAATAACACAGGAAGTAATGAAGGTCTGTGCTAGGATGGTGGCAAAGGGAAGTGTTTGAGCCACTTGGGTGGCAGTCTGAGCATGGGGGTCTGGTTGGTGAAAGTTTAGCCTACATGGCCATTCATGGCCATCTTTGCTGCTGGGGCTTAGTGTGTTCTCCTTCAATCAGTTCCTGTCTGCTCCAAATCCTGAGACAGAGATGCTATGGGTAGTGATTACGATCGTAATGATACTAGTGAATATTTATCTAGTGCCAACCATGTGCCAAGCAAAGTATTCGTTTACTCACATTGGCTCCTCAGAGAGACCTGATAAAATTGGTGCTGTTATTACCTCTGTGTTTCAGACAAGTGGAGGCAGAGAAATGTTAAATAATTTACTTAAGAGTTGTAGTAAGAACTGTAAGTAGTGCTTCCTAGATTTAAATCCCAGGCAGTCTGACTCCAGAGTCCAAACTCTTACCCACTGTTCCGTAATGATAATAACCATGATGGTATAAGAACAAATATCGTGGGCTTTCCCTGTTCTACCCCATGCTGAAGGCCATACGTGAACTCTCCTCCTGATTGATCGAGTACTGACAGCTCGATCACATGAATTTTTAGCAAGGCCTCCACTCTTGTATTAAAGAATTAAACCAGGCCAGTGCCGCTGACTGCAGCTACAGTTCCTTTGAGTGTATGGTCCACATTCAGGGCATGGAGCATTCAGGGGTGGAAATGGGTCTTGCAGAAAAGCACATTTCTATTCTGTAAAGTTCTGCCTGCTGCCAGAAGCCCTCCAGGTCTCATTCATTGACTCCATCCAGAAGGAAGCTTGCCAGGGCCTTGACCCAGTATGGTGACATCCCTAAATCAAGGGGAATACCCTTGCGTCAGGGCGGAGAGACTTCTAGGCCACCAGTTTGCTAAGATGAGGCCCTGGAGTATATCATGTAACTAATCGTTATTAGGAGTAATCCCCTCTCAAAGCATTGGTTTTCTTCATTTTCCCTTAATTTTTTTTCCCCCTGACACTCTCTTGGGCAGGTTAATGAATTTCTGTGGGCCTTAGTTTCCTCATGTATAAAATGAGGATCATAGTTGTGGGGATTAAATGAGATAGCCCATGCATTACGGTACTTACCACAGCATTTGACCTACATAGTAAGCACCCCGTAGATGTGAGCTGTGACTATCATCTTCATTTTCAACAGCCGTGCGACATGGAGAAGGGCTGTGTCCTACTCTGGCATAAGTGAAAAATAGTAGTACAAAGATTTTCTCAAAGAGCTGCCTTATGTAGAAAAAAACATAGAGAAAGACGGGGTTCTTGTTCCCCATCACACACTTTACGATTAAAAATAATTTAAGAATAGAGGCTGGTAGGAAACTAACTAGCCTTCTGAAACATAACCTAAAATGAGACAGAAAAATGCTCATGGATCCATGCCAGAAGCTCAAGGGGAAGCTGTCATTATTGAGATATTAAATCATTTCAACTTTGCCCATCCCCAACATTGTCACTTTGGTTTTAGAGGAGAAAGGAGGTTGAATCTTGTGTGGCCGGGGACTTGCAGGATGATGCAGGGGCAGGGAGAGTTTTCTAGAAGACCTTCGACCACACAGTGTAAGAAGGCCAATGGAAAGGAGAATCCCAGGGCCAGGGAGCACGATCAGAAGGAACGTGAAGTGCAGGTGGTTTAGGAGCATAATCCTAGAACAGCGGTTGGCGGTAGGAGTTAGAGCCTTTGAACACTGGCTCCGAAAATGTGTGAAGGGGGATCCTTGGGGGGAACAAAATAGGAAGAGCGAGAGTAAGCCACAATGCCCGCCACCCACTGCTTCACCTTCAGAGCCCTGGTGCCCTTGGCGGGAGGTTCCCTTGACTGTTGGGGCTGAGGAGAAGTCCAGGGGTGGGTGGTAGCTGAACCTGCCCAGCGCCTTTAAACCCTCACATCTCCCTTGAGGACACGACGCCAGAGCTGGGGACAAATGCAGCTATCATCTCAACTTTTTCATGGCCTCCTCCCTAATCTGCTGATTCTGACCCATTTTGCTCTCTGCTTCTGAACACTTTCCTTTCTCCTCCGGTTTCAGCTACATTATTCTGGTCAGTACTTAACGAGTTTGCTCTGCCCTTGGACCCAGAGCTTTGATTTTGGCTATGGATTGGCACCTCCTCAGTTCATGTAGGCTTTTGATCACCCTGGTTCCCAGGACCTGGTGACTCTGGGTGAGTAACTGGTTGATACACCTCTAGGGCTTGTTCTGGCCCTGTAGGAAGGACCAGGACAAGTGAAAACTATTCTTGAGTTTCAGCCAGAAAGTGCTCGGAGACAGGGAGGAAGGGCATAAGGAAGTTTATGCCAGAACACTGCTTTTCTTTAATCATTTGCTCCAAACAGACCCCCCATCCCAACCAGGTACAATTGCTCTAATTCTTTTCACATCTATATGTTGGTCATCTGCATATTTGAATTACTTTAGTGGAGAGAAAATTCAAATGAACAAATCCAATAAAGTAAAGACTTTCTAAACTGGGCTGAGAAGTATTTTAAAAAATGAATACAAATGATTTCACTATATTTTTGTTGTTGTTGTTAATACATAATACACTCAGCCTGGAATAATTTTTAGCTTCCCAGGGAACACAGAGTTTGATTAAAGAAAAATATATGCGTTTATGAATCCAAAAGGAACACAAGTTAAATTTGGTAAATGCAGACATTCTTATGAAAGAGGAACAAAGAAAACAGAAGTCAAATGAGAAAATAGCCCCAGATATTAACATATGAAGAAATAAAAAAGAGGCTTCTTCACTTCCAACTTTTCTTGAAAAGTTTTTTTGGAGTTAAGAGCAAATGAAAAATCCTGAGCTCATTTATGTGACTTGATTACCTTTTCAAATGTAAAACAAAGAAAATCCTTGAGAGTAGAGAAGATACTGGGAAATGGGAAATGTTTCCATGCAGCATTTTCTATTTTCAAGAGAAAAATCTCAGGCTTGGAAAGAAGTATGTAAGCGTGGATCAATGGCTCTAATATTTACCTTTCCTTATGGAAAAGATTATAGCAATCGACAATATCCGATCCATTGTCTAGATAACACTCTCTGAGATAGCAGCACGTAACCCTATGCAGGAGTGACTTTTTAAAGGAAGAAAAGGCCAAAAAAAAAAAAAAATACCCTACACAACAACAACAAAAAAACACACCAAAAACCCCTCTTGTACTCTAAAAAATATCCCTGGCCTTGTCCTCCTGAAAACAACATGAAGATTACTGCACAGTAGCAAAAGTGTCTCTCGACATATAAGAAATGTAGAAATTGAGCTAAAATATTCAATTGCCTAATAAAACAACTGATAAACACAAACCAGTTGGGATATGTACAAAGAATGGACTATGACAACTCTAGAAGACTGTTTAATATAATGTCAAAAGCTACCAATATAAAAGATTCCAATTTACTCCTGTCTCCAGATGCTGGGAAAGCTTTTGACAGTTAATTGGAAGCTTTTATTTTTGACGCTGAAAAGCACGGACTTGCCACAAGAATTCATTTCATGGGCAGAAACATTATCTGATCATCCAAAGGCCAAAATTAAGGCTAATGTGTATAATTGGAGACCTTTTCTTTCTTTCTTTTTTTTTTTTTCCCTGTTTTTGACAGGGAAGCAGCCATAGGCTGTCTACATTTTCCTCTATTATTTGGTTCATCAATAGAATCTCTGGCAGGCAAGATGAAGGAATAAAAATGGGGTACTTAAGGCCCACAATTTTATTGTGAGCAGATAATGTGGCTCAATTCTGGGTTGCATGTAGACTTGTGAAATCCACTTCTGGGGAGTCAAGTGGGAGGCCGAATCCCCTCTCCTAGTGGAGGGGCCTATTTGGTTTAGCTCAAGAGGTATTTTCCTCTTAGGAACAAGCTCTTTATTGCTAAATAAAGATGTGTGTTACAGACGGTGCCTCTTTGTCCTTGGAAGCAGTAACTTACTCGATGTCAGCCTATTTCTCCTGTTCTTGCCCAGTTTTTTTTTTCTGGAATAATCTCTATGCAACAGAAGAGCAGAACTTCCAGTAATAGCCATGTAGTTTTCTAATTTTCTTTTTCTTTCCTAATCAAATATGTAAAGAATTCAGATTATCTGATGAGTAAATAGGTACATGAGAACTATAAATTTTTATATATAAACAAAAGATATGGATATTTGACAAACCACAAAGGAAGTATGGTAGGGAATTGCTTTAAAGCTAGTTGCACCTAACTGCAAAAAACAGTGGGAGGTATGGGGCATTGTGTAGTTCTTATGCTCTCTTTTTAAACAGCTTTATTGTGCTATAATTCATATATAATACAATTTACTTATTTAAAGTGTACAATCCAAAAAAAATAGAGTGTACAGCCCAGTGGTTATGGTATATTCACAGCATTGTGAAACCATCATTATAATCAATTTTAGAATATTTTATCATCTCTAAGAGAAATCCCATGTGCAATAGCAGTCACTCCCTACTTCTTCCCATCTCTGAAAGCCCTAGGCAAACATTAATCCACTTTCTGTCTCTATGTATTTGCCCCTTCTGGACGTTTCATATAAATAGAATCATACAATATGTGGCTTTCTATGTCTGGCTTCTATTATTTAGCATAATGTTTTCAAGATTCTTCCCTGTCCTAACATAAATCATAACTTCATTCCTTTTTATGGGTGAATAACTTTTAATTGTACGAATATACCACAATTCATCCATTCATCAGTTGATGGACATTTGAGTTTCCACCTTTTGACTATTATGAATAATGCTACTATGAACATTTATGTACAAGTTCTTATGTGAACATGTTTCCATTTCTCTAGGATTTATACCCCAGAGTGCAATTCCTAGGTCACTTGGAAACTCTCTTTAACCAGACTGTTCTCCAAAGAGGCTATACAATGTTACATTTCTACCATCATAGTGGGTGTGAGGTGGTATCTCGTTGTGGTTTTGGTTTGCATTAATGTCATGGCTAATGAAGTTAAGCATCTTTTTAGTTGCTTATTGGTCATTTATATATCTGTTTGAGAAATATCTATTCTTACCTTTGCCCATTTTTAAGTTTGATTGTCTCCTTGCTACTGAGTTTTAAGATTCTTTAAATATTCTAGATACAAGTCTCTTATATATATGATTTGCATATCAAATTTCCCATTCTATGGGTTATGGGTTGTCTTTCCATTTTCTTCATAACAGTCTTTAACCCACGAAAATTTTTAATTTTCATAAAGTCCAATTTACCTATGCTTAGTTGTTTGTGCATCTAGGATGTATCTAAGAAACCAGTGCCAAATCCAAAGGCATGAGGATAAGCACCTATGTTTCTTTTAAGAGTCTGCAGTTTTAACTCTTACATTTAAGCCTTTGATTCATTTTGAGTTAATTTTTGTATATGGTGTGAGATAAGGGTCCAATCTCGTTCTTTTGCATGTGGCTATCCAGTTGTCCCAGTGCCATTTGTTGAAAAGACTGTTCTTTTCCTTTTGTATGGTCCTGGCACTCTTGTCAAAAATCAATTGACCATAGGTATATGGGTTTATTTATGGGCTCTTGATTCTATTCCATTGATCTATGTGCCTATCTTTATGTCAGTACCATGCTATCTTGAAACCTGTATTTTTGTAGTGCATTTTGAAACCAGGAGTATGAGTCTTCCAACTTTTTTTTCTAAAACTGTCTTGGTTGATTCATCCAGGTGAGTCTTAGGATCAGTTTAATTTCTGCAAAGAACTCAGCTGCGCTTTTGATATTGTGTTAGGTCTTCTGATCCATGAAACTGGGATGTCTTTACATAGACCTTTAATTTCTTTCAACAACATTCTGTGGTTTTGCGAAACCATAATTTTAGCCCATGTTAAACTTATCCCTAAGATTTATTTATTTATTTATTTGTTCATTCATTCATTCATTCATTTATTTGAAGAGGGAAGGGCAGAAGGAAAGGGAGAGAGAGAATCTAAGCAAACTCTGCCCTGAGCTCAGAACCTGATGCGGGGCTTGATCTCATGTTCCTGGGATCATGACCTGAGCTGAAACCAAGAGTCAGATAGATGCTCAACCGACTGAGCCAGCCAGGAGCCCCAGTATTTTATTATTTTTAATCCTATTGTAAATGGAATTGTTTTCTCAATTTCATTTTCAAATTCTTTATTGTAATTGTATAGAAATAGGACTGATTTTTGTATATTGATTTTTTTTTTTACCTTGCTTGAATTTATTAATTAGTTCTGGAAGATTTTTAGTGACTTAGGAACTTAGGATTTTCTTACATACAAGATTGTTGTCTGCAAATTGTCATAGCTTTGCTACTTCTTTTCAATCTGGGTATTCTTGCCTGATTTCCCTAGGCAGAACATCCCGTACGATGTTGGATGTGAGCTCAGACATCCTTGTCTTTTTCTTGATCTTTCATTGTCATTCATTATTAAGTATGATGATTGTGGGATTTTTTTTTTTTTTGTAGATGTCCTTCTGTCAATAGAAGGAAGTTCCCTTCCATTCGTACTTTGTTGAATGTTTTTATTATGAAAAGGTGCTGGACTGGATTCTGCCATATACTTTTTCTGTGTCTATTGAGATGATTTTGTGGGTTTGTCTTTTATTCTCTTGATATGGTATGTTACACTGATTTTTGGATGTTAATGCTACCTCCCATTCCTGAGCTTAGTGTCACTTGGTCATGATTTGTATTCCTTTATGTATATTGCTAGATTCAGTCTGCTAGTATTTTATTGAGCATTTTTGCATTTAATTCATAAGAGATATTAGTCTGTAGTTTCCTTGTGATATCTTTGTCTAATTTTGAACTAGGAATCTTTCCATTTAATCTAAGTTATTTAATTTTTTGGTATATAGTTGTTTATGATATTCTTAGATAAACCTTTTTTTAAAAGAATTTATTTGAGAGAGAGAGAGTGCATGAGTGAGCTTGCATGGGGGGCTTAGAGGATGAGGGAGAGGATCCTCAAGCAGATTCCCTGCTGAGCTTGGAGCCAGTGAGGGGCTCCATCCCAGGACCCTGAGATCACAAGCTGAGCTGAAACTCAGAATCAGACGCTCAACAGACTGAGCCACCCAGGCACCCCGTTACATAAACTTTTTTATTTCTGTAACATCAGTAGAAATTTCTTTTCTTTCATTCTTAATTTTAGTAGTTTGAGTTTTTTTCTTTTGGTCAGTTTGTAGGTTTGTCAGTTGTTGATCTTTTTAATCTTTTCAAAGTACACACTTCTGGTTTGGCTGATTTCTCTATTTTTACTATTCTTCACTCCATTAGCTTACATCCTATTTTCTTTAAATCATTTCTTTCTGGTTCCTTTATGTTTAGTTTTCCCTTTTTCCAGTGTCTGAGATTGGAAGGTTTTACCTTTGAGTGGTTCATTTGGTGGCTTCTTTTCATATTTTGACATTGACTTTTTAAACTACGTAAGTAATAACATTTTCCTTGAAGGAAAACAAAATATTATAGACATATCATCTTCCGCTATACCTCCACTTTTTTTCATGTCCACCTGCTCCTTTAACCCTATTCCACGAAAATGTTTACATTCTTTTACATATGTGTTATTGTCTGTACATGTATTTGGGTGTGTATTTGTTTATGTAAATATTATTATTCTGTCAATGTTTTTCAGCAAGTTGGTTCTACTTCTCAATATTGTGACTAAGGTCCATATTATATCTGATCAAACAAGTTTACTTTTGCTGTTGCATATGTTTTATATGTAAGTTGGCTATTTGCATGTCATCTGCAAATTACCTATTTTTTCCTTTAACCTATTATTGGTTTATTTTATTTTATAGATGTTAGTTATATGATTACTAGTCTTTTTTCTGTTACACAAGATGCAAATATTTCTTCTGTTGAATTACTTGTTTTTAATTTATTTGTGGTGTTCTCACTCTTGGAGAAGATTTTAGTTTGGATGTTGCCAGATTTGTTAGCTTTTTCCTTCATGAGTTTTTTCTTTGTGTTTGCGTTTAAAAGGCCTATCATATCCTAAAGGATTAAGTATTCTTCAATATTTACTTTAAATATTTTATAATTTTCTCCGTATTTATGTAGTTTATTTGAAACTAGTTTTTGTGAATTCCGTAAAGTGAAACTCTAGCTTTACCCTTATATAAATAGCCAATTACTTTCATAATTATATTGAATATTTCTCTTTCTCTCAACTGTTTGAAATGTTAAATCTTATAGTATTAAAGGCGTTTGAATATATTTTATTTTATATTTTTAAAAGATTTTATTTATTTATTTGTCAGAGAGCGAGAGAGTGAGAGAGAGAGGCAGGCAGAGGGAGACGCAGGCTCCCCGCGGAGGATGGAGCGCGATGCGGGACTCAATCCCAGGACCCCGCGGTCATGACCTGAGCCGAAGGCAGACGCTTAACTGACTGAGCCACTCAGGCGCCCCTGAATATATATTTTAAATATATATTCTCATATATCCATGGATTGGGTTTTGGGCTCTTTACTTAGTTATTTTGAATTTATAACAAAAATGGCCATATTCATATTACAATAGTTATATACTAGGTCTTGATATTTGGCAGGAAAACATTATCCTTCTGATTCTTTTTTCTTTTTAAATTCTTTGACTATTCTTACAAATTTTGTTTTCCATATGAATTTTAGAATAGACATGTGAGATTATACCTGAAAAATCCTATTGAGATAATTGTAATTTGCGTGAATTTAAAGATTAATTTGTACACACTTGACAACTGTACACTGTTGAGTCTTCCCACCCAGGAAGGTGACATATTTCAATATTCAAGTTTTGTTTTACATCATTTCTATTTTTTTATTCCTAAATATTTTATAATTTTTGTTTTTATATGAATGGGTTCCTTTTTCCTACTACATTTTGTAATTTTAATCAGTGTGTAGGTACTTGATTTTTGCATACTGATCTTGATACTACTGCCTCTTTGCTTAGTTATCTAATTTTTAAAATAATTTACCAATTTAACTGATATTTATAAATAGTCATCATCTGTCAGGAATGATAGTTTTGTCTCTTCTAATTTTGTTTTATATCTTCTTTCCTTGTATTACAGTTTCTAACAGTATCTATAATAGCAGAGAAGGTCTTATGCCTGATTTTAAAGCAAATGCTTCAGTGGTTTACCCTTATATGGTATTTGTTATAGATTTCTGATGGATATTCTCTGTCAGATTAAAAATTTATATACACAACATAATATGGTTATGTTCACAGGATATAGCTAAAAATGTTAAGTATGATCTTTTTCCTAAGAAGTGGGATTTTAGTGATTTTTAGTCCCCCCCTCCTTGCAGTTTATTTTTATTTATTTATTTAAAAAATTTTTTTAAAGAGATTTTATATACTTACTTGACAGAACAAGCAGAGGAAGAGGCAGAGGGAGAAGCAGGCTCCCTGCCGAGCAGAGAGCCCGATGTGGGATTCAATTCCAGGACCTGGGATCATGACCTGAGCTGAAGGCAGACACTTAACTGACTGAGCCACCCAGGCACCCCCATCATTGCAATTTAAAGAGGTTTTAATACTTTTGCAAAGTAAAATGCTTTTGGGGGGGGAAAAGTAACATGTAAAATATACATTACTCATCCCAAGCTAACAGAAGAGGACCAAATTCTCAATGATATAGTCAATCTTTTTTTTTTTTTTTTAAGATTTATTTATTTATTTTAGAGAGAGACAGAGCAAGAGAGTGCGAGGACGGGGGAAGAACAGAGGAAGGGGAAGAGAGAGAATTCTCAAGCAGACTCCCTGCTGAGCATGAAGCTTAATGCGGGGCTCTGTCCCATGACCCTGAGATCATGACCTGAGCCAAAATCAAGAGTGGAACGCTTAACTGATGAGCCACCCAGGTGCCCCGGTATAGTCAATCTTCAACGATCTGTTTTATAATAAGGGTTCCCAAAGTTTGTTTCTTAAGATGTTATTTATTATTCCTTGTAGAAAGTTTTTGTGGACCATTAAATTTGGAAAATGCGTAAGTCAAAGTTAACTATGACTTTTTTTAATGTAAGATTTCTTGGAACCTCTAATACACATATATGAAGAGTGAAGCTCCAACAGGGAAGGTAGAATCTAGCATATCTTCCAGGAGCATCTTGTAAGCAGTGTGTCAGTGAACTCTATTGTTCAGTGGACTTTTTTTTTTTTTAAAGATTTTATTTATTTATTTGACAGAGAGAGATATAGCGAGAGAAGGAACACAAGCAGGGGGAGTGGGAGAGGGAGAAGCAGGCTCCCCGCAGAGCAGGGAGCCCTATGTGGGGCTCGATCCCAGGACCCTGGGATCATGACCTGAGCCGAAGGCAGACGCTAAATGACTGAGCCACCCAGGCGCCCCAGTTCAGTGGACTTTTGTCATTGCTGCTATTGCAGTCAGGGTTATATGTGCCCGGTCAGGCACAGTTTCCTTCAGAAGCACTGGGTCAGACTAACTTGTATCAGTAGCTCTCTCTGGAGAGCTTTACACTTATTTGTCTTAGAAAGCAAACCAGTTAAGCCAAAAAATCAGTCAACTCTCTTCTGCTCTCTTGAGTACTGGACTAGGTGATATGCACAGGGGAGGATGGACTGGAGTTCACAGTGCGGCCTTCAAGGGGTTTCCAGTCTAATAAGATCTGTATCATGTGTCTTCCTTTTGACCCAAGGGAATAATAAAACCACTGATACCAGTCTTTTTTTATCAACTGAGGACACAAACACAGATGGGTTGGTGATGAGTCCAAGGTCATGCAAAGTGGAATGCCAGTTGGGAACAGAACAGATTCATTTGACTACATTTACAGCACCTTACTTAATTGACCTGACTTCCTCTCCTACATAGTAGATATAACAGATTAATTGTTGGGGTGTGAAAAGTTAGTGAGTGGGAGCTAAGCATTTTGGAATATCAAAATAATTTAATTGGATCCCAAATGTATTAAGATGTGTGGGAGTCCAAATTATATCCCAAATACCACGTTTGCATAAAGCCAATTTAAAAATAATTTAAATTAACAAAACAGAATGATTGTCTCATGCTAATACAAAGAATGCAAAAAATTACAATGAATGTACTGAAAAAATTTTATTCACCTCCTGTCATATTATTAAACTTGTATTTCAACAAGGAACCTTGAAGTTCAAATCAACTTGAAGTATGAAAAAATGAGTTATCTATATCTACTTTGAAATAAATATATTGTAAGTATTTCTGGACAGAGAATAAGTGTGTTGATTTTGTTCATTTTGATGACCAATATACTTTTGAAGTGCTTTTTTTCCCAAGCAATAGGTATGTACACACAGAATTCTGTAGGGACCATCTGTCTACAGAATTGTGGGTTGGCATCTTCTGCTTATTAAACTTAAATGCAAAAAGAAAATGTCCAGTTTTCTTTTTATTTTCTCTCTCCCCTTTTCTGCTTCTCTCCCAACTTTTAAAGCTCTCTGGTGCCTTCTAGGAGCTCGGTGAGCCATTCTTTTGCTCTGACTAAACAAAGCTCCTAACTTCCACCCTCTTCTCTTGTTTGATCCATTGGCGCTGTGACCCGATATGACTTTTTACTCCTTCCTCGGGAGGCAGCTGGGACTAGGAGTATAACGTTGAGCACATTGCTATGCATGCTGCACTGCAGATTCCCCATAGTCATAACTAACTTTGGGGACCATAGTAAACGAATGACGCATGGAACTGAAGGCAGCATATGATTGCGATCTTTATCTGGGAGGAAAAGGGGAGAATCAGGACGGAGCAAAATGATGTGTTGGTTTCTCTCATGATTCCTAGCTGTCTTACTTGAGCAGTCAGATAGGGTTTTCTTTTAGTACAGGATTTCGAGGCTTAGTTGCTCTAGAATTCTCTAGTTGAGAGATTAATCTACTTCTGTGAAGATGAAAGTATCCAGGTGTACCTATCCAATTCTTGAGGCTGGGATGGACTCGCCTGTCCCTTCTTTAACCATTGAATGCCAGCCAGGGACTCAGGCTTTGCGCTTCAAAAAGAAAGCCCATTGCAGAGATTGGAGAGAGAGAGATTTAAAACAATGACCAACTTCTTCCCATGATTTTTTTTGGCAAATGTTAAGGTTAATGAGTGAACCAGCAAATGGATTAGAATGACATTTTGTGACCCTTAGCTCCTGAAAGCGCAGGATATTGGATGTACTCGCCTCTGAACAACTTCAGCTCTTGATTAAGGAGTCAGGCAAAGTACCTTCCTTTTTTGCTTAGTTCCTTTTCCCTTTTCCCTCAGTGAGTCTGAAGAATGATTTGCTTGGCTTAAATAAAAGCAGTATTACTTATATTTGTTTATGTTAACTGTCTGACTTTTATGCCCAATGAACTTACAACACTATAATAATTATTCATCTCATTAAGTATGAATTGGAATAGGTTTGTTATAAATTACATGTGATAATGGTGCTGAGTTTTATTTAAATGAAGTTAATGGTGTTTCTCATCAATGTAATTATTTGACTTTAAGTTTTAAAATTTTAGGAAAATTTCTGAAGTTGGTATAATAAAATTGTTGCATGCTGAATACAATTATGACTAAACTATGAATTCATTTATTCATCCATTCATTTATTCATGCATCCAATTAACATGTATTCAATGACTAATACTGTATTAGGAGTATAAAAGCCAAGGCTCCCCCTTCTAGGAATTCACCATTTAGGATGGCAGACAAGTGAGCAGACAGTTGTAACACGATGTGACAGGTTAGTAGATAAGGATATATGAGGGGCCCCTCACCCACACTGAGGGGCAAGACTGGGGGAGATCAGGGAGACTTCCTGAAGTAGATTATACTGGTGCTGAATCTTAGGTAACATGTACCATTTAACCAGGTAGAGACATGGGGAAAAGCGAGGTGCAAGCAAGGGAATAACAGCATTAGGGGCATAGAAGCAGGAAAGGACATGATATATTTAGAGAACTCCAAATATTAGTGTGACTATACACTAATGTGTGGAGGACGTGTTTAGTGTGATTGCAGTCTAGTGTGTGGTGGAGGGAATGGAGGAGATGATGTCAGAGAGAGGCAAAAGCCAGATTGTAGGGGACTTTGGCTATCTCTTCCTTAGAGGGGAAGAACAGCCCATATATCATGTATTTCAGTCTCTTGACCAGATTAGGTAATGCTTTCCCATTGCAGTATACATTTACCATGCTCCCACTGTATGTCTAGAATTGTATTCTGCCCTGTGATGACTACATCTGCTTCACAGATGAAATTATTACCTGAGCTTGGAAAATTTAGGAAAGTCTAACTGGTGAAGTATAAAACCTCCTTTTCCTAATTACATGTATATTTTCAAGCAAAATCTATTGATGAATCAATTGAAATACACCTGGGGTCTTTACTGAAATTGATCAGTGTCTTTCTAATAAAGCATCTTTGGAGGGTTGAGTTCCTGTAGTTCTGCTTTTTAGTTAATTGACCAAAACATAGATTCTCCAAAATGCAGGAGGAGAGATGGAAGACCTTAAATCACAATGGTATTCAAGTTATGGAGTCTTTGAGATAGATGGAGATGTTCATAAATTAGGAAAAAAATAACCTTTCAGTACTGCCATGTGATGGGGTGGAGGCAATAACTTGACTGATAGGTTCCATGCACTTCCTCCTGCTACCACAATTCTTTTCATTTTGACTTGATGGTAATCATGTCCCTGGACTCCATGGGGGTGATTTGCTAGCCTAGAGGATTAGGGAAATCTCATCCTAGCTGGGAACCTCTCCAGTATAAGTTCTGTAATATTCTTCTGCAATTATTTATGGAGAATCTACAACAGATGCTTTACACATGTTATTTCTAAACTTCGTGTCATTGAAGGGACCCCGATTTGCAGGTTAGAAAACCATGGGCTTGAGAAGCTAACTGATGGTGTGTTGTATGTTGAAACCAGTGCCATTCCTCCTGTGTCTTGTGCACTCTCACAAGGAATGCTAATTCTGTGGAGGTCAGGCTCCTCTTTCTCTACTAAAGGATTTTTCTCCTTTAACTATTTAAAAAATTGAGATATAATTCACATACCATAAAAGTTCTCCTTTTAAAGTGTATAATTCAGTGGTTTTTAGTATCTTTGTAAGGTTGTGCAGCTAATACTGTTATCTAACTTGACAACATTTTTTTTCTTTTTTTTTAAATTTTTATTGTTATGTTAATCACCATATATTACATCATTTGTTTTGGTGTAGTGTTCCATGATTCATTGTTTGTTCATAACACCCAGTGCTCCATGCAGAATGTGCCCTCTTTAATACCCATCACCAGGCTAACCCATCCCCCTACCCTCCTCCCCTCTAGAAACCTCAGTTTGTTTTTCAGAGTCCATCATCTCTCCTAGTTCGTCTCCCCCTCTGACTTACTCCCCTTCATTCTTCCTCTCCTGCTATCTTCTTCTTTCTCTTTTTTCTTAAAATATGTTGCGTTATTTGTTTCAGAAGTACAGATCTGTGATTCAACAGTCTTACACAATTCACAGTGCTCACCGTAGCACATACCCTCCCCAATGTCTATCACCCAGCCACCCCATCCCTCCCACCCCCGACCACTCCAGCAACCCTCAGTTTGTTCCTGAGATTAAGAATTCCTCACATCAGTGAGGTCATATGATACATGTCTTTCTCTGATTGACTTATTTCACTAAGCATAACACCCTCCAGTTCCATCCACGTCGTTGCAAATGGCAAGATCTCATTCCTTTTGATGGCTGCATAATATTCCATTGTGTATATATACCACAGCTTCTTTATCCATTCATCTGTCGATGGACATCTTGGCTCTTTCCACAGTTTGGCTATTGTGGACATTGCTGCTATACACATTGGGGTGCACATACCCCTTCGGGTCCCTACATTTGTATCTTTGGGGTAAATACCCAGTAGTGCAATTGCTGGATCGAATGGTAGCTCTAATTTCAACTGTTTGAGGAACCTCCATACTGTTTTCCAGAGTGGTTGCACCAGCTTGCATTCCCACCAACAGTGTAGGAGGGTTCCCCTTTCTCCACATCGCCGCCAACATCTGTCGTTTCCTGACTTGTTAATTTTAGCCATTCTGACGGGTGTGAGGTGGTATCTCATTGAGGTTTTGATTTGGATTTCCCTGATGCCGAGCGATGTTGAGCCCTTTTTCATGTGCCTGTTGTAACTTGACAACATTTTTATTGTCCCCCAAAAGAAATCTTGTACCCACGAGCAGTCATTCTACACCTCCCGCCTCCATCCTCCAGCCGCTGGCTGCCATTGATTTGCTTTCTGTTTCTATGGATTTGCCTATTAATGGGCATTTATCTAGATTGAATGATACAATAGATAGCTTTTTGTGTCTGACTTCTTTTATTTAGCATAGTGTGTTCAAAGTTCATCCATGTGGTAGTCTGTATGAACACTCCATTCCTTTTCATGACTAAATAATAATCCCTGGTATGAATATACCACACTTTTGTTCTTGATTTGTCAGTTGATGGATGTTTGAGTTGTTTCCACTTTTTGTCTGTTTTGAATCAGGCTGCTATGTCTTCATGGTTTTAGGCTGCACTGAGTGATGGTGTGTTTCCTAGGACATATCACATTATAATTATATTGTATTATTTTTATATTGTCTCTTTCCCCTGCCATTCTGTAAACTCTTAAGTGCACAAAGCATATTTGTCTTGTTAGCCATTATATCAAGCATAGCACACCCATGTAAGAAACATGTGAGTGAATAAATTAAAGAAGGCAGCTCTGTAGCTCTAGGTGGAACTTTGAGCTGCTCATCTAGCCTGCCTTCTGTCACTTCACCGAAGGCCTGTGTCCCTCACTCTGTTTAGTATGTGTGTCAGAGGCTGCGGATCCTGCTGTAGATTTTTCCTGACATTTTCGATCGTTGGGAGAGGGGAAGTTACATTGATATAGCAGCCTTATAATTTGTTTGGTTGAGTTGAGTGTTACCACCTATCAGCAAAAGTCAGAGGAAAGCCAGATTTGTTCTGACAGTTTGTGCTGGGAGATTTGGGACATTTATTAGTAAGGGAAGTAGACCATGATCCCAAGTTTGCCTGTTGTCTTGCCAATTAAAACTGCCTGCCTGAGCATGTGTCATGGCCCCACCATGGGATTCTTCCCACCAGGGACACTGGGAAAGCCCATCAGTGTTAAATTTATTGTTTCCTTTGCTTTTATCCCTCTTTGCCTAACTCTTCCTTGATCATTTCAGAACTCATTCCAGCAGATCTTCTGTGGCTAGTGGAAAATGTTGCCTACCTCCCAATTCTCCTTTTCAAAGGTAATAGAATTTAATCAGGGCAAAATCCTCTCATTTATGTCTTGCTTCTGATAAATCCCTGGTTGTTGGGGCCTTCCTTTCCCATGGGACATTTTGCTCAGGTACTTAGACCTATTCCTCAGTCTTGAACCCGCCAAGGGATCCCGAGGAACGCCAGGCACTGGTGTGGGGGGTGGCTGTAGTGGCAAGTGCTCTGACAGTCTCTGCTTCCCCCCTCCCTCCTGCATCTGCCTGCTCCTTAGCCTAGTGAGAATGACAGGAAGGGAGAAGGAAGCTGCCAGGTTTCCTGTATGTGTGTCTGTGGGAGGGAGACAAAGAGGGCTGGCAGCCATGAACTAAGTGGGCTCCATTCCATCTATCTTTTCTGATTAAAGTGAAGCAGATTCAGGCTGCTGCTTGTGAGCTGTGATGGGAGCCATCGCTCAGAGACAATTCCTGGAATGAACGTTCTAGACATTGCACCCATTTCTACCCTGGAGCAACTCACAGGCTGAGGGGGTTGAGAAGTCTAAAGCTGTCGGTAGTGTATGCTTGGTATTTGGATGAAAATCTCCATGTGCTATTATATAAACTTCAGAGAAAATACTGTGAAAATATAAATAAAGATGTCCTTAAAAGTATGTGTTTTTGGTGTAGCATCTCGTGGCTTCAGTTTGTATGCTGTTTTATTGCTGTTGATCTCTCCCATTTGGGTTAAGATGGGTTTGGCTTCCAAGTAGTTGTCATTAAAAGGCTAAGGTTTAGAGACCCAATGTATCTATTGTTTCATCAAGATCCCATGAATACGTTGTTTTATTTCAACGTTTGTGCCTGATTATCACAACAGATTCCAGACCCTTCTGGATGGTTCTATAAACATTTATCCATTTTTGCATGAATTCATAATTTCCCAGACCAATCTAGGGGAGGACAGTCAAAAATTGGGTAGCAATCACATGACAGTAAAATTCCCTCTTGGGGCTGAGCCTCCTTGGTGGTGTCAAGGATGTAAGGCCCCTCTCTCCTTCCTCCCAAGCAGTATCCTGGCATAGCTCATCAGGTCTTCTTGGAGAAAATAAAATTCTGCTGTAAGCTCTGGGGTTGATCTCTACTCTGGCCATAGAAGGTTAACAGCTGACACCTTCCTGCAGCTCATTTCATAAGGATGTTGCTTCCATGCATGGGAGAACCATTGCTCTTCCGCTTGCTGTGGGTGATGGACCTTCTGTGCTCCCGGTCTCTGTTATTGCTTTCCTGGTCACTTTAGGAACTGCTGAAGTCACAAAGGATGCACCAGTAATATTTTCCTGCTTTCCTTTTCTTCTCCCTTACTCAGAGGGCCTCTATTGTCATGACTTTTTTATTTATTTTTTTTAATTAAACAGGTTAGCTTCCCACTTTTGGGGGAAACTTGAAATAAATTCTCTTGGGATATCTCAGAGGGTATTTTGGAGGCATTCTGTATAGCACCTCAAAGTGATCTTCATTAGTAATTGGGGCCCCAATGTAGGTACCAGGCACTTCAACTCCTTCATATCAGCGTAAATCCCCTCATCTTTTAAAAACATCTTAATTTCTCATTAGACACAGCAGATGCTCTAGTACTATTCTTCCTGGGGTGGGGGGGTGGGGGGGAGAGTCCCAGGTGCTGATAAATGGGATTTGTTGTGGCTTTACTCAGGATAAACTACATCGTGCTGTGGTAGCAAGCAACCCTAAAATCTCAGTGGCTTAAAACATCTTTTTGCTCATACTACATGTCTAAAGATAAGTAGTATCATTGTAGTTATTTAGAGGCTCAAACTGATAGAGACTTCAGCATTAAGATGCCTGAATCTCCTGTAACATTTGGGGTTTGCAACAGTAGGGAAGAGAACAGGTAAATACAGCTCTTAGGCGCTTCCCCTGGGGAGTGATACGTGTCACCTCTGTTCACTTCGGTTGGCCAAAGAAAGTCACTGAACGGGAATCTTGGTGAATTCTGGAGGTAAGGGGATGGGACTGAGCCAACAAATGACTTGGGAAGAGGTTTGAGTGGGTTGGAAGGTATACCTGATAAGCCCCGTGCTCCCACAATTGATTTTCTGCTGATAGCATTTACCATTTCTTTCCAGGGAGCCTAAAGAAGATGAAATCAATTGGCACGGATTCTGTAACTAAATGATGCTCTCACAAGGGTAAAGCTATTTGGAACTTCACTCCTTACTAAGAGCGTGAAATGCCACAGGAGTGGCTGAAGCATTGGTAGAAGTCAGCCTGTGGGGCCACTCTGCCATTGCATCCTCTATATTCTGCCACCATTAAGGGGTTACTGGAGAGGGTGGGGGTCATTGAATGCACATGAGGTCCTGCTTGCTGCACCTTCCTGGTGAGCATGCGCCATCTTCCCGGAGGAAGCACTACCCTATCTATGGGTTTGAAGCAAGAGTCACTTACACAGGGAGTTTGTGAGAGGCGTATGACACAGCAAAAACTTGCTTTAAGTAAAATCAAAAACATCAGAAAAATGCAACTCTTTGAATGCTATAGAGTTTTCAACCATTGCCTGGTAATTTTCTAAGCCCTTTTATGACAGTATCTCATTTGGTTCTTGAAAAGTATAGAAATCGCCCCAGTCCATTAAGCATCTTCCTTCCACTCAGGTCATGATCACAGGGTCCTGGGATCGAGCCCCACATCGGGCTCCCTGATCAGTGGGGAGCCTGCTTCTCCCTCTCCCTCTTCCACTCCCCCTGCTTATGTGCGCTCTCTCTCAGGTGTAGGTAGGGACAAATTTTGACACATTGTGGAGTCACCGGAGTCACTTCCATGAGCAGAATCCTCTCTGATATTTGGTACTTCCTCTGCAGAGACACTTCCTCTCTTAGCACATTATGTCCCTTACACCTCCTTTTATACCAAACAACGGCACTTATTGAAGGATTATGTTTTGAAATTCATTTGCACTTTCAGCCTTTACTACTTGAATTATTTAATATAAAATGTGTGCTCTTTCCTTTTTGAAGAACTTTAGGCATCACTAGCAGAAAACGAGGAGTATGGTCTTAGAGCCCAACTGCTCTGCATTTTTTTTTCCTAGAACCTGTTTATTATTTTATTTATTTGTTTGTTTTTATTAACATATAATGTACTATTTGTTTCAAGGGTACAGGTCTGTGATTCATCAGTCTTACACAATTCACAGTGCTCATCATAGCACATACCCTCCCCAAGGTCCATCACACAGGCACCCCATCCCTCCCACACCCCACCACTCCAGCAACCCTCAGTTTGTTTCCTGAGATTAAGAGTCACTTATGGTTTGTCTCCCTCTCTGGTTTCATCTAGTTTCATTTTTTCCCTCTCTTCTCCTCTGATCCTCTGTCTTGTTTCTCAAATTACTTGTATCAGTGAGATCATACAATACTTGTCTTTCTCTGATTGACTTATTTCGCTTAGCATAATACCATCTAGTTCCATCCACGTTGTTGCAAATGGCAAGAGTTCAATTTTTTGATGGCTGCATAGTATTCCATTGTGTATATATACCACATCTTCTTTATCCATTCATCTGTCGATGGACATCTTGGCTCTTTCCATAGTTTGGCTGTTGTAGACATTGCTGCTATAAACATTGGGGTGCGCATACCCCTTCAGATCACTACATTTGTATCTTTGGAGTAAATACCCAGTAGTGCAATTGCTGGGTTGTAGGGTAGTTCTATTTTCAACTTTCTGAGGAACCTTCATCCTGTTTTCCAGAGTGGCTGCCCCAGCTTGCATTCCCACCAACAGTGCAGGAGGGTTCCCCTTTCTCCGCATCCCCGCCAACATCTGTCGTTTCCTGACTTGTTAATTTTAGCCATTCTGACTGGTGGGAGGTGGTATCTCATTGAGGTTTCGATTTGGATTTCCCTGATGCTGAGTGAGTTGAGCACTTTTTCATTAGTCTGTTGGCCGTTTGGATGTCGTCTTTGCAGAAATGTCTGTTCATGTCTTCTGCCCGTTTCTTGATTGGATTATTTGTTCTTTGGGTGTTGAGTTTGATAAGTTCTTTATAGATTTTGGATATTAGCCCTTTATCTGATATGTCATTTGCAAATATCTTCTCCCATTCTGTCGGTTGTCTTTTGGTTTTGTTGACGGTTTCCTTTGCTGTGCAAAAGCTTTTTATCTTGATGAAGTCCCAATAGTTCATTTTTGCCCTTGCTTCCCTTGCCTTTGGCGATGCTTCTAGGAAGAAGTTGCTGTGGCTGAGGTCGGAGAGGTTGCTGCCTGTGTTCTCCTCTAGGATTTTGATGGATTCCTGTCTCACATTTAGGTCTTTCATCCATTTTGAGTCTATTTTTGTGTGTGCTGTAAGGAAGTGGTCCACTTTCATTCTTCTGCATGTGGCTGTCCAGTTTTCCCAACACCATTTGTTAAAGAGACTTTTTTTTTCTTTTTCTTTTTTAAAGATTTTATTTATTTGACAGAGAGAGACAGGGAGAGCTGGAACACAAGCAGGGCAAGTGAGAGAGGGAGAAGAAGGCCATCCGCTGAGCGGGGGGCCTGACGTGGGACTCAATCCCAGAACCCCAGGATCATGACCTGAGCCGAAGGCAGCCGCTTAACTGACTGAGCCACCCAGGCACCCTGAGACTGTCTTTTTTCCATTGGACATTTTTTCCTGCTTAGTCAAAGATTAGTTGACCACAGAGTTGAGGGCCAATTTCTGGGCACTCTTTCTGTTTCATTGATCTATGTGTCTGTTTTTGTGCCAGTACCATACTGTCTTGATGATGACAGCTTTGTAATAGAGCTTGAAGTCCGGAATTGTGATGCCACCAGCTTTGCTTTTCCTTTTCAGCATTCCTCTGGCTACTCGGGGTCTTTTCTGGTTCCATACAAATTTTAGGATTATTTGTTCCATTTCTTTGAAAAAAGGGATGGTATTTTGATAGGGATTGCATTAAATGTGTAGATTGCTCTAGGTAGCATAGACATTTTCACAATATTTGTTCTTCCAATCCATGAGCATGGAACGTTTTTTCCATTTCTTTGTGTTTTCCTCAATTTCTTTCATGAGTATTCTGTAGTTTTCTGAGGCAGATTCTTTGCCTCTTTGGTTAGATTTATTCCTAGGTATCTTATGGTTTTGGGTGCAATTATAAATGGGATTGACTCCTTAATTTCTCTTTCTTCAGTCTTGTTGTTAGTGTATAGAAATGCAACTGATTTCTGTACATTGATTTTGTATCCTGCCACTTTACTGAATTCCTGTATGAGTTCTAGCAGTTTTGGGGTGGGAGTCTTTTGGGTTTTCCACATAAAGTATCATATCATCTGCAAAGACTGAGAGTTTGACTTCTCTGTCAGTTTGGGTACCTTTTATTTCTTTTTGTTGTCTGATTGGTGATACTAGGACTTCTAGTACTATGTTGAATAGCAGTGGTGATAGTGAACATCCCTGCCGTGTTCCTGACCTTAGGGGAAAAGCTCTCAGTTTTTCCCCATTGAGAATGATATTCACTGTGGGTTTTTCATAGATGGCTTTTATGATATCTATCCCCACACTGTGAAGAGTTTTAATCAAGAAAGAATGCTCCACTTTGTCAAATGCTTTTTCTGCATCTATTGAGAGTATCATATGACTCTTCTTTCTTTTGTTAATGTATTGTATCACATTGATTGATTTGCGGTTGTTGAACCAACCTTGCAGCCAAGGAATAAATCCCAGTTGGTCATGGGGAATAATCCTTTTGATGTACTGTTGGATTCTATTGGATAGTATTTTGGTGAGAATTTTTGCATCCATGTTCATCAGGGATATTGGTGTATAATTCTTTTTGATGGGGTTTTTATCTGGTCTTGGGATCAAGGTAAATGCTGGCCTCATAAAATGAGTTTGGAAGTTTTCCTTCCATTTCTATTTTTTGGAACAGTTTCAGAAGAATAGGTATTAATGCTTCTTTAAATGTTTGGTAGAATTCCCCTGGGAGGCCCTCTGGCCCTGGGCTCTTGTTTTTTAGGAGATTTTTGTTAACTGTTTCAATTTCCTTAGTGGTTATAGGTCTGTTCAGGTTTTCTATTTCTTCCTGGTTCAGTTTTGGTAGTTGATAACATCTCTAGGAATGCATCCATTTCTTCCAGATTGTCTAATTTGCTGGCATATAGTTGCTCATAATATGTTCTTATAATTCTTTGTATTTCTTTGGTGTTGGTTGTGATCTCTCCTCTTTCATTCATGATTTTATTTATTTGGGTCCTTTCTCTTTTCTTTTTGATAAGGGGTTTAACAATCTTATTAATTCTTTCAAAGAACCAGCTCCTAGTTTCGTTGATCTGTTCTACTGTTCTTTTGGTTTCTATTTCATTGATTTCTGCCTGATCTTTATTATTTCTCTTCTCCTGCTGGGTTTAGGCTTTATTTGCTGTTTTTTCTCTAGCTCCTTTAGGTGTAGGGTTAGGCTGTGTATTTGAAACCTTTCTTGTTTCTTGAGAAAGGTTTGTATTGCTATATACTTTCCTCTTAGGACTGCCTTTGCTGCATCCCAAAGATTTTGAATATTTGTGTTATCATTTTCCTTTGTTTCCATGAATTTTTTAAATTCTTCTTTAATTTCCTGGTTGACCCATTCATTCTTTAGTAGGATGCTCTTTAGCTTCCACATATTTGAGTTCTGTTCAACTTTCCTCTTGTGATTGAGGTCTAGTTTCAAAGTATTGTGGTCCAAAAATATGCAGGGAATGATCCCAATCTTTTGGTACCAGTTGAGACCTGATCTGTGACCTAGAATGGGATCTATTCTGGAGAATGTTCCATGGGCACTAGAGAAGAATGTGTATTCCCTTGCTTTGGGATGGAATGTTCTGAATATATCTGTGAAGTCCATCTGGTCCAATGTGTCATTTAAAGCCTTTATTTCCTTGCTGATCTTTTGCTTAGATGATCTGTCCATTTCAGTCAGGGGGTGTTAAAGTCCCCTACTATTATTGTATATTGTCGATGTGTTTCTTTGCTTTTGTTATTAATTGGCTTATATAATTGGCTGCTCCCATGTTAGGGGCATAGATATTTATGATTGTTAGATCTTCTTGTTGGATAGACCCTTTCAGTAGGATATAGTGTCCTTCCTCATCTCTTATTACAGTCTTTGGTTGAAAATCTAATTTGTCTGATATAAGGATTGCCACCCCAGCTTTCTTTTGATGTCCATTAACATGATAAATGGTTTTCCACCCTCTCACTTTCAATTTGGGGGTGTCTTTGGGTCTAAAATGAGTCTCTTGCAGACAGCGTATCGATGGGTCTTGTTTTTTTATCCAATCTGATAGCCTGTGTCTTTTGATTGGGGCATTTAGCCCATTTACATTCAGGGTAAGTATGGAAAGATATGAATTTAATGCCATTGTATTGCCTGTAAGGTGACTGTCAGTCTGTGTTCCTCTCTGGTCTATGTTACCTTTAGGCTCTCTCTTTGCTTAGAGGACCCCTTTCAACATTTCTTGTAGGGTGGGTTTGGTGTTTGCAAATTCTTTTAGTTTCTATTTGTCCTGGAAACTTTTTATCTCTCCTTCTATTTTCAATGACAGCCTAGCTGGATATAGTATTCTTGGCTGCATATTTTTCTCATTTAGTGCCCTGAATATATCATGCCACTCTGTAGATAGGTCTGCTGCTGATCTAATGTTTCTACTGTTGTAGGCTACAAACCTCTTGTGCCAAGCTGGTTTCAGGATTTTCTCTTTGTCTCTGAGACTTGTAAGTTTTACTATTAGATGTCAGGGTATTATTATTGATTTTGAGGGGGTTTCTCTGTGCCTCCTGGATTTTGATGCCTGTTCCTTCCCCAAATTAGGAAAGTCCTCTGTTGTAATTTGTTCCAATATACCTTCTGCCCCTCTCTCTCTTTCTTCTTCTTCTGGGATCCCAATTATTCTAATATTGTTTTACTTTATGGTATCAGTTATCTCTCGAATTCTCCCTTCCTGATCCAGTAGGTGTTTATCTCTCTTTTTCTCAGCTTCTTTATTTTCCATCATTTGGTCTTCTATATCACTGATTGTCTCTTCTGCCTCATTTATGCTAGCAGTTAGAGCCTCCATTTTTGATTGCACCTCATTAGTAGCCTTTTTGATTCGACTTGGTTAGATTTTAGTTCTTTTATTTCTCCAGAAGGGGATTCTCTAGTGTCTTCTATGCTTTTTTTCAAGCCCAGCTAGTATCTTTATAATCGTCATTCTAAACTCTAGTTCTGCCATCTTATTAATGTTCATACTGTCCATACAGATTAGATCCCTGGCAGTCAGTACTGCCTCTTGTTCTTTCTTGAGGTGAGTTTTTCTGTTTTGTAATTTTGTCCAGAGAAGAATAGATAAACGAGAGAACAAAATGCTAAAAGGGTAACAAGGATCCTGGAGAAATATACACTAAACAAATCAAAAGAGACCCAAAACTGGGGGGAAAAGAAAGAAAAAAAAAAGAATATGATCAGGCTGGTGAATAGAACAGAGCCACACGCTAGATTTTGGGTGTATTTTGGTCTGTTAGAAGAAACTGCCTCCTAAAATTTTTAAGAAAGAAAAACATACACACACACACACACACACATATATATATATATATATATATATATATTGTGTATATATATATGTGTATATATATACACAAAAATAATGGTAAATATGGATGGAATATGACTGTAAAGATGAAAATAAAAAAGATTTTTAAAAAAAGAATTGATAAGAAGTTGGTTGAAAAAGAAAGAAGAAAAATTAGGGGGAAAAAAAGGAGCTTATCTGACCAGGTGGGAGACTAGAACAAAGCCATACACTAGATTTAGGGTATATTTTGGTCTGTTGGAAGAAACTGTATTCCAAAATTTTAAGGAAAGAAAAACTTATATATATACAAAAAATAAGGTTCAGTACAATGAAGGGATAGAATATGACTGTAACAATGAAGATTAAAAAAGATTTTAAAAAAGGAATTTATAAGATATTGGTTGAAAAAGGAAAGAACAAAAATTTTTAAAAAAGAAATACAAAAAGAAAAAAATAATGAAAATTTAAAAAATTAACTTTGAAAGACTAAAGGATCATAGAAAAAATCCATGAATTCTGTGTGCTATATTCCCTTAGTGCTGGGGTTTTATTCTCATTGATCAGTAAACTTGGTCTCGGCTGGCTGTTCTTGCTGATCTTCTGGGGGAGGGACTTGTTGCCTTGGTTCTGAAATGTCTTTGCTGGAGGCTGAATTGCCCGGTCCTTGCCGGGTCCAGGCTAAGTAATCTGCTTGGGTTTGCTCTCGGGAGCTTTTATTCCCTGCAAGCTTTCCGTACAGCTTTGGAGGACAAGAGTGAAAATGGCGGCCTCCCAATCTCTCTCCCAGAGGAGCCGAGAACTCGGGGCCCGCCTCCTCAGTGCGCCCCCAGAGAAAAGCAGTCAATGACTCCCATCTCCCCGGTCTCCGGCCGCACTCCGTGCTCACCTGGCCTGTGACTGAGCGTTTCTATCTCTGGCACCCGACCCTGTGTGGAGTCTCCAAACCCAGCAGATCCCTGTGGTGCGCTCCCGCGCCACTCCTCCTGGGGGAGGAAGGGGAGTCTCCCTGGCTCTGCCGCTTGTTGGGTCCCTGCTGGAGGAGCAGGGGCCCGACTGTGCCGCGGATCACGGTTTATGGCAACCCCAAGCTGCGAGCCTGCGCCTCGGCTCTGTCTCTGCAGCCGGCTTCCCCGCTCCGATACCTGGGAGCTCTGCCGCACTCAGGCACCCCCGGTCTTTCTGTGACCCCGAGGGTCCTGAGACCACACTGTCCCGCGAGGGTTCCACCCCCCGCTTAGCCACTGGAGCGATGTCCCTCAGCGGAGCCGACTTCTAGAAGTTCCGGTTTTGTGCTCCGCGGCTCTATCATTTGCCGGTAGTGGCTGACGGAGGCCCCCTCCCCCACCATCTATCTTCCCAAATTTCGCCTCGGATTCACTTCTCCGCACGTCCTACCTTCCAGAAGGTGGTCACTTTTCTGTTCAGAGAGCTGCTGCTATTCTTTTCTTTGATCTCCCATTGAGTTTGTAGGTGTTCAGAATGGTTTGATCCCTATCCAGCTGAATTCCTGGGACTGGACGAAATTTAGGTCTCCTACTCCTCCGCCATCTTGCCCCCCCCAACTGCTCTGCATTTTATCAATGAATAGTTTTTATCTTTTAAGCTTGGCCCCTCAAGTCACAGCAGCTGCTCCATAGGTGAACCTGGAAACACTCCTAATAGTGTCTTTTTGGTGTCTTGGGAGAAGGGGCAGAAGAGTAAGCCTGGTGGTGCCCTGTGGTTGTGGGCAGGTGACCTGGACAAGGCCAGTTTGAGGCTGGATGTTTGTTGCTCTCTGGGAAGAAGGGAGTAATGGTCATCGACCAGCAGGACCTTTCCCTTCAACCTACTCACATTTCCACCCCCCACATTCCTTTCCCCTCTTCTCTCTTCTTTTTTCCTTCTCACTCACCAGATCAGAAACAAAAACCCCAATCCTCTAATTGTCTCATGTCAAGCACATTAATTCTCTTGGATACCTTTGGGGTCCCACTTCTTTGGAAGTAGGTATTTTTCTCAAGCAAAGGTAGTTTCCTCACAAAAAAAGGATTCTGTTTCCAGGTATTATCATAATAGCTTTTTACAAAAATCTTATTACATTTATCACCTAAATTTGTCACTCCTTTTCTTGTGTGTGTGTGTGTGTGTGTGTGTGTGTGTGTGTGTGTGTGTGTGTGTGCACGCGCGCGCACGGGCGCATACATGCGTGCGTTTTGGGGGGTAAGTGATGACTCAGAAATTAAGAGTCTTAACTAACTTCATAAAATTTTTAGTAGCAGAGTTGAGATAATGAAAGTCCTTTCTGCATTCATGTTCCTTCTTTGGTTTAGAATAGGTGGCCTACAAAGTTGAAGATTTGTAAGTCCCATTTGTGGGGAACAGTCAGGTTGTTCTAAAATTAAAACAGGGAAATGTTGGGGGTCTGAAGGTGTGCTGCTGAGACAGGAAGAGGCATGGAGACTTACGTACTGGACCCTGCATGTTGGGACATGGGATTCACTTCTAAGTGCTTTTTTGTTGTTGTTTTTTTATCTTTAAAAAAGATATCTTTATCTTTATCTTCATTTTTTTCTTTGCCAGAGAGAGAGAGCACAAGCAGGGGTTGCCGCAGGCAGAGGGAGAAGCAGGCTCCCCAATGAGCAAGCAGCCTGATGTGGAACTTGATTCTAGGACCCCAGGATCATGACTTGAGCCGAAGTCAGATGCTTAACCGACTGAGCCACCCAGATGCCCCTAAGTGCTGTTTCCTTAATGCAATACTTCTTCATTTGGCAAAAGTGAATGGGACCAAATACAAATTTCCAGGTATGTTACATAATTGTGATAAAATCACATCGAACTCCTGTCTGCTTTGGGCACAGACAGGCCCGATTTTTGTTGTGATTCCTGTAAGAAATTACCACAACTTCGGTTGCATAAAACAATGAAAATTTGTCTTCTCAAATGTTTGGAAGCCAGAATTCCATGACCAAGGTGTCATCAGGACTGGGGACACTCTGGAGGCTCTGGGGGAGAATCTTCAACTTGGCCTCTCCAGCCTCTCGTGGCTGCTGACAACCCTTGGTGTTCGCTGGTTTGTGACTGTGTCACCCCAAACCCTTCCCCTGTCTTCCCATTACCTTCTCCCCTGGATGTGTGTGTGTGTGTGTGTGTGTGTGTGTGTGTGTGTGTGTGTGTGTAATCTCCTGCTACCTATCTCTTGTAGGTACTTGTGACGGCATTTAGGGCCCACCCAGATCTTTTAGGATCATCTCCTTATCTTGAAACCCTCAATTTAATCACATCTTCAAAGACCCTTTCTCCAAATGAGGTAACATTTACAGGTCCCAGGAATGAGGGCCTGATTCTCTGTGGGGCTGTCACTCAGCCCACCACCGCCTCAACCTCAGTGCTGTGCTGGGTCTCCCTTCTCACCTCTTCACAAGTTTTAAAAACACATAGTACATTATTTTCTATCACAATTCACCTTATTTACATATATATGTACCTTCTAAAACTTACATAGGGATTTTATTTTTCTAAAGCAGGGTTGGTAAGCTCTTTCTGCAAGCATTCTAGGCTGGTGCACCCTCCAGTTTCCATTGCAACTATTCTTCTCTGCCCCGGAGTATAAGGCAGGCAGTGCCAATAGTCAAAGAATGGGTGTGCTGTGTGCTAGTAAAATCAAAACCAGATTTGGCACACTGGCCTCAGCTTGCTGACCCCATTCCAAAAACCTCTCAGTGTCTCTTTTATCATTTCTACCTCTAACTATGAAGTTTTGATGTTTTACTTCCATCTTCTTTGCTCTTAGAGATAGTACCATCTACTTATTTATTTTTTTTTTTCCTACCACCAAACTAAGACATTTGCACAGAAATTCAGTGCATTGTAGTTTGGTACTGCCTAGATACGTTTAAAAATGTTCCTTTTCTTTTGGCTCTGCCTTCTTGCATCTCCTGTTCAATGATGCATCCATTAATACAACGAGTGTTTGTTGTGAGTGTACCGGATTCCAGGCATTGTGTCCAGCACTGAGAGCCATGTTACCTGATGTACATTCTGAAGGAATTTCAGAGCGGGGATTGTTTGGGAAATTTAGGAGACCAAGTCATCGACATTGAGTGGTGGGTGTGATATGGACACACGAGGGGGAAAGAGATCTCAAAGATGACTCCTGTGTTTCTGACTTGACAATGGCTGGAGGGTGTTATCACTCACTGAGATAAACGATACTGGAAGAAGAAGTTTTGGTGAGCTTGTAATTTGATATTGGGTGGGTTGTCTTTGAGGCATCTTTGGGGTCTGTTTGTCCCAGAGGTTTTTGATCACTGCCTACCTACCTAAGCATGTCTCTCTCTTAATTTACTTTAACCATTTTCCATGTATGTAAATATATGTATGTTTGTACATATACATAAATGTGTGTATATACAAAGGTAGATGTGTGTGAGTACACACACACAAAAGTATTATTCCTCTGGGACTATACCAGTAATCTATCATGATCTTGACCCATTTCACATAGAAATTCTCAAGAGATAGGATAGCAATTCTCACACCCATGTATGCAAAAGGAAAGAACTAAAAAATAGCAAGTGTTTCCTGAGCACCAGCTCTAGATACATTTTTATTTCATTCTTGCAACGAATCTATGATGTATGTACTAATGTTTTTTCTGTTATGCTTGTATGTAAAGGGAGGCTTTGAAAGGTTAATAATTTATTCAGCCTCTGAGTTCAGATTTGAACCCAGTCAGTTTTATATTCCTGAGTGAGCTGATAGACTTGTAAGCAATTGGCTTATAATTTCGCACATTAAATGAGACTTTGTGAGCTGATAGACTTGTAAACAATTTGCTTATCATTTCACACATTAAATGAGACTTTACCTGGGAGGTCTTCAAAGAATACCCCCTCCCCAGCCCTAGAAATACAGTCTAGATGCCCCTCCTATGAACTCCCCAAATGTTGTTTTTTCTTTTTACATAGCATCTATTGCATTACCTTTTTAAAGACAAAGTTTTTCAAGGGCAAAGACTGTTTTATTTTTTATATTATCTCCTTTCCTACAATACTGAGCCAAAAATGAGTGCTCAGCACATGTTTTCTGATTAAGAATCTCTTCTCTGCTGAAGGGCTATTAAACTGATATATTTTACCTTTTGTAGGGTCTTGAGTACACACCACCTCTGAATGGCTTGTTAGTTTGGAACATCCCTGTTCCAGTGTTAAAGTAATTTTGTTCTTGAGAATTCTTGCCCAAAAAGAAAGCAAAGCAAGCAGAGCAAAACAAAACAAAATGGAATAAAATAGCAAAACACTAAGGAATGAATCTCAAATTCAGTGGAGTCTGATAGGAGAAACATTTTGGGGTAGTTGGCCCTTCTTCTAAAGGAAAGCAAGCTCTTAAGTCAAGGACTGTACATGAGACAAAGTTGCATTCGTCAGCTTTAGGTATTGGCTGAAGCTGAGCTCAGTGGGCATTTGACAAAAAAAGGAGCTTTCAAAGCCTCTTCTCACACTTTGAATCTATGACTTCAAATATCTACCTACTGCAGCCCAGTTTTAGGTTACATATTTTAGATCCATTGTCTCAATTAGTCCTCAAAGTTTTGCGATAAAGGTTTTATTATTATTATCATCATTAAACCTAGGAGGAAATGAGAGCCAGAGATATTATGTAATTTGCCCACTGACACACAGCTGCTGAGTGGTGAGCCCAGGAGCAGCTGGGTGAAGCCCATGCTTTATGATGCCACTCTAAGTAATGACATTCCCAGGTGATTTGTAGATTGAGAAAGGGGACAACCCTTCAGATTTCCCTAGAGCACTTCTCAAACTTTAATGTGCATCACAGTCACTTGGGGTTCTTGTTAAAATGCAGCTTTTGATTCAGTGTGAGGCCTGCATTTCCACAGTTTTAACAAGTTCCCAGGTGATGGCAACACTGCTGGTCCACGGCCCACACTTTAAGGCATAAGAGACTGCTGACGTGAATCTCCACCGTGATAGGGGAAATAGGGTACAAACTATTCCCAAACAGCCACCAGCGCTGAATCTTAGGTGGAGGGAAAGTAGCTGTGGGAGTGAAGCTCAGAAACTTGTCATGCTTGGTGCTGCTCCTTAAGACAGACTGGCTTACAGGCGAAGGGAAGATTGATGACACCATGGAAAGAGAACCGGATAGAAATAAAGTGAAGATTTGTCTGTCATATCCCCCCATCAGCAGTAACTGCCTGTGGCATGCTGGGTTATTGTTCATTTCTCAATACAGGTTCACTGAGTTAGCCGAGTATGTTAGGAAAAGGACCCCATATAAAATCTCCTTTCATTTTTGTCGTTCCTGGAGATCTAGTCTTTTGTCAAAGCTTTTCCTCAATACAAGACTCTGATGAGTTAGAGATGGAAGAGATGAGATTATGGCCTCCCTTCTCCCAAAGTCGTTCTTCCCCGTTCAGAATATGGGAAAGTCTGGGGAATCTTAGAATCTCGGGGCTGGAGCAGAACCCCAAAGGAAGTGGATGTGAGAGATGGCCCAGAGAGTTGCAACAGCTTCTCACTCTCCCAAAGGCTTACCGATATTTGCTGGCTCTTTCCTTATGGATCAGGAAGTAGTGGCATATCTAAGATTTCCCATCATCTTCTGATAATGGATTTGGGGGCTTGGAAACTGAGCATCTCCCATGGAGCAGTGAATTATTACCGATAAGAAAGGAAGGAGGAGAGTGAGGAAGGGAAGAAAGGAAGAAAAAACAGAAGTAACAGAAAAATCTAATTTATCATTTATCTTTGCCATTTCAATTGCTATGTAATAGTCTATTCTATAGCAGGTGTTTTTTGAAGGGATCCTTGGGTACTTAAAAGCACATTTCAGTTTAAAGGGCATTCCCTCCTTTCCCTATCCTATCCATCTCTTTTGTTCTATGACAGTTATGTTTTATAGAGCCTGTTAGAATGGATATAAATAGGAAATAGAATTGAGAGGCAGCATGAAATTGTGGCGCAAAAACTGACCTAGGGTCTAAAGCATGGGATTTTAGGTTTTTGTCTGCCATTAGCTTTTTCCTGTGGAAGTCAGCTGGGAGTCTATAGAATTTTGAGATTGATTGAAGCCTTGTTCCAATAATTGCAGAAGACTGAAGTCCTGGAGCCCTTCCCAAGGTTTCCCTCGTTTCCCTAGGAGCTGATGCTTTGGTCACCTTTACCCCAGTTTTCTGCCGCCGCTGAGTGTGTGTTTTATTTGCTCAATCTTTTATGCCCAACTAAATGAGGACCACTCCCAGCAGTCACAGATGTAAGGCTGCTGCAGATCGCACATCCTTTGCGTGTCTGTCGGTCCGATCCCACACGGCTACCCACCACCACACACAGCATCATCGGCCATCTCTCCCGGGCGCTGCTACTCCTGTCCATCAATCCTGGAGCTTCTTGCCGCCTTGCTGCTTCCCCACTTGCCCTCTTCCTTCCCTCTCTTTTCTTGCCTTGTAACTCACATGCACAAGAACAAGAAGGAGAACTCGACTTTTCTTACAGAGAGCACTTTACCTCTACTACTGTCAAGGTCTCCTTTTCTACCACAGTGAAGTATTTTTATAAAGCAAAGAAGGATTCTAATGCCTGATATTACTATAATACAGTCTTGATCGTATTACACATATCACTTAACATGAAACAATCTTTTACATTTTTCTTGTAGGTGACGGACCAGAAATTAAGTGACTTAATTAAGTGGATAGAATTGCAGAGTTGAGACGCCACAGAATCCTGTGGGGGTTATTTTGTTTTTTGTTGTTTTTTTTTTTTTAGTTAGAATAGGTGTTCTACAAAGCCTAGATTTGGCAAATCTTATTTGTAGAGCACGGAGAGGTGAATATGATCACAAGGGGAAGTGTCTGGGATTGCAAAGTGTGGTTAAGAGCGGAATAGGCGTGGTAACTCCTGGCTCCTTCTCCATGAGCCTCAGGAACTAGAACTCCTTTCCAAGCGCTATTTCTTATGCGACAGTTTTTTCTTTATTGGGCAGAACTGAGTACAACCAAATACAGACTTTCAGGTACTTTAAATATTGTGATGAAATAGTTTTATTGAAATCAAATGGCAGTTAGAAAATCATGCGTGATTAAGAAGAGCTTAAAAAAATACATGGGTTCTTCAAATTATTGGAGCAATATATCAGTACTAGAGAAAATGTAAGAATAAGAGAAACAAAAAAGTAATCTGGAATTTCAGTATCCACACAGAACAAACACTGTTATTTTATACTTTCCTGTGGTCCTGATACGCAGCTAGTTTTATACCTTGATTTGTTTCAAAAGCATTTTCTGAGTCCCATGTCATTTTCATGTCACTGTTTTAGATGGTTGTAAAACAGAGCATTCAGTCATTCTCTGTGGTTTAGAATAAAGTTGTTTATAATTTTGCATTATTAAAACTAATTATAATGTGAAGATGATCTATAAATAGAATATATTTTCTTAGAATAAATTCCCAAAGGTTGAATTACTGAGCCAAAGCCTCCGGCTAATATTTTATGCTCCTGCTCTATGAGAAAGGGTTTTCATATACCTACCTTTATCCATCCCCCAGAATGTTCTGACTTTAAAATGGCTAATTTGATAAGTGAAAAATGGTATCCAGTTTTTCTAATTTGCCCCTGATTACTAGTGAGAGAACATGTCTATTTGTACTTTTTTCCTTTGAATTTATTATTTATATCCTTAGCACGTTTATCTGTTGTCCTTTTATTGTTTCCTTACCCATTTGTGGCTATCGAGAGGCTTTTTAGAATGAGTAAGCTAAGCAACGCTTTGTTTAAAGCACTAGACTATTTCAGATGAGAGTTTTTTTGCTACTAAAAGCAAAGGGGTGTGGAATTCCATTCCGTCCTGGCATGTGCTGACGTTTTCAGCCGATTTCAAAGCTGTCTCTGGGCTTCATGTCAGTGTGACCTAGAAAGTAATGAAAGCTCAGCCAGCCCAGGTCACTGTCAGAGCTGTAACCTTCACTCTCATTTCCTGAGGTTGGCCTCAATATGGATTCTACGTTCTCAAGCAAAGTGCAGCATTGGATTTATTTTCTTTTTGCTTTGTCCAGGCGGATTAATGCACACCGAGGTTAGAGACTGCCCGAGAATAATGGTAAACAAGACAAAACTCAGTTTGCCCCCCCCCACCCCATCTCGCTGACCAGCGATCTCATGCTGCCCCTAGAAGCTTCAGTATCTGCCCGCTGTACCACGTGTTCTGGACCTTGTAAAGGCTTTTCCTGTCAATTACCTTATTTCCTGTGAATCCCGTTGTCTGGCAGTTGTTTGCGGCAGAGGCCTTGGGTGAAGTTGTAACCATTTTGGATTGCCCATTTTGGAAGAAATGTATAAACAAAGGAGCGGTCTCTCTGCTTTCACATGAGTGCCTGTCTGATTTGTATGCTATATCGCTATTTCCTCTGTGACAAATCTATCTTGTAAGATTCTTCGCACATACACTTTTGTCTAAGATTTTTCCAACAGTTGCTTTCTAGTTGATTTTCCCATTTGGTTTATATCTCCTTCAGCTTTGACCCTCCCTAGTGTACTGCTTGCACTCTTCTGTGGGCACATACTGAATTATAGTAATTTCCATACGTATCCTTTTCCCACCGTGGGTTATATACTCTATAAAAAAGAGAAATGTGTCCTTTTCTTTCTTACTTTCTCAGTTAATCAGTGTATTTCCCTTTTATAGTGACTGCTCATAGTTGTTTACTTGAGTAATTTGAGTCATATTAATGGCTAGAAGTTCAGGCACTATGGCAGGCTGATGCAAAGGGAGACATTTTTTACTTCGCATTATGTAATATAGATGGATGCCAAACATGGCTGACAGGAACAGCAGCCATTAGTTAAGTAAGGCAGTTCCTCAAGGAAAGCTAAAGTCAAGTTTTAGTTGTTGGTGATCTTCACTCAGCAATATCCTTAAACATCCATCTTATATCTGTATGTTGTAGGAGACAAAATTGTCTGTCAAAATGAGTAGGGAAGGATGAATACTTCCCCAACCACTAGGATGTAATTGTTCAGAAATCCACTGAGTGACACGTGTTCTTCTGCCACAGGTTTTTCTTTATGTCACTTGCTGTTACCTGGACAAGCAGTGATGCTGTGGGGATAGCATAGGAGTTCTGATTTGTTCTTTTGGCTCTTGGCCGTTGTGCAGGTGAAGAGCTGTCAAGCCAAAGCTTCAGTGTTGGCTCTTGGGGGAGACCCTACTCGACTTACACAGACAGGTCTCAGGACGCTAGGATACGAAACTTGATTGCTAGAAGTGACCCTTTCATCCAGATTGCTACAATGCTAATGTGTCTTGATTTTTCACTATAATAAATACTATTTCACAACCTTTATTCTGGCAATCTTGGTTTTTCAGTTAGTAAAGGATGAAACATTGAGTTAAAATTTCTGCTTTCACATATTTCAGAGAAACTTTCTAGACACATCTCTTCCCTATATTGTTCAATAGAGCATGCTGTAAACAATTCAAGTGTATTCAACCATTTTTCAAACCAAGCAATTGTTTTTCAATAAATCTAGATTAATAACTATTAACTAGCACTATTCCAAGCCTTAGGGAATTCTGGGAAGATGAGGAAGATCTTGTCCCTCTTTAAGATACGTTTAGGCCATATTCTTCTTGTGCAAGCCAGTCTGTGAAAAGCCACATCACAGAGGTCATGCTCCTAGGAGGTTTCTCAGCAGATGGGGAGATACAGGTAAGAGACACCACCCTGCCTCTCGCCTGTTGGCCTGTTGAACTTACTTTTCGGTGAAAACTGTAGGTCTCAATTCACTTTTTAAGCATTGGGATTCACTTAAAGGTAGACTTGACATTTGGAGCAGTGGGCATGGCTGATTTTCCTCACTTTGGATCAATAAAACAAAGGCTTAAGGTATATTTTTCTAGTTTTCTTAACGTCCGGAAAAATAGCATCTTCGTTGTGATTGGTGCTTTTGACTTGTCAGCACTATAAAATATCATTTCCAGTTCCTTACATCACCAACACGGAGGGCCATGGGTAACCCCTCCCAAGTTTGTCCTCCCCTAATTTGATTTTTGTGGTCTGACATATACCCACTTGCTTCTGAGTTTTCAGTGATCGTGAAGGCTCATGGTTATGGGAAACTGGCAATCATGTGATAAAACCTTCTAGACCCTGTAAAATCCAGATGCCACTGTTTACCTTGTCTTCTAAGTCGTCTTTTCCTGTTCTTTTTCTTATATTGGGATCCCTGCAGCTGAAAGCGGCAAAATCTTTTGCAGAAAGGACACGATGACTGAATTTAAACCAAAGTGCATTAAGGATACAAGGTCAGACTGACATTTAAGTTTTATTGGGTTCAAGATATAAAGAATCTTCATTTTTGTTTGGGAGGGCCTGCCTTCTCCTAAGTGACTAAGATAGCGTCTGTAGCTTAAGCCAGGCATGATTTACACAATTGTCCTTGACAAGTACTGGGTTAGGAAGGAGCATATGAACTTATTCTGGTCAGTGACATGTGCGATTACTGGCAAACAATGATCAAATGTTTTTTCTCTGATTTTATATATATATATATATTTTCTCTGATTATATATAATATATATTATGACATATGTATGACACAATATTTGCTTTATATATATTTACTACATATAAATATAGGTCATATATATATATATATATATATATATATATATGACACAATATTTGCTTTTCTTCTGGACGTGGTTGTGTCTTTGTGAGATGCCTCTGTGGTTGGCATCTTGGCAACATAAGAAAGGCTAGCTGGAACAAGTTGGGGGACAGGCTGAGTTGGGCATGCAGAGAAACGGGACAGCCTTGTGCCTGTCTAGTGCTTGAGACTTATGTGAGATAATAAATATCCCTATTGTTTTGGCCACTCAAGTCAGAGATTAAATTACTGGCATCCCAAACCACCCTGACGGATGAAGTGTGATTGGCTGGAGTTAGGCTGAAAGACGTGACTTCACAGATCGTTTTCTTCGCATACTGCCATGTTTCCTAAAATTCTACCAACAGGCTCTTCTGTGAGTGAAGCCATGGAGGCCTCTGTTAACTATAAAACTGCTTTCTGGAAGGCGTAACACATTCACATTTTATCTCAGTATTGAGTAAAAACTCTCTCATTTGTCACTGATTTCCTGAGAAAGGAGCAAATGAAACAGCAAGGTTTGGTGAGAAGGAAGCCACGAAAGACTAGAGCGTGCGATGATGCCAGGAGGAAGTTGGAGAGGGTGGGCTTCAGAGCAGGTGAGCCGGGAGCAGCTTTGAGGCATCACGGGGGAAGCAGTGGGGAGACACCGGGCAAAGAGCAGAGACCAGGATGGGCCCCGGAGGCAAACATGGCTTATCCCAAATGGAGTTCTACCATCCAGGGCCGCCCCAAATGGAATAGTTCTGAGGACACAAAAAACTGCCTGGGTTCTCACTTGAACTTGCAGATTCTATGGTTCCTGCATCTCCCACTGTATATAGATGCTATCAAGTTTTACCTGTCTCAGTTTTTCCAGTTGGCTGAAGAAACTCAGCCTCTGCGACATAATGGGATTTAATCCTAGGGCAAAATATTTATTCCCAACAAGGAGACTCTGGGTCTAATGATTTCGGCGTATACAGTTTGATTTGGGTTTGATAAGACATACTGATTTCAAGTCTTGAAAAGAACATTCTCTTCTTGCCTTTCTCCCCTCCCTCCAACTACCTGCCATCCTCTTAAAAAGATAGAATCTTTTCTCCCGTGTGCTTCAGAGTAATAGAAAGTTGTATTTTTTTTTTTTCTTCTCTTGGTGGACATGGAATGGAAAAAACCCGACTTGAATAGACTCCGTGTGAAGAAATATATTCTGTGGAGGCTGAGGACAGGTGCAGCTTCTGCAGTCATTCTAGATCTCATTTTCTAAACAGAAACTTCCCAACTCTGCGTTTTAGTCTGAAGCTCATGTACTCCCCCCACCAGGTGCTTCCCACACGAGCAGAACATATGGTTCTGCTAATGTGCAATAAAACTTGAGAGAAACCAGTGAAGCCTGCTCTCGTCTGGGAACAGAGAATCTTTCCAATCAATTCTCCAATGATCCACCCGTGTCCTCTTGGCACCTCCCTTCTGGGTCCTGCCAAGCATTAGCTCCTGGCTGCATTTCATCTCTGCCTATTTGCTCCTAAGAGGCTAATCCCATCTATTCCGTTTGCTGCTTTTAGAAAGGGGAGGAGGAGGTGAATCAAGAGATGAAGTTGTTTTGAGATCACCTTAAGGCAATTTCAATAATAGATGACTGCAGGGCTGAATTTCACATCCTAATTATAAATGACTACTTGAGTGGATGGACTCCTCTACAAAGTGCTTGGAGTTATGGTTTTGCTCTTAGCTTGGTACTATTTCAAAAATCTGCCTTTGCTTTATTATGCAGCCCACGGAGTGACCAGTGTAATTAAGTTGCCAAACAACCCCCCCCCCCCCGCCGCCGCCTCTTTATCACCTTCTCTCTTCAATTACTGCAAAGTTTCTGAAAAATTCAGATTAGTGCCTTCAATTTCCTACTTGATCCAAGCAAACGAGGCCAGAGTAAACAGATGGTGCTGCCGCATTCCGGCAGGCAAGCGACCCCAGATGCCACAGGACTAGAGAAAAGACACGCATGGATTGGGGTGCTTTGGGCTCCATGCTGTGGGCATCTTTATTCCACAGTTCAGAATCACAAGTCTTATGGTCTGAGAAATGGGATCATCTCTCTGAGCTCTGTGAGAGAGCGCCCAGAGTATGAAGTAATTTATAAGGGCGTCAACAGTGGGATTCAAAATTTTAATAAACAATTACACATTTAGTAAGGTGAAAATTAGTTAATCTGGCACTCTATCTGTTGAACTCTCCATTAAGTAGCAATTTTGCCCAATTATAGTAAAATACAATTAGTGCCTATAATGAGGGCCCTGAGTCCCTGCAATTATTGGAGTGCCTTCTGAATCATCCAAGAGGGATACCACTGTGATCAGCACAGTTAATGTGACATTTATTGTGTATTCCGTTTTTTAAAGCTTGGGATTCTGTCCTTGACCTAAATGGTAACTCACAATCCTGTGAAACCGACTATCTTCTACGGAGGTGTGGTTGAAAATATCATGTGTACAAGGAATCCTGTTTATGATGATCTTAGGGGAAATTGTTTTAGATCTTGCTCATTACCTGACCTGATTGACTTGTGTAAATCATCATGTTTCTTGTTTTGCTTTGGCCTCTTGGAAGCTTCTGGGCTGTAGGCTGTTACTGCAGGCTGAGATGGGAGGCTAATCTGATTCCTTGGTTTTATGATTTTATTCTCTCACCTATTTGTCTTTATTCTCCTGTTCCCTGAACCATTTATTTTATCTTTTTTTGGTATGTGTTTTGGTAAGTCATCTCTTTTTTGGAGAATGACTGGAAATATAAATGCTGGGTTCCCTTCCCTGGGTCGTGGTTAGTTATGTAGGGAATGCGGTATCACCTAATTTTCAACAGTAAATGTCTGCTAAGAGTAAGACTTTATGAGTAAACTCTGAGATGGAACTTTGTTTCTTCATCCAGTTTCATGAGTAGAGTAGATATGTGCTGGTTTTTCTAGATTTGTGTCTTGAAACATGTGAAAATGACTTACAACTCCTGAACGGACACAGGTCACTGCAAAGCTGGGAGATTCAAACTCAGTTCTCGTAGGACTTCTCTGTTACCTGACACAGACCCTTATGTGGCCTTGCGTCACAGCACTCTGATCCCAACACATAGAGTCGGATTTTCATAAGGCATTGTAAGACATTCTATAAAGAACAGAATAAATTAGGCAGCTTTTTAAACCTTGAATGTCCTGTCTTGGTTACGGTCTCATTAGCTACTTTTCATGGAGCATTATGCAGTATTAATACTCATTTTTCAAGTCTGTTCCCTTTCTGCGAAATGTGCTTACACAAAAGGCTGAGGAAGACATTTTTTTTTCCTATTTAAATTGATGATGAATAAATGGGTCATATGCTTGCGGTGGTGTGTTTTGGGGTGAGAGAGAGTGGGAACAGGGTGAGAATAATAGAGGTGTTCAGATGAAGGCTGGAGCCCTCCCACTTTCCCGTGTCTCCCTTGAGCAGTAATCCCCGCTCCATTAGTACAGAATGAGAGGCCATTTGGGTAAATATAGTCACATAAATATATCATTAGGCAGTTTTGTAAAATTCACATTATTTACTCAGGCAAATATGTAATTAGAACACTTTTTAAAATACAGATTATCTACCAAAGAGACTCAGACTGTTCCTTTGGAGCATTTAAGCCTATTGGGTAAAACTGTAATTAGGCCATTAATTAAACCCAAATCATATTATTTATTAAAAGGTGCTTTGCTGATCTGATAAGCATTTTCTTTGCTCTTTTAAGGCATTTTAATAATTGATTATTGTAAACCCCTTGGCTATCACTTGCCCTTCATTCATTCCTTTCTGATTTGCTTCTTGTTTCATTTTATGATGACGGTTATAGATTTAGATTTCCCTGTGGATAATATGTGCAAAAATGCCTGATCTAGCATTGCCACCCTCTTTTCCTGCACACCCCTTCAAAGATGTGAGGATGAAAAACCAGTTCACTATTTTTTTAAGCTATATCCCTTTTGAATTTTTTTCCCCCAGGGGAAGTGGTTAGTAGTAATTGTCCTTTTATTTTTTCCTCATTGTTACACATGGACTTGATCAGATGAAAAAAGTTCTTTCAAGTTCTGAAACACTGAGATTGTCTGAACTTTCTGGAAATGAATTTGTTCTGAACCAAGTCAGCTTCCCTTGTTGGGCCAAAGGGTGTATATTTGTAAAATGCTTAATTCAATGTACTCTTCTGTTGGCGGCCTTGAAAAGCTGTGGTGACCCACATAGGGAGCAAACCTTCATTCCATCTCTGGTTTGTAGAGAGCAGTATTGGTTTATGGTCTTCCAAGGAACACATGTCCCAGAGGATTTTAATGGGGGATGTGTGAAAAGGGTAACGTGCTGTTTGCCTTGCCTTGCTCCAAATCCAGTCTCCATCTTATAGCGAGGGTTTTTTTTCTTTCACTCTTTCTAAAAATGCAATCTGATCAGTTAGTTTCTGAAAAGTCTATAGTTCTTTGCTGCTCGGTCTTTGTTTTTGCTCTACCCTTTGTTTGGAACCCTGCCTGTCTCTTGACTCTCTTTTGCCGAGGCAACTCAGAAACTGAGTGCAGTGTGAGTTAAGAACACAGAAGTAGGAGCCAGACTGTCTCGGTTTGAATCCAGCTCCCCTTCTAACTAGCTGAGCAAACTTGGCAAGTCACATATGTTCTTTGCTCCTCAGCTTCCTTATTTACCTCCTCTTAGGTGAAGATCAGTGTGAGTTAATACATAATATATTAATGAATAACGTAATACATTAACACAAACATGAATACATAAAGTGCCTACATAGCTGTCACTATTTTTTAGGTCTTTTGCTTCTGGGAAGCCTTCTTTAACCCTCCACAGCTTGGTTTTCCCTGGAACCTCTCCTGTTTTCACTCCAATCGCACATTGCTTTGTACATACTGATGGATTACCTTTCTCTTATGCTAGGATAGAAGCTCCATCAGCAAAGAGACACAGTCCATCTTCTTTAATGTTCTATCAGTAGCACCTAGCACTCTGCTGGTAAAAGGGCTGCCTGTCCAGGAGGACCCACATGATTCAAGGTTCTGTGTTAGGTGCTAAAGATGGAGTAGTGAACAGAAAGAGCATTGCTCACCCTCATGTAGCTTACAGTCTAGTAGGGAGGATAAATTGAGCCAATGATTATGTAGAAAATATAAAATTGCAAGTAAGACATGCTATAGAAGATAGGTGTGTCATTTCATAGGGGTCTAAAATAGATAGCTCTGAAGAAGTGATACTTGGATAGTATCTGAAGGATGAGTGGATACTCAGTAGAAGAGAGAGAGAAACACATTCCAGTCAGAGCAAATGGCTTGTGGCAGTGTCCAAGGTATGAACCCAGCAAGTGGGGGTGAATTGCACAATGTCCACATCTTCCAAGGGAAGACACTGAGGACAAAAAGAAATGCTACATGAAGCCAGAGAGATAGATCAGGATGATGCATGGAAAACATTGGAGACCACCTTAAGAAGGTTTTCTCTATCATAAGTTAAATGAGAAACCACCGATCTGTTTTAAGTAGAAAGGGGACATGATTCTATTGGTATTTTAAAAATACCACTCATCTAGACATGCTGTCTGTAAGGCGGAGAAGAGATGAGATGAGCATAGCTGATGGAGAGGAGAAGTACATACAACCAAGTTATATGTTGCTGCCAGAAGTCTAAGAGAAAGATTTTGGTGACGTGGACTAAGCTTGTAACTTAAATAGGAAAAAAAAAATGCGTGGTTATGAGAGGCATTCAGCTCCAAAGTCAGCAGGATCTGATGATGATTGGTTATGGGTGCTGAGGGAGAGGGAGTCACAAAATGAGACCCTGGTATTGTAAGCAAATGAATGTTTTTTTCTACTATTTCCTGAAAGCAGACTATATGAAGAGGATGAAGTTTGGGAGGAAAATAACAAGCTTTTCTTTGGACATGTTGAACTTAAGATGGCTTTGGAACATTGTAGATATTATTTCAAATAGGAAGTTGGAAAAACAGTTCTGGAACTAAGTCTGGAATATTGACATTAATCTAGGCATCTTCTGCAAATAGGTGTATAGTAAAGCAAAGGAAGTAAATGCAGTCACCTAGGTAGAGACCCTCAAATAAGATGAGGAAAGAGCTGGGGACTGAGTCCTGAGGACTCCCAGAAATTGTTGATTGGCAGGTGGTCGATGAACTGGTAAAGGGGTAATGAGAAACACACAGAAGGAAGGAAACCAAGAGATTTATATTGCAGAAACCATGCAAAGAGCATGTTTCAAAAGGAGAGCAAAGTCGTGTCCAGAGCTGCTAAGAAGTCCTTGGGATTTAGTGACCCAGAGGTCATTGCTGACCTTAGCAAGGATGAAGCAATGAGTGAATTCACCGATGGAATAAATTTAGTAGAATCTGGATAATGAAAGAGAAAAAAAGTTTTGTTTAATGAATACTTTCTCAGCCTGTAATATTTGTATGTATCATGACTCTCACAAAGTAAGATACTAATATGTAGGTTTTTAAACTTGATTGTCTTTGGCACCATTTTTTTTCTGGTGCATCTTACAAGACAAGATGTCCTATGGAATCCCAGTTTGGGAAATGTTAGGCTAGGAGTATTATTTAGGTGACCATTCATGATCTTGCCAAATTTCTCATTTCACAGGGGATGGCTTTTTATCTACTTTCCTTGTCTAATGTTGGACTAGAGTGTTAGAATTTTGTGGTGGTTAAGAGAGAGATCTCTGAAGCTAGACATCTATAGTTTAAATCCTCTAGGGTACTGGGTGAACTTGAGCAATGTGATGGTTAATTTTATATGTCCATTGACTGAGCTAAGGGATGCCCAGATAGCTGGTAAAACATTATTTTCGGTGTTTCCCGAGAAATTAGCATTTGAATCAGGAGACTGAATAGGGAAGGTCTGCCCTCACCGATGTGGGCAGGCATCATTCAATTGGTTAAGGGCCCAAATAGAACAAAAATGCAAAGAAAAGGCAAATTCTCTCTGCCTTCTTGATCTAGGACCTCCATCTTCTCCTGCCCTTGGACGTGGGAGTTTCTCTGGCCTGCAGATGGCAGATCATGGGACTTCTCATCTACAGAGCCAAGTGAACCACTTTCTATATAACTATATAGCACAGTTGGTTAAGTGGCCAACTCTTGGTTATCAGCTCAGGTCGTCATCTCAGGGTCGTGAGATGGAACTCGGTGTTGTGCTCTGCGTTCAGCATGGAGTCTGCTTCAGTTTCTCTCTCCTTCTGCCCTTCCTGCTTTCAATCTCTCTCTCAAATAAATTAAAAAAATCTTTTTTTTTAAAAAAAGCAGAAATTGGAACATGCAGAAAATGGGGGCATACTCCCAATTTGTTTTTTTCTTCATCTTTGCTACCAAGCAGACCCCAAAAGAAAGCATTTTCTTCTCCTTAGTATATTGACAAAAACTAGTTATTTCATTCCTTGTTAGAGTAAAAAGAACTAATGGCTCTTCTGATATTCTAACCATCATCATTAACAGTTTTAAATTGCTACTAAGTGTTAGTCTTCTAAATACTTTATACACATTAACTCATTTAAATTTTGCATAACTATCACCATCTGCATTTAATAGGTAAGGAAACTGAGGCACAGAGAGCTTAAGTAACTCACTTAAATTAGTATTCTCCAGAAGACAGAACTAGGAGATAATATATGTGTGTATACACACACACACACACACACACACACACACACACACACACACACACACACACAGCTAAAGCACCCCTTCATTTCTGCTTTTTAAAGCAAATGTTTATTGGGTCTTTCTCGGAGAGTCTAGAATCAGCTTGACTCTGTGTGCCTGCATGTGTTGGGCATCTATTCGGATGCATATTGGGTAGGACCCCTTAAATTTCACAAAAGGGACTGGCCGTCTCTTCCATTCATTTGGTTAATGAAGTCTGCAGCTTTATCATTCATATGTAATCCTTGTTTTTGCCAGGGAATATTAATTGTCTGCTGCTCAACTTTTCTCAAAATCTTTGTTAAAAAAGAAGTGACTGCTATTCTTGGAGAATTGCATAGACGATAATCCGTTTGACATTTCCTTCAAGTTAGTTCCTTAAAATTGACCCCTAGATCATCAGGCTGGGAGACTGGTAGGTAGACTCCATTACTGTGGCCTTTTAGAATTCTTCTCAACAGCTTTGTGTCCTGGGCCCAGGGTGCGCTTCCAGGCATGCTACCAGAAGGAAGTCTTTGAAAGTCATTCTCTGGCTTTACCGGGGGAGATTTTTATCTCAGACCTCTCTGCCTTTTCAGAAACCCCTGATATGCTATTAATGATAAATGCTCTGAGTTTTGGAACTAATTATGTTTCTAATTTTGTTCTGGCCAGTTGCTAACATGTCTATAACCGATGGTACAAGCTTATGCTCTGTGTTGGATGTCTTCTTATCCCTTCTTCTGCACGTGGCTCTAGGCCCTGGAACCTGACCCGTAGGACTATATCAAGGGGATTCTCTGCCCTCAGGCTTCTATTGGATTTGGGCCATGAGAAGTATCAGAACGAGATCTAAAGGCAAGGAGAGAATGAAACTAGGTACTTATTCCCTGAGCTCTCTGCAGGTCAGGACACTGCGTGTTAGCTCCTTCCTTTTGTAGGTCCACAGCTCCTACTGGGCAGCCTGTCCCTGCAGAGTTCTTTCTCTGGGTACAGGTAACCACTCCCTCACCTTGCCCTTCAGGTCTAGAGTAGTAAAAAATTCCTGGCGGAGTTTTTTTGGTTATTTTCCCAGAGGCACTCCACTTACCCACTTTTTCCATTTCTTAAATCCTTCCAGCACTTTTACAAATAGTCCCTTTATTAAACTCTCCTTAATGGATTCAATTTGAATGTGCCATCAGATTCCTGCTGAGACCCTGACTGATAGACTCTAGCAACTGCTGGGCACCAACTAATCTTATTTTTATTGTGCCCTATTTTATTTATGGATTTATCTTTTATTCCTTTGAATGACAAACCCCTCTGTTCTATAAAGCACCTTAAAATATTCTTTAGCAAAGAGTCAAAGTGTAAATAAAAAAATGCATATGCAAATAAATATGCTAGGTCCTCTGCTTTATGCTGGGATGAAAAGACAAGGCTTAGTCCTTGAGGAGATCAAAGTCTGTGAGGAAGACATTCAAGGAAGCAAATAATCGCAGTGCATTGTGATGAGTTATAAAGATGTAGGCAAAGTCCTCGGGGGACCCGATATGTTCCTTACTGAGCTCAGAGGAGGTAACGGAAACTGGTCAGAGGGACCAGAGGGCTAGAGGGCTAAGGTGCTCACAAAAGGTAGGGCTGTCAAAGTCCAGGGACTAGAATGGCGACAGGCACCCTACGTGGAGGGCCAGTTATTTATCTATCCGAAACATCCATGATCTTGCTTGGTGTATTGGAGTTGCCATTCATGTCTTGTGGGATTGACTATTTATTATTTTTAAAGTCTGCTAATTTTCAAGCCTTGATTTAGAAAAGAAAAAAACCAACAACTTGGAAAATGCAAAATACTTTCTTATTCCCCAGAGATTTATGTTTAACTCAAACGCGACTAATGAGCCTCACAATATGTGTCTAATTCCTTCCCCCTTTCACGTACTACAAGGCTTACATAAATCACATGCCCGCTTCATCAAAAGTGTTCTTAAAAAGTAAGATAGATCATGACTGGGAATATGAGCAGCAGGTAAGTCATGCCTAAGTAGCAGAATACACATATTTCGGTTTCAATAAGAGGTGAAAATTGTAACAGTGCTTTAAAAGGAAATTGTGATTTACTATCTGATCTTGGAATAAGCCTAAGAGTGGTCCATCAAGAGCCTGCAGGCAGACACAATGTGTCCTGCTATGTGTACTAAAGATGGCTATTTATTATCTGTCACATATGTTTAAAAAAGAAGACTAAACGATCAAAATCTCTGAATTGTTTAATTTTGGATTAATCAGAAGATGAAACATGGGCTCTAGGTCTTTCATCAGCCTTCAAAATGAGTCCTGACCTCGTCTGCTAACTTAAAAATGAAACCGAATGCAAACCTTCCCTGCTGTGTGAAAAGGTTTGGCTAGCAGGTCTCCTGGACTTTTTTGTCTGTTGGGTTTTTAATGAGGACCAAAGTCTGGGTTCTGGAACACTGTGAATTTTGATTACAGTGGGGTTCCAGCCTGGTTGGAATGGGGGAAATGTCAGAAACCTCGTGAGCTCACCATCCAGCTTCTGGATGAAAGGCATGGGAGAAAGCTTCTCAAATGCTGCTCAACTCTTGGTTTTTATCCAAATCCAAACTCTAAACCCACAGAGGTTCAGTAAGCACAAAATCCCAGCCAATCATTGGCTTTGTAAAATGCCAATTCCTCTTTTAGCAAACAATTATAAGGCATAATTGCTAGTAAGGAAAATCAATCGACCTTCATAGATTTTTAATTGCCCATTTTATTTTGCTTCCTCATAAGTATCAAGAAGATGACATTGGATTTAGTGCAATATTGTGTTTCTGTTAAAATCTTGACATCTCAAAAGTGAGGAGGAGCCTTAATGGTCTCCCATGATCAAAGTGCCCCTTGACAGCTCTGATCTCCAGTAAAGCATGCTTCAAGAGTATACTGAAGCTAGAAAGTGCTCAGTTTTTTAGCTTTTCTCCAGAGACTTCTGCAGAGCATGCCAATTAGTGACTTGATGGGTGGTTTGCATGTATTGACAGACATCAAGACATAAGGATCATTCCAGGCAGTGGAATTAATTTTAACCCTTATCCAGTTTAGAGTAAATAACCCTTGGTCAAAATAAACAACTAGATGATACTGTTGCGGTCATGTATATTGATGCTGCTGTGATAGAGCAATGGATCTCAAACTCTTCAATTTTTCAACCTGTGTGGTGAGACAAAAGTTCTATGGTCCAGTTTGGTTTTGTTTGCCCCTGACAAGGTGAGGAGACAGGGTATGTTGGGTGTGTGTGTGTGTGTGTGTGTGTGTGTGTGTAGGGGGGAAGGAAGTAAATATTGTTTTTTTATTCGAATATAGTCCACACCCAATGAATGTTACATTAGTTTCAGGTGTAAAACATAGTGATTGGACTAGTCTATACATTATGCTGTGCTCATTGCAAGGGTAGCTCCCATCAGTCGCCATACAATGCTATTATAATTCTCTATGCTGTGCCTTTCATCCCCATGACGTAGTCATTCCATAACTAGAAGCCTCGTACCTTCCACTCTCCTTCACCCATTTTGCCCATCTCTCTACCACACACTGTCTCTGGCAACTATCAGTTTGTTCTCTGTACTTATGGGTCTGTTTCTGCTTTTTTAAACATTCTTTATTAGAAGAGAAATGTTATGGCATTAGAAGGGATAAATGGAATTAATAGCTATTTTATATTAAATATAAATTAGCCACTTATTGTTCCTTCATTTTTTGAATACTTATTGAACGTTTAAACCCTGTGCCAGGATTCTGTAATAAAGGTTAGCTCTTTTTCTGAATATAAACACCTTGACTGGTAAGCACAGAGTGCTAGGGGAGTTCCCACAAGGAGCATCAAACTAAGATCAGAGAAAGGGAGGATTCCCTCTCTCCTTACATGTGGCTGGCTGTATTCCATCATAGTCCTGGCTTGGCTGCATAGGATTTTGGGGTTTTGGGGGTTTTTTTAAGATTTTTTTTTTTTTTTACTTATTTGAGAGAGAGAGAGTGAGACAGCACAAAGGGGAAGCAGCAGAGGGAGAAGGAGAGGGAGACGCAGGCTCCCCACAGAGCAGAGAGCCCTAGGACCCCGGGATCACTACCAGAGCTGGAGGTAGATGCCCAACTGACTCAGCCACCCAGGCACCCAGCTGCATAGGTTTGATTAGGACCCTGGAGTACCCAAATTCCCAGACAATGATTGAAAAAAGACAGCAGAACAGATGCAAAAATACAAGAAAGTCATGGAGTTATGTTTTCGTAATTCCCTTTACCCTGCTTTCTTTAAAGCAGTGATGTTTACTTGGATTAAAGTGCATTTTAAGTAGGGATGACGACACATTGAAAACTGTGACACACCTCAATTTCACTTCTAGCCTCTGAAACCTGAAATCTGCTATTTAGAAAAACACACAATTCTGTTACTATGAAACTTTGTTTTTCAAACTGACTTCTTTTCAGGTAGTCCACAAAGGCTTTGGCGACTAAAGTTTTATGTTTAAATTTTCAAAATCATTTAAGAAATTAGTACAAATATATCCCGGTTTATTTGGATGGCTGATTTTTTAACCTTCCACTTGATCTGTGACCCGATTTGCAATTGTCTGTTGCAAGTTCTTGCCCAAAGAGGCAGCATTTTACTTTCAGCGCTGTGTTGTTGGTTTTTTTTTTTTTAACTTAAGGCCTCAGGTGACCATAGATGATTTCAGTTCATCCATGATTTTCCCCACCCCCCTCTTTTAAATGGTGGCTATTTGTTTCTTGGTTTTGAGAATGACTGCTGTAAAACATTTTGGAGTTGGTTTAATGGAGTTTGAGATCTGTGCAACTGAGTCCTATGAGGACTGACCCAGAGGGCACATTTCAAGTCATAAGGTAACAAGACATGTGTATTTTCTATTTTCTTCAAATGAAGGGTGGAGGTGTGAAGATAGTTAATTGAGCACTGAACGTCTGCCAGCCTTTATGCCAAGAATTTTGCATACCTTACCCTGTTGAATCCCCAAATCTTATGAGACAGCTATTAACCCTATTTTGATGTGGAGAAGTTAAAAGTTCAGAGAGTTTAAGTCTCTTGCACAATGTTGCATTGTCAGGATTAAAATCCAGCCTCTTTCACCTGAAGGGCAAGGTTGTTTGCCATATGGAAGTGCTAGACACAGAGGACAGGAAGGGAAGGGCGGGCAAATAGGTTTTTTAGACAAGCAAACATTAAGTTAGCTTTTGCAGTATTACCTAATTCTTTGTAACCAATGTATGGTGATTAACATAACAATAAAAATACAAAAAAAATAATACCTGTATTTCAAAGAACTATACTTGTCCATTGCTGTAGTCAGCAATGAAAACCTACACTGTCCCACGTCAACAGGGTCTGCATATTTCCCTACAGCTGACCTCTTTAGATGCGTTCACTGTAGCTGAGATTGTTGTTACTTCACCATTTTATACGTTGTTAATTCTTAAAGAGATATTGTGTTAAAAGGTTGCTGAGACCTAGATGCTTTTTATGTTTCTGAGACATTTTAAACATTTCGAGGCTCAGCTGCGTTTCAATATATTTGGCCTATTTTCCCAACATCTGAAAATTCTGCAAATGTTTAGATAATTAACTTTTGCCATGATAAGACTGCTACTGTTCCCTGGATAGCATTTATGTGATTTATTGTCATACAGTCTCCCAAACTTTAGGTTAATGTAATTTTGCTTGGGACTAAATAGAATACGTTTCTGAGAAGACTCTAAATGTGGATGTAATGCAGTATTCTTATTAATTATTATAATAAAATGAACAAAAAGAATATAACTTTATTACTTAACTGCAGAGCTCAGAGTGTTAGAATGAAGGTGACTTTGAGTACGACCAGAAGCCCTCCAGAACAGGAAACAAAACCTTTATCAGTAGGCTGTAGATGTCTGTGTATTGACTTTTGGCATGTCCAAAGCACTTGATAGTCTTATTTATTTGACAGCTTGTTTTGGATTTGGTCATATGACAACTATTCCCTGAGGTATGAGTTTTACCAGTTAGGGATTTTGTGAGCACAGGTTTCCACAGAGAAGTGCAAACCCGTGTAACCATCTTGGGTTCAGTGTTGGAGAAAAATACTCATTGCTAGGAGATACAGAAGGTGAAAACTAGCTTGCTACGGAGAGGCAGAAGAAAGGAGAAAAATCAAAATGCTAAAGAAGATGAGACATTACTATAAAATTAGGAAAGAGGTAATCAGAAGCTTCCACAAACTATTTGGGTCCTATTTGCTAAGTAATTCCTTATGTGTATAATTGGTCACCCACCCTAAACCCCCAAAGCAAATTAAGTGGGTGTTTTGACCTAACTTCCTACACATTATGCTTTGCTCTGATTTTACACATTCTTTGAATTGAATACCCTGGAAATGTGTCTAAATAAGTAATTCTAGGTTTTCACACAATAGTTTTGAAGTGAAAGAGATTTATGGCATGAAATAAGAGAAACTGAAGAGAAATGTTTTGAATCCACATGTAAAGGGGGCATCAGCGTGAAGACTCTCGGGGAAAATTAAGGTGCTCGTGGGATTTAGACTGAAGAATAACGTGGAGACATACAGGAATTAACATTTATTGAGCATCTTCTAGGTGCCAGGCACTATACTGAGCAGTATGGACATAGGAGAAAACAGACTTGGACCCTGTCCTCCTATGATATATTAAGAAAGAGAGACAAATGGGTGCCTGGGTGGCTCAGTTGGTTAAGCGACTGCCTTCGGCTCGGGTCATGATCCTGGAGTCCCGGGATTGAGTCCCATATCGGGCTCCCTGCCCAGCGGGGAGTCTGCTTCTCCCTCTGACCCTCTTCCCTCTCGTGCTCTCTATCTCTCATTCTCTCTCTCTCAAATAAATAAATAAAATCTTTAAAAAAAAGAAAAAGAAAAGAGAGACAATGACCAAGTAATTACAAGTGTTTAGAGAGTTTAGAAGGAAAGTACAGGGTGCTAAGAAAATACATACAGAGGGAATTTAGCCTCGTCTAGGAATTCTGAGTAGTGTCACTAAAAAAAGGATGAATGCTTATTAGTCAAAGCAGTGGAGTTGTGAGGAGGTAGAAGAGCGATGGAGTTGTGTGTCCAGGTAGGCATACCCTCCACCTCCATGAAGGAGAAAGGTAATGAGAAACATAAATCCGTAAGTGCAAACTGAAAAGAGTTATAAAGAACCAACAGACCCTTGACTGTAGGACCTATTTGGTAAAGGCGTCTGAGAAGACCTCTTTGAGGAAGTAATAGTCCAGATCAAATCTGAAGAATGAGAAGAATCCAGCTATGGAAAGAGCAGGGAACAAGGTGATTTAGGTGGAGAAGACAAGACGTGAAGACCTTGAGAGGGGACAGTCCTTGGTATATTTAGGGATCAGAAAGTAGGTCAGAGTTCCCAAGCATGGTGTGTTAGAAAGAGAGTAGCTTGAGACAGAATTAAAGAGGAAGGCAGGGGCCAGATTTAGCAGGATTGGTAGACTGTGTATAGTTTAGAGGGGGAGTGTTTGGGGAGTTGTTGACAGGTGGGTTGACAACCTGCATAGAGACCTCACAATAACTGAAAGATGAGGAAATGGAGGCTATGAAGAATTAAATCGGTTTCTAAATGTTTTTGCACACTGTAAACTGCAGAGCCAGTTTTTGAATCTAAGCTTACTTAACCCCAAAGCTCACACTAATTGGGAAGGTATGAGTGAGTGACTCACTTAGACTAATGATTGACAAGGAAGCGCCCCGAGAGAATCTATTCAGAAAAAACTTTGGGGATTTTTCAAAATCCCCACTGCCTAGAGAAAGGACCCCATAAATGGACATTCTTAGATGTTTTGGAACTGACTACCCAGATCAAATGCTAAAGGAAGAACAAACTCTATAAAAAAAATAAAAAACCTAAAAACCCTTCAAAAAGTCCATACACAGATGATCCATTTAAGGTCTCTCTATTTATTTCAATATGTGAAGGCAAAAGGGACATTTTTTTGGAATGTGCGATGTTCTCATATTTTAGAAATGCAAATGAAATAGATTCTTCCCTCTTTCTTACTTCTTTGTAGTCCATTTGTCACTTGTTTCTTTTTCTATTTAAGCGTTGTGTCTTGGCTTTTGGAGTCCCCTAAAATTATGTTGTGTCCTTTATTGATGGTGACAGTCAAGTACATAGGAGCTGGCACCTGCTTCCCGGTTCCCCATCTCTATTGGCACAAAAGGGTGTCTTCCACTGGGCACCGTGGAATAGTGATCAGGCATGGAGTGGGGTCATGGCAATGAACAGCTCACAGAGGTCCACGTTTTATCCCTTACTCCAAGGTGGTTTTGGCAGTTTTCTCAGTTGCCTTCTTGAAAAATCTTTCTGCTTAAGAAAATTACCACTGACTGTTTTCCAGAGTCTTTGAAGAAAGAAGAATGAATTAAATCATTCGATAGGAGCAAAGAGTTTGAACTAAAACCACAGCCTAATCATTGTGGTGAACACCGTCTGTTCACTGGTGATCTGGGCAAGTGAGGGAGTCCTGGAGACCTGACAGCTGGCTGGCAGATTTCTGAATGAGTGAGGAAATTTTCCAGTTCATCTGTGTAGAATTTAGTCCGACATTACAACATTAGGCTACCCATCTGCAGCCTGCAATTGGTATAGACAAGAGAATCACTATTACTTTGTGGAGACAAGCCACAAATCTGGAATGAGGCAGACTGGCATGCCTGTTTGGGGTTGGCAGGGCCGAGGTTTAGTCTATTGTTGCAGGCCTGCTTGCCAAAGGAGAGTGAGAGTCCGATTGCATTAGGCACTCATCACACACAATGTCTTCGAATGGACAGAATGTGGGGAATGAACTGAGAAACTCTGACTTTATGAAGGCGGCTATTCACACTCACTTGCTTGCTGTTTGAGCCCTTCCTAATGGGCTGGTGTATTTTTCACGCCAAAGGCCATTCATTACTGGAGTTGGATGGCTCTGTTTGGATGCTGATATCAGTTTATGGGTTATTATATCCATTTGCAAATCATGACTCAAAAGAGGAAACTCTGGGATGCGAAACACTCCATATGCCCATAAATCACAAATTGAATCAAAGTTGGCATCGTGAAAGTGATTGTGTTGGGAGTTTGAAAGCCTCAGTCAGCCAACCTTTATTGAACCCCTGATATTGTAGGCTACAGGACTTAGGGGACTGCAAAGGAAATAAAGAATATGGAAGAGTATGTGCAGAAAGGAACTTGGAGGTCATACAGTCCAAATGTCCGTCTCAAGTAGAAGGCTGGTTCTTTGCCATTGGGCTTGTTTTTTAAATGGGAGGATAACTTAAAAAAAAAGGACCCGTGTGTTGGCTCAAACGGAGCAAGTAGAATGTGGCCCTTTTTTTTCCTTTTTTTACATTTCAGCAAAGCTGATGGGTTGATTCTAAAATAGTTATGCTATTAGTAATATTAGAGAAAAAATAATAAAAGTGGTTGCAGTTTATTGAGCTCTTACCAAGTGTCAGTCACCTTACAAGCATTGTGTCATGAATCCTCACAAAACCCTGAGGTAAAAATAGCATTAGTTTCCATTAAAATATGCGAGGGTTTTGAAGTGCGCCTAGATTTTGTGCCTTGCCCAAGATCAGAGAGGAGAGCAGTGGACAGAGCCAGCACTTAAACCAGGTGGAGAGCCTCAGCTTATCTCTATGTGGACGGGAAAAATAGATGTAGAGGCATAAAAAGGAGATAAATACCTTTTCCAGCACTTCTGAGTAGTGTAAGCTAGGACAAGTCTTTTTGACTCTGAGTCTCAGTTTACTCATTTTAAGTGGCAAAAATAGTGGCCTCTAAACATATACAGTGGTTGGATGCGCATACAGAATAATGTCTGTGAACTTGTTTAAAAATTCAGAAGCATTAGTAACATGATCTTTCATTTAGGCAATACACATACATGAGTTGAGTGCCTCCATTGTGGTCAGCACTTTGCTAGCGCAGCGTTAGAATAATGAGATGTGGCGGAGGCCACGGAAAACTCAGCTTAGTGTGGGGAGAGGTGAGCACATGATCACATTGTGGTAATTGCCCTGGCATCGAGAGCAGAAACCAGAACACTGGAGAGGTTGAAGATGACTTTATAGAGGAAGTCTTAGCATTTTGACAGATGGAGAAGTAGGCTTATGTCTGGCCAAGAAACCATCATAATGACGAGAGATAAGAGCAACATAATGTTAGCATAAAAGTGACACTGAAAGAAAAAAATATATTTAATGGAAGTAGAGTTAACAGACAGTGTTACATTAGTTTCAGGTATACCACATAGTGATTCAACCTAAATATATTTTTAAATAGGCTTTTTATTTTAGACTTACAGAAAACTTGTGAAAATAATGGAGAGAGCCTGCCTCACACAGGTTGCCGTGAGAGGAGCTGCCTCCATGTCTGCCTACCAGTGGATGGTCATGGAGACCTGCTCCAGCTTCTGGATCTAGAGGAGGAGGCAGACGTACATCACTGAGCCCAGCAACCTGAAGGTCACAACTCCTTCTGCGATAAGGGGCTGGTTCACTGCAAGACTGTGGGTGTAGCGCCCCGGGGGACAGAAGGCGGAGGAGGCGTGGTGATTGTGAAGTGCAGATCCCTCCTGGAAAAGCCTGCCACCTCCTACATGCAGACCACCATTAACAAGAATGCTCCTGCCACCCTCAGCAGCATCAGTACATGATCCACAAGCACAGTTACAGCCCAGATCTGTGCGTGGTTGCAGTTTGCAAAGCCAGTGCCAATCCTGTGCGGCCAGAAGCCTGTGATGGTGAAGAGGAGGGAAGCCCGCCCCACCAAGAGCTCCAGAGCACCTGCCTCCCCCCCACCCCCCCACCTCCAAAGCAATAAAGATGTCAACCACCTAAAAAAAAAGTGCAGAAAGATTCCACATATACCCCATTCCCAAATTCCCCTATTATTAGTATGATAAAATTGTCACAATTAATGAAGCAGTATTGACACCTTATTAACTAAAGTCAATACTTGAGTCCAATTTCTATAATTTTTACCTATGTCTTTTCTGGTCTGGGAACCAATCCGGGATACTACATTGCATTTAGTCATAATGCCTCCTTAGGTTGCTTCTGGCTGTGGCAGTGTTTTTCGTTGTTTTTGATGACCTTAAAAGTTTTGAGGCATCCTTGTCAGGTAATTAGTAGAATGTCCCTTGTGTAGCATTGGTCTGTTTTCTTCAATAGATGTTTTGATGATATGTCTATCACTTTTGATGTTATCCTTTATCACTTGGCTTAGACAATGTTTGTCAGATTTCTCTACTGCTACTCTTTTTCCCCCTTTTTTCATCCTGTTTTGGATGTTTTTGGAAGAGAGTGGCCCTGCATGGCCCTAGTCAAAGGGTGGGGGAGTTATATTCCACCTCCTTGAGTGTAAAGTAGCTACATAAATAATTGGCAATTCTTCTGCATGATCAATTCGTTTATTGTTGCCATTTGTTTATTTATTCAATCATTTATAGATACCAGTACGGACCCATGGATATTTATTTTATACTTCATATTATGATCCAATACTCCTAAATTATTCCAGCCTTGGCCATTGAGAGCTTCTTCAGTTGATTCCTCTGTCCCTTTGACTTATTCCTTTCATTATTATTTCCCCCCCACCCCTTACTTTCTGGCACACTGAAGGCTTCAGGTTCATCCTGTATATTTTGTCTTTTTTATTCTCTCCTAGAATTTGCCATTTCTCGAAAGATTCTTGGTTCCTTGTATTGGAGAATGGTATTAGAAATCAAGATCTGGAGGCTTGTACTTGTTTCTGCTGCAGTGTCATTGCTTGCAGGCTAGATGGAGAAAGGAAATATGTATGTATAAACTAAACAGCATAGATGCATATTTAAAATATATATATGTAACTATATCAGTACTGCGCTAAACATGAGTTCATACTCACGTGCCCAACTTCGGTGTCATTATACCATGAATCATTCTAGACTTCTTCTCTTGTGGATTCTTTGGGATATTAGGCATAGTAATTATGTCAAATAATAGTTTCACTCCTTCCTTTCCAACATATATAGCTTTTATATACTTTTCTTGTTATATTGTACTAGCTAGGGCTTCCATTAGGTATTGATTGGGAATGATGAGAAGACATCCTTGACTTCTTCCTGATCTTAGGGAGGAAGCATTCAGCTTCTCCTCCATTAAAAATGATGCAGAATGTAGGTTTTTGTTAGGTGTTCATTGTCAAGTTGAGAAAGTTCTCTTCTATTCCTGGTTTTCTGACAGTTTTGTTTTTTTTTTTTTAAATCATAAATAAGTGTTAGATTTTGTCAAGTGCTTTTTGGGTGTTGATTGATAATATCACATTTTTCTTTAGCCTGTTGATATGATAGATTACATTAACTGATTTTTGAATGTTGAATCTTTCTTGCATACTTGGAATGAATTTCATTGGCTGTAGTGTTTAGTTCTTTTTAAACATTAGCAAATTGAATCCAGTAGTATTTAACTGAGGATTTTGTGTCTATGTTTATGTGAATTATTCTCTGTAGTTTTTGTTTTTTGTTTTTTTGGTAATGTTCTTCTCTGATTTTGTTAATAGGGCAACGTTGTCCTTATAGAATGAGTTAGGAAGTCTTCCCTCTGCTTTTATTTTCTGAACCAGATTATGAAGAATGAGTATTATTTCTTCCTTAAATGTTTTGTAGAATTCACCAGTAAAACCATCTGGGCTTGGTACTTTCCTTTTTGGGAAGTTTATTAATTATTGAGACAATTTCTTTACTAGTTAGGGTTTTTTCAAGTTATTTATTTCTGTACACATGAGTTTTAGTAGTTTGTATCTTTCAAGAGATTGGTCCATTTCACCTAAGTTATCCAATTTGTGGGCACGAGGTTGTTCATAATATTCCTTTTATTATCCTTTTATGTCCTTGAGATCAAGAGTAATGAAAACTCTTTTCTTTCTGATATTGTTAATTTGTGTCCTTTTTTCGTTTGTCATCGTTTAAAAAAATAGCTTTTCTATATTGTTTGCCTGCTTTATTTATTTATTTTTTTTAAGATTTATTTATTTGAGAGAGAGAGCATGAGAGAGGAACAGAGGGAGAAGCAGACCCCCTGCTGATCAGGGAGCCCAACATGGGACTGGATCCCGAGACTCCAGGATCATGACCTGAGCTGAAGGCAGCCACTTAACCAACTGAGCCACCCAGGTACCCTGTTTGCCTGTTTTAAATTTCATTGATTTCTGCTCTAATTTGTTTTTGTTGTTGTTGTTAAAGATTTTATTTATTTGACGGAGAGAGACAGCAAGAGAGGGAACACAAGCAGGGGGAGAGGGAGAAGCAGGCCTCCTGCTGAGCAGAGAGCCCAATTCGGGGCTCGATCCCAGGACCCTGGGATCATGACCTGAGCCGAAGGCATACACTTAATGACTGAGCCGCCCAGGTGCCCTGCTCTAATTTTTATTATTTTGTTTCTGCTTGCTTTATGCTTAAATTACTCTGGTTTCCTAAAAAGGAAGATTATATTATTGATTTTGTACCTTTATTCTATTCTGTGTATTCAATGTTATAAATTTCTTTTTAAGCACTGCTTTTGCTACATCCCACATATTTTGATAATATGTATTTTTATTTTCATCTAGTTCAAATATTTAAAAATTTCTCTCCAGAATTCTTTGACCCATGTATTATCTAGAAGTCTGTTGTTTAATTTCCAAATATTTGGGGACTTTTCCTGCTATCTTTCTGTTGTTAATTTCTAGTTTAATTCCATTGTCGTCTGAGATTATATTTTGTATGGTTTCTATGCATTTTTGTTGAGTGTTTTATGGCCCAGAATGGGGTCTGCACTTATAGATATGAGCTGGAGAAGAATGTGTATTCTGTTGTTGTTGGATGGAATATTCTCTGAATGTCAGTTAGAGCAAGTCAAATGATAGTGATGTTAAGGTCAACTATATGCTTACTGATAGTCTGCCTGCTTGATCTGTCTATTACTGACAAAAGTATTTGAAGTCTCTTTTTTTTTTAAAGATTTTTTTATTTATTCATTCATGAGAGACAGAGAGAGAGAGAGAGAGAGAGAGAGAGAGAGAGAGGCAGAGGGAGAAGCAGGCTCCCAAGGAGCAGGGAGCCCAATGCAGGACTCGATCCCAGGACCCTGGGATCATGACCTGAGCCGAAGGCAGACGCTTAACCATCTGAAGTCTCTGACTCTAATAGTGGATTTATCTATTTCTCCTTGCAGTTCTGTTTTTGCCTCATATGTTTTGATCCTTTCTTGTTAGATGCATACATGTTAGTATTGTTAGGTCGTCTTAGAGAATTGATCACTTTATCATTACATAATGCTTTTCTTTATCCCCGATAATCTTTTTTCTGAATGTAGATTTGTCAGAAATTAGTATACCTACTCCAACTTTTTTCACTTAGTGTTAGCATGGTATGACTTTCTCAGTCTTTTTACTTTTAACTTATATCTGTCTTTATATTTAATGTGGGTTTCTTGTAGGCAACATAAAGTTGGGTTTTGTGTTGTTTGTCCACTTTGACAATCTTGGTTTTTAATTGGTGTATTTAGATCATTCACATTTAAGGTGATTATTGATATAGTTGCATTAATATCTACTGTGTTTACATCTGTCTTCTATTCATTACCCTTTTCATTTTTTCCCTTTCTTCCCTCTTTTCTCTAATCTTAACTGAGCAATTTAATGATTCCATTCTCTCTTCTCTCAACATTACAATTATACTTCTTTTTAAGTTGTTTATTGCCCTAGAGTTTACATATACATTTTTAACAATCTAATTCCGTGTTCAAATAATACTATAGTGTTTCACATGTAGTATGGGTACTTTATAACAGAGTCATCCCAATTTCTCCCTTTGTGATATTGTTGTCATTTATTTCACGTTATAGTCATCCACTATGTTGTTACTATTATGACTTTATACAGTTATTGTTTAGATCAGTTAAGAATAAGAAAAGTAAAATTATGTATTCCTTCTTCGTTCTCTTCTTGTCTTTTGGTAGATCCAAGTTTCTGACCTGTATCGTTTTCTTTTTGCATAAAATCCTTTTTGGATTTCAGGGCAAATCTGCAAATGCTCAATTCCCTCAATTTTTGGTTGTCTGAGGAGTTCTTTATTTTTCATTCCCTTGTAAAGGATAATTTTACTTGCTATAAAATTCTAAGTTGGTGATTTTTTTTCTTTCCACACTTTAAATATTTCACTGCACTCTCTTCTTCATCATATAATTTCTGATGAGAAGTCCGCTGTCCTTATACTTGCTCCTCTATTGGTAAGTCATTACTTTTTTTTCCTCTGTCGTGTTTCAAGATTTTCTCAGTGTCTTTGGTTTTCTGCAGTTTTAATATGATATGCCTGGGGGCGGTGTGCACGCACACACGCACATGTGCGCATATGGGGGGACATGGTTTGCAATCATTTTGCTTTGTGTTTGTTGAACTTCCTGGACCTATGGTTTGGAGTCTGTCATCAGTTTTGAAAAGTACTTGGAAAGTTCTCCATTTTTTCCCCTTCTCAGTCCAATTATGTGTATGTTACACCTTTTGAAATTATCCCACAGTTCCTGCATGGTTCATTCAGTTTTTTAAACTCTTCTTTCTCTTTGCATTTCAGTTGGTAATTTCTTTTGACCTATCTACAAAATCACAGATTCTTTCCATAGTTGTGTCAAATCTATGGATAAGCTTATCAAATGCATTTCTTTATTTCTGTTATACTTTTTTTGATTCCTAGCATCTCCTTTTGATTCTTTCTTGGATTTTCCTTCTTTTGCTTATATTACCCATGTGTTCTTGCATGTTGCCTACCTTTTCCATTAAAGTCCTTAACATATGAATCACAGTTATTTTAAATTCCTTTTCTGATAATCCCCAAATTCATGTCATATGTAGTTCTGGTTCTGATGATTTTTTTTTTTTTTTTTACCTCTTCAGAATGTTTTTTTTCTCTTGCATGTCTTAATTTGTTGTTGTTGTTGAAAGCCAGATGTGTTTTATCGTGTAATAGGAACTAAAGTATGTAGGTATTTAGTATGAGGATTTATGTAAGCTGGTTAGGAGATTGGTTGGGTTTAATATTTGCTTTAGCTATAGGTGCTAGAGGTTTCAAATCTCTCTAGTGTTTGTGTTTTTGTCTCCCTGTTTGACCTTGGACTTCCCTAAGTACTTTTCCTTACAGAGTTTGTGTCTTGTTGCTCTTTCAGCTGAAGTCCATTGTTACTATACTGAAGTCTTGGTCTGGTGATGTTATGGGGAGGGGGAACACTCTATAATCCTTTGATTAAATCTCTGTTTTATACAGCCTGTGTCTTAGGGCTGTAACTTTTGTGTCTTTTCAGTAGTATAGCTTTCCCCCGCCAAGCCCCCACCTTCTACTTCTTTGCCTGGTGCAGTGTTCTCAGTCTATTTCCTTGAGACCCAGACCCCTGTTCACTATGTTTTCATCTTCTTAGATGAGACCGGAAGGCTAGAGGAGGCTATAGTGGGAGGAATGCCCTTTCTTGTAGGGAAAAGGTTCCGGAAAACTCTTTTCTCCTGGAGTACGGGCCTTTATTATGGAGAAATCTCTGCCCATATATCACAATAATTACTCTTTCCCTCCCCCTTCCAGAGCCCTTGAGGGGATCTTTCTCAGATCTTCACCATGAGAACCTGCTGAGTTTCTTGGTGGTAAAACCCATGAAAGTATGTCCCCCAACTCCCAAAACTGCAGCCTTCAGGAATTTCTCACTCTCCAGCTAGGCCACCCTCAGCCTCCAGGAGCTCATCAAAATTACCATTTAACTATTATTGCCATGTAAGTAATCCCACCAGTTTATGGCTCCAGTGGGCTTCTGCTCCAGATAAGGTCTTGGCCGTGTTTATCTATTTCTCTACCTTCCTGCTTGCCCTGAATAGTACCTCAGTTCTCTGATGATTCCAAGAAAAGTAATTTTCAGGGTTTTTTTTCAGGTTTTACTTGTTACAAGGAAAGGAATGATGCCTTCTAGGCTCTTCAATGTGTTGGGAGTTGAAATTGGAAGTCCGAGGAGATAATTTTCATGTCACTGAGCCTAGGAAGTATGAAGAAGGGAAGGGAAGCAAGACTGGGAAAATAGGTGTGGTCTCACTTCTCCAAAGCCTTTTGTGCCAGCCTCAAGGTTTGGACTATCTGCTGCAGGCCAGAAGTGGGCAGCCGTGGAAGAATTTTAGCTGGGCAGTGACACAGCCAAAGGCTCACACTGGTGGCAGCACAGGCATGCCTCTCCTGGGGACTGAAGGCTGGGGACAGACGTGATCTGGTCAGACTGAGACAATTGCATCATGCGTTCTTTTCCCATTTGGATATCTGGGGTGGATTTAATGCTATTGTTCAGTTGTTATTTCAGTAGGGCACATGTCATTGTTTATTTTAATTGAACTAGAAAGAAAGCTTTTTATGTTGTCTTGTTCCACACTGCTTTCCCAATGAACTGGGCATAGTACATACTGAAATAGCAGTTGAACTGAGTGAACTGAATCATTCAGGAGTTTTAGTGCAATTTCAGCCCAAGCTATCTCCGGCAGCTATGTTGGTGGAAATACAGGTTAGAGGTGAATTTGTATATTATATCTGTAAGCCTTACAGCGTCATGTTAATTTTACACTTATGGATAAAAAGAAGGCAAAAAGAGATAGTCCCTGTCCTGCTACCTTTTTTCAGGGATGAGTATGTGCAGAGTTCTAAAAAGAACAATTTATAGCACTGTATATATTTATATTGTTAAAGTAACACACATGTTTTGGTGCATATGAATCAACAGTTGTGATACAGTGGAACATTCAGCAAAGCTCGGGAAATCATTGTATCAGATGCAGGTGGACTTTTACTCAATAAGCAATAAACTGGCACCATCAATGAGTCAGGTTCTGTGCTAGGCAGCATGGATGACAATATGAATATCACATACCTGCCTTTAATGACTGAAAACCTAGTGGGTTAGGCAGGCATTCCATTATCTATAATATCAATCAGATTGTGATAAATGAGCAAATAATAATGAGATGATAAAAGCAAGGTAAATACCTTCCTTCGAGTTTTTACTATGTAGCCAAGACCTATGGCAAAGCATTTTGTATATATGATCACAGTTCACCCTGATATGTTAATATTATTATACCCACTTCATGGATGAGAAATATGAGGCTCAGCGATCTTCAGTGTTTTGCCCAAGGTCACAGTGGGCAGAGGAATCAGGAATGGAAATAAGATCTTTCTGGCTCTAAAGCTTTCCCTTCCATCTGTTCACTCTACATTAAGGTATAAAAACCCAGAAAGTGTGATTTAATTCTATCTGGATGAGTCAAGAAAAGCTTCACAGATAAGGTGGCATTTAAACTAGATTTTGACAGGAGTTGGATCCTGCCAGGATGAAAAGGAAGAAAGGAGCATATATAACAGAAGAAAGAGCAAGAGCAGAGGTATGCAAGGGTTCAGGACTGGGGAACCCTGCAGAACAGCAGGAGCATGGCACACGGATGGGATCTAGGGGTAAAGGAGATGAATGTGTTTGCTTTCATCGAAAGGCATGAGTCCTGAGCTACGAAGGGATTCTGGAACAGAAGAGTCAGTGACCTGATCAAATCTGAGTTTTAGCAAGGATATGCTGGAGGCGTGTGGAAGATGAAGTGCAGGGAGGCAAGTCTGGAGGAAGGGAGATCATGTTGAAAGCTGTTATGAAGTACAGGAAAAAGAAGTTAAAGACCTAATTCTTAATACTAAGTTAAAAAACTTTTTATACAGAGGATCAGAATATTTTAAGTTCCTTTATAAGAGAAAACTTTGATTCCCCCGAGATTTCTAGACATTTGATCTTGATGGTTGTCTTCAGACTCCTATTATTGCTTTTCTTAAACAACGCCGGGGCTCAGGAACCTGAACTTTGAAAGTTAAAACACGCCTGCTAATCATATCTTTTACACCTGTTTTTTGAAAACTTAAATGGATTATATTCACCTAAAATGTGTTTAGAAAGAGTAGTTAATAAAGCCCATTTCTGTGGCAGGAGGAAGTCCAAACAATTCTCTTATGTTTAACTCTTGTCTTTGAAGTTCTTTACAAAGCATGGACACATTTCTTTGTTAGTGATGAAGCAAGAAAGGGCCTGGAAATAAAATGTAGCCTGGAACTTGGGTGAAAAGTTTGGGAGAAATCCAGACACTCACTAGTTAGTATCTGTGGGTTATTCCACAGAACTGGCCTTGAGGGGCCTCTTCATTTCTGGAGAGGTCAGTGATGGAGCAGGGCAGTGGGCAGAGTCTGAGAAAAAAGGATACACTGATTCTGTGTCACAGGGAAGGACAGGTCCCTCAGCCAAGACCTCTTTTAATTGGCATCTGGTCTGCTTGGGATTAGAGCAGTCTCTCATGAAGTGAAGGGAGACCATCATAGATGGGCCATCTGCTCTCTTTGCTCAGCAATGACCCTTGTTCTGTTCTTAACCTTTCAAACCTGCTCCTCTCGAAGAGATAAACAATATGTTTGAAGCACCAGAGATGCCGTGCAGCTTAGCAGAAAACTGATGTTTTATCAAGTGTCATCCTGTGCAACCATCTGCAGAGACTCACATCCGACCATTCTTGGGGACTATTCCATTTAATCCCAGGGTTCTGATGCCATCCATTGAGAACTGCCAGGTTTTGTTTTGTTTTTGGTTGAAAGGTGAGCATACCTCACAGCCCCTTTTTTTAGATGGAGAAAGGTTTTCCCATTCTTATACAGTGATTTATGGATAAAACAGTTACTAGAGATGAATTATTTAATGGGACTATGATATAAAAGATGATCATGCTTCACACCCTAACAAGAGTTACTTGTAAACCTGTTTTCGGCCTCCTGTAAATGAATTATTCAGAACTATAAACTACCCCACCTCAAGATTTTGTTAAAATTTCTTTAATGGTATAAAAAATATGTATTTAGAGTTGATTTTCCTACATAAGGTCCACTCACTGCCTATAGTTGCTCTGTCTCTTAAGCATATTCTTAAATATTTAGTCTACAATAGTCCTTCCTTCCTTTTCTTTCTCACGTGCTATTGACTTGGAGAAATTGGCCCAACTGTCCGGTAGAATCTCCTGTATGCTGGAGTTGCTTCTTGTGGCATAATCTTACTTGTGCCCTCATGCTCTGCAACACTGAAGAATGGCCTTTCTCTAAGGCTTGATTAGAGCACAGTACGTTTTTTTCTAAACTTCATAGATGCGTATTTGAGTCACACGTGGAGGCATAGAATGTCTGTCTGGTTTTCTTGTGTTTGGTAATGCTGAATGATTCTTGACCACTTCCGCTCTTCTCCAAATCATGTTAGTGTACATTCATGACAATAGCTTGGAAAATTTTTTTCATTAGACCTTGCAAAATGACGAATTTCTAACTCTACCATTCTTCATGGCTTTGTGAGCTATAATTATTCTGGACAGGAAAAATGGCCACTCATTGGCTAGGTCAAAAAGGGTATGATGTATGGTGGACTTGAGTTCAAACATTTTCCCGGAGAACTCCCCTTCCTTTTCGGAAGAAATGGGAAGCAGAGATTGTATTCTGGATTCTAGGGGTGCTCATCGCTCCTGACTTGCCAATGCTTCCTGGCACACGGTAGGCAAAACTTGTCAATATGTATTTTTAAACAAGAGAGAGAAAAGAACTTTACATTAATAGTTCTAATTCAGTTTTAAAATGTAGGATTTTTTACTTCTTGAACTCTTTTTTCACCTGAAGTCTGACAATCCTTGTTGCCACTGACATTAACACAATTACTTGCTCACTTTATCCTACAATATACCGGTAATAGTTTAAAAATAGAAACACTAATGTTAGTACTAAAATTAAGTCTACAGAATATAGTTTAAGATTTCTGTTTCCCTAATTATGAACGAGAAATGAACATTACACACACACACAACCCCCTCACATGCATCTTAACTTCTTTTTTTCGGTGCTCTCTCTTCCTGTCTTTTGCCAATTTTTGTAGTAGGTACTTGATCATTTTCTTCTCAATTATGAGGAGTGTTTTAAATATTAGGGATATCAAAACCCTGTGCTGTAAGTTGCAAACATTTTTCTCAGTTTGTCATTTGTTTACTTATTTTTGAAGTGAACATAACTTTAAGATTTTATTGTCTTAATAATAAAACAGAAGATGAAGCTTAGAATTGGATCACTGGCCCTTTCTCTTACCTTCTTCCAGTTTAAAATGTTTGCATCTTTTAATAGCCAGCATTCTCTTCAATCTGTATTTGTACTCAACACATTCAAGCCTCAGCACCATCTTCTTTGTAGTTTTAGCGTCTTCCCAGAAAATTGGCTTAGCCTGTCCACCATAACCACTTTGTTCCCTGTCCTTGTACATTTTTCTTGGGCATAGAGAGAATTTTTGCCTTTCATGCACTGTGTCACTTTGTGAGGTTGGTGCTTGCTATCCTTTTTATAGACAGTCCAGCAAGTTTTGAGAAGATCCACCATGTTTGTGGAAGTGTTAGCAGCATGGAGAGAAAGCTCATTGATATTTTTACTTTGTATATAGTATTTTATGATGCCTACATTTTTGTTTTTAATTTTTATGTAATCCCACATATCAAGTTGTTTCTGATCGGCTTTGAGATTTTGAATTGGAGGAATTTTTATCCACCCATGGTTTATAAAAATGCTTGCATGTTTTTTCCTCTATGTTTGTGGTTTCTTATTCTGATCCACTTGATATTCACACAGGTGTGCATTGTGAAGAGGAAGAGATTCAGTTTTATCTTACTCCATATGGCTTCTCAGTCGGCAAAACACTTTATTAAAAAAATTACTTTAGACCTCGACTTCTGGATGGAATGGACTAGCTTATATATTGATAAGGCAAAAGAGAAGCAGTAAAATAAAAATGATAATCATACAAAGTGAATTGTTTGCTGGTACTGCTGAGCTGTCTTGTCCTTGGGACATGTAACTTGGGACTTAAAGGTCCCAGTTACTGGAGAGCAGGGAAGTGTACTAAGATGAACCAACTATTCTCTACTGTTCTCGCCTTTGAGGAATCTGCTGAGGTAGAGTGCCCGGGACTGGGAAGCTGAGAAGCTGAGAAGGCAAGCATAAAGCAGACTAAAATACTGAGAAGATCTTGAGTTCACAATTTAATAAGTTTTGACAAATGCATACTATCTTGTAACCAACACTCAAACAGGATATAGAATGTCCCATCACCCTAGGAAATTCCTTTGTGCTTCGTTCCAGTCAATACCCTGCAGAAGCTACTACTGTTATGATTTCCTTCACTATAGATTAGATTTGCCTATTCTCAAACTTCTTATAATGGAATCATAGAGCATGTACTCATTTAGGTCTTTCTTATTTTGTCAAACATACTGTTTTGATATTCATCTGTGTTTGTATCAGTATGTCTTTTGTTTTTCGATTGGCTTGTTTACTTTTGGGGAATAAAGCGCCATCCCAAACTGGAACCCAGTTGCTTGGGTCCTTGGATATCTTCTATACCTGCCTTACTTACTTCCCCTCTGGGGTCAGACTTTTCTCTGTGCCTCCACTTGGCCTTATGTATACTTCTCCTGTGATATATATACTGGTTGTAGACAGACGAGGGCTTAACCATTCTTTATCTCCAGGTTTAGCACAGTTTCTATTACATGGGAAGTGGCCAGTATATGAAAGACTTGACTAGGATTCTGCTTTTCGTGGATTGATTGCCTATAACTCTGGCACTGCCACTCCACACTTGGTCACCTTTGAACCTCCCTTGTCTTGAACAAACCCTCAAATTTGTCTTAATTTGATCTATTGGATCATTGTCCAACATTGTAAGTGGCAATCTAATCTCTGAGTCAGCTAAATAAAACTGTAAACTGATTAGCATACTACTTGGCATGCATTAATTACTCAGTAAAGTGGGAAGAAAGACATGGGGAACCCAAGCCCAATCCCTCTTGGGCCAGTCATTGACACCACAGTTCTAACTGTGCAGCTGAGCCTGGCCAAGTTATAAAACTATTCTTACTGTTTCCAAATTACAGCAAATTTGATTTCCTTTCTTATTTTTCATTTAAAAATCCATTCTGTTTTATGTGCACCATTCCTATCTCCATCAGAAAATAAGTGCTTTGTAACAAGGAACCATATCTTCCAGTACTTTTTTCGCTTGCCCTAGGACTGAGCTATGGTTTTATACACACTGGACACTCAAAAATGTAGAGAAAGTGATGATAATGAGTTCAGAACAGAATAATGAGTAGATCTAATCCCCAAGGTGCTTGATAACATACAACCCCACAGAAGAGCTTATAATAACTATTACTCTTGATAGCAGAGCAAAATGAACAAAAAGCTAAAAATCAAAGAGAACATCTGGATAAAAAGTGAGAGGGAGCAACAGCAGAGAAACTTAGCCATAAGAATGTTCTGTAACTGTGGATTGCCAAACTCAAGGGAAAGGTTTAGAAAATCATGATAGGCTCCACTTACAGGGAACTCAGTCTCCTTAGCAAATGGATTTGGTAATTGGAATTTTTGTTCCTTCTTTTCCTCTGGGAGTGTGTGGATGAAAGTTAATTAATGTGGTAAAATTGCACAGTGTCTTTGAAAATTGCAACTTCTGAAAGACCCATTGCACTACATCTGTGTAATTTGCATGACGATAGGGGAATGGTAAGGAGGACCCAGACCTACCAGATGTTTTCCCTCTGAAGTTTCAGACTCCAGACTTAAGATCACATAACTGAGAAGGAATAAAATGGAGAAAGACAAATCCTACAGATTTATAGCAGATGATTATAAGCCGAATTGCATAGCTTTGTGGATAAATCTCACCTGGTAGTCTGCTGGGGCAACTTGCAGATTTGCATACTCAAGTTGAATACCACTGTCTCTTAAGTCTCCATCCACTTCATTATCGTTTCTTACTTCTCATGTTTTCACAAGTTGTTCAAGTAACTACTGCTGAGCAATAAATTACCTCAAACTTAGTAGTGTAAAGCAGCTATTTTATAAAGCTTACAGATTCTGTGGGTCAGAAATTCAGACAAGACACCACAGGGATGGCCTGTCTCTGCGCTACAATATGTCAGTCTTCGTGTCGCCCAGGGTGAGTGGAACCATGGGGACAAGTATCTAGAGGCTTTGTTACTTGCTTGTCTGATGGCTAGGCCGGGGTGACTCAAAGCTGGACTTGGCTGGGACCATCTCTACAGCTTCTCTCAGCGCTCTGGCTGGGTTCTTAGAGGGAGAGCCTTGAGACAGCGTTCCAGGAGAGCCAGGCAGAAGGTCCATGGTCTTTACCGCCCAATGGCACAAGTCACATGTCTTTACTTCTTTTAAATTCTATCCTCAGAGCAGCTGCAAGTGCCCTAAGAATCTAGGGGAGGCAGAGGACAGAGACCACATCTCTTGATGGGAGAAGTGTCAAAGGATTTGTAGCCATAAAAAAAAATAATAATAACCACCACATCTGTACATTAAAAAGCAAACACAAACAAAAAAATCGTATTTTATTAGTCAACACTTTCTCAGACTTGCTCAAAGGACAAGTTATGTATTTGTTTCTGAGCCTTTTGCTATCAATAGTAATAAGCCCTGTGTAATAGCGTTCTAGATTGGATTCTGACAATGAAGCACTGGCATGATATTTGGGAAGTGGAAGAGAGGCCATTTTTAGTACCTGACAATGGTGGGCAGGTGGCAGATCTCAGCTTCAGTGCTCATGTCAGCTGAGTTCATTCACGGCAATGTCCTTAATTGTCCACAGCTTCCTAATTTCCTAAAACCCAGCAGTCTTTTCCCCTCAGCCCTTCCATCAGTTCTGTAAGCACTATTTCCCTGTATTAAATTCCTTCTTCTTTGAAATGCCTAGAGAAATTCCTCTGTTTTCACAACTGACCCTTTAATCTATCTAATTCAAGTATGTACTTATTATATTTCAGTGGATCAGGGAGTTATTTTGCAAATATCACTTTCTAAAAGTCAGACATATTCCCCCTGGAGATTTGCAAAACCTACCCTTATAATGTTCTAATAGCTAATTGTATTTAGTTGACTAATTTATATTAAAGGTCTCCAAATAATTATTTAAAACAGTTAGGCAAGTAATTTTTGCAATCAAGTTATTTAAGCATGATAATTTTTAATAAGAAAGAAAAGGAAGAATGTTTTGATAATACCCTGTTCTGGGGTAAAATGCCATGAATACTTAAGGAAAGCCTAACTAATTTAATAAACTCTTAAGTGATACAATACATACTGAATAAGTTATGCTAAATGCCCATGGACAAAAATACATTTGAAATAGTAAAGAAAAATTTGAGTTTAGCTTATTTTGCCTTTGTTGGTGTTCTTTTCCAGTTAATAGTATTTATCAGAATGTGTGTATTATGCTTAGAAGCATAAGTATCTGTGACACTGTTCAACTATATTTATAGACCAGAAAGTGGTAATGAGGTATTTCATGTATTTTGTCAATAAATATACATGGAATATAATACACAAGCATACTATTAGTTCTGTCAAAGTCAAAGATAGAACCAACACTGTTGCTTCTGAAGATCATATTATTGTTCCGTAATAAACAGGTTTTAAAAAAAAGCTTATAGTCAAGCTTGAATCTGAGAGTGGGGCAAGGCAAAAGATTTGGAGCAAAATTTCTGACCACTTGATTTTTGACTGCTTGAAAGGAATTCCAAGAAGTCCCCCTTTATTCTTGATCCTCTTTATATCTAGACCCCCTGAGAATCAGACCGTTGAAAACCTTTTAACTTGGAGTTTGCCAGGCAAATATCCCTTTGCAAGTTGAGAGGTTCGGCTAAGTTGGGAACCCTCCTTGGACGAATACTATGCCTTGAACACTTTGCACGTTGATGTCAGCTTACAGACAACTCTGAACCCCTTGCCTGGAAAGTACATGGGTGTGCACGTGAGAGACATGTTAGTGTGTCGACCATAGTGCATTGCACTCCTCCACTTATGACAACACGGGGTTAGTATTGGATCATGTGTCACCTAGACTCCTTGGACACGCTTTGCTGCTTGACCACATTCGTAATCTTTGCCAGTGACCTTCGTAGTGAATGCTTTTGATCACTGAGGGAATTGAACAGAGACTGTTAGAGGTTGGGAAAAATATGCTTTAAAATGAATATCTGATATTTACAAATGAATACATTTTCAGGGTGAAATGAAGGAAGGGGAATTGTATTCATAGGGACCAGTAAGTGCAAAGGCATAGGCCCATTTGGGAACTTGAGTAACTTGTTGGAGTTTGAATTTATGGAATAAGCAGACTCTGGGAGAAGGGGCTCCTGAGAAAGGAAGGGGCCTTGAGAAAGGGAGAGGCCAGATATGGAAGAGCTTGTGCCTATCTCAGAGTTTCACTTTATGTAGAAAGGGGAGTCAGGATTTGAATCATCATTGTATTGCAAGGCCAGAGCTGTGCTTTGGAAAAGATCACTCTGGCTGCATTACGGAGAAAGCATCAGAGACAATTTGTGAGAACTTGATGTGCTCTACACGAATATGGTAAAAACAGCCTTCTTAAAAGCTGGATGCCAGTGACGCTACCTTCAGGGACTTCTCTACCACCCTTCCCCTTCCATTGTGTGCGGGGGTGTATGTGTATCCATAGGGAAAATGGTTCAGGCATGGTACCGTATCTGTAGTTATTTCTCTCTAAAGGCAAGTTTACGACTCAGACCCCTAAGCCTGCCTCTTACTGCACAGAGCAGACTAGAACGACAAGAACAGAGAGGAGGGAGAAAAATGAAGTATTTAAAAATAAAGTCAAGGTTGGAATAGTCAAACACGAATTATACAAGCATAACAATCTCCAGTTTTGGCAATTCCTAAAAGTCAACAAAGGGCTCAAATGTTTATGAACTAAAGATCACCAGAAGACTCTTTGTGGAAAGAAATCAATAAATGTAGTAGGATCAGAAAAAAATCCACAGCTAGGAAAGAAAAGCCAAATATAATGATGCCTGCCAAGGTAGGTCAAGCTCTCAATTTGTGATGTCTTAAAGAGGGTTTTTAAGCAATAATCTGGAAAGACAGGAGATTTAAGGAAAAAGAAGTAATTAGAAATATATTATGCTTGTTAGCAGGAAACATTGCATTGATTTCTCCTAAATATGTCAATGGGCTCCTCAGAAGAGGTTTTGGCTTAAAACTGGGGGGACTTGTTAGACTTTGTGAAGAAACCGAGACTTTTGCAATTTTATCAAACTCCTGGCAAGGTAAAATAACCCAGGACTTAAAAAATGTGAATACTAGCTATAAATGAAGAATTCTAAATGGATTAATTCAAAGATGATTTCAGTCACAAGTTCCAATGAAAGTAATAGAAAACTCATTTGTGTCTGCATGTGTATAATTTTGTGGAATTGGAGTTAAAAATGAGACATAAAGAACACGGGGGCCCAGCTGTGAGTGAAGGAACTCCCAGGAATATAGTGAAATTGAGCATTTAACCTTGGTTTCTATTCTGAGTCTCAAAAAGTGAGGTTGGAGCCAAAATATTTCATGTTCAAAAGCTTGAATGTTTGTACTTTTTAAAAGTGATGTTCTAGGGGATGAGCTACATTAACCAGACTCGTATGAGAGTGATGAACAAACCAGAGTCAGGCATAAATTTATAATGAGAAATTTAGCTTCCAAGCAAATCGGTATCCTTGTGTCAGCTGATCTACTCAGTGTGGAAAGAGCTATGTAAGCAAGTCACATTCAGAAACTTCTTGGTAAACGGGAATAAGAACAACCAGAAAACAACCACAAAGAGCATAATTCAAATGCCTGGAGTCTTAAGGGCATGATAGCTTGGAGTTCTCAAGTAATACAAATCAATGGAAAATACCAAACCAGGCTCACCGGCTCTTTCCTGAACGAGGCTAACAACCTGTTTATAAATACCCCCTCTCCGTGTACTCTTTCTAGGCACTGTACAGACTATTTTTCTTTCTAGTTCAGGCAAATATTAGGATAGAAGGGCAGGAAATCTAAAATACTTTTCATGAATTTAGTACAAACTAGCCAGGGAGGGAGTGAGAGTTTCCAAGGGCTAGAGTTAAGGGAGGCTTGAGGAACGGAAGGAAGTTATAACTTGAGCAGTTTTGACCTGAAGCAAGAATGATGAATCAAGTCTCCAGGGACAGGCATCAGGGAGGCTAGAATTGCTAAGAGCTGAGGGCGACTTGCGCTCGTTGATGGTAGGCAGCTATGATATCAGTGTGTTTCACCTAAAGCCAGCGAGGTAGACACGGGAAAAAGTATTTTTCTGCTGGAGAGCAAATAAGAAGCTTAGGGGTTAAAGGAAGATGAGAAAATGGTATAACAGCCTGGGGCAGAAAGAAAGAAGGAAAGAAACCTTGAGTGAGGTAAGTATCTGTGAGGTTTCGATTACAGCTGCTTTTATTTTATTATTTTATTTTTTATTTTTTTAAAGTAGGCTCCATGCCCAGCGTGGACCCCAATGCAGAGCTTGAACTCACGATGCTGATATCAAGACCTGAGCTGAGATCAAGAGTCAGACGCTCAACTGACTGAGCCACCCAGGCACCCCTATAGCTGCTTTTAATTCTGAACAATCTGGGCTATTTCTCTTTTTTCTTTTTTTTTCTTTTTTAAGATGTTATTTATTTATTTGACAGAGGGAGACACAGCGAGAGAGGGAGCACAAGCAGGGGGAGTGGGGGAGGGAGAAGCAAGCTTCCCGCTGAGCAGGGAGCCCGATGCGGGGCTCAACCCAGGACCCCGGGATCATGACCTGAGCCGAAGGCAGACACTTAATGACTGAGCCACCCAGGCGCAATCAGGGCTATTTCTAAAAGTCCTTAATTGCTAATAATCCATGCGTTGAACTTCCTCAAGGAAGGAATGAACTTGGGCAGGAACTACAACGTCAAAAACTGAACCTTCTAGGAGAGACCAGTAAGTAGTCTATCACACCCAAGTCCAAAGTTCACAGAAAATTCACAGGTGATGTGATGCAGTGTGGCTACCCCTCTGTACTGAGCCCAGGGGAAACAGCTGCATAGGGTGCACGTGTGCCCATGTGAAAATTGCTTTTTTATTTACTATGTTTCTGTTGGATGGCAGCCACAAAAGTTGGGGTGCTTGGATGTGTGGACAAGCTCCTTCCAGGGAGAAGCTGGAAAATTGGTTTTATTGTTGAAGTGAGCCCGAGGGAGAATTGGAATGGATATTAATGGTGCTGTAGAGATGAAATCGTTGTGCCCATATTTCCACAAAGTGAGCAAGTACATTTTTGGTTTGTAACCCCATTCCAGAAGCTGTTTTCTCTACTAAAGTGAGCATCACAGAAACAACATGAGGACCAATTAGTGGCAGATACTCTTCAGAGGGTGTTGAGGGAAGTAAGGGCTTTCTAGAAATACAATTATTAAAGCCAGTATTTAACTCAGAGCAATTTTTATGAAGAGACTGTGAATAAGTATGTGATAAAAGTAAACATTGTTTCAGCCTAGGCTGGAACCAATATGCACAGCATGGGGCCCTTAAAAGGGGTTTAGCAGGGCCTGCATGTTGCAAAGAGGAACAAAGAGAGGAAACTAGGCTGGATTAGAACAGAGATGACTTTTTCACACCTGGTAAAGGATTTTCATTAACCTTTTAGTGAGAAGAGCTGCATGTGTACTCTAGTCGTCCTGCTATAGTAGTCGCATGTGAGTATACTCAAGTTAGCTCTCCAATAAATTGCATAGAGTTTTCATTTCATGGTATGAGTAAAGCATCTTTAAACAAATATCTTCATCCTTCCATAAAGTCTTGGTTACAAGCAGCAACAGCATAAATAATAATAACCACAAGCTCTGCTATTGATATGGATGAGCATTCAGATTGAGCAGACTTGACTGATCGAAATCAAGGCTCCTGGATCTCAGTGGGATAAACTGGGTAGGCCATAACAGCTGCGGAATGTTGCTTTTACTGTTCGTTTCTTTCTTAAGGTGCTACATGCTGAAAAGATAGGGATATTAGAAGGAGCAAGGGCCCAGCACCGAAGCTGGAGACTGGTGAAGGTAGATGAAAGACTGGCATAGATTAAGGTTTAGGTCAAGGTCGTGGGTTGAGGGCTGAGTCTGCTATATTGGGCACACTATGCTGAAGACGATATTGGCTTTCGAATATGTTTCCAGGGCTTTCCCAGGACACTACAGAATAAATACCTGCCTCAAGCCCTAAAACATCAGCTTTGGAACTGTTTTCAGATCTCCCTTGGTATGAGTAGGGGATTCCAGTCGGCTGCTGGGTCTGGCTCTCCTTGGCTCTGGGGCTAACGTTCCCAGAAGCAGGACATGGCCACTGTCCACAGGCCCTAAAAGAAAGTTAGTTCCAGGCCTTACCTGTTAGGTGGGCTCGGGGTATGGGTTCAGGTGCTAATTTTAAAGTCCTCAGATTTTCCAACTGAGCAGGGCTGGGAAGGTTTGGTCTGACAGCAGATGTGAGCATTCTATAAAAACTGCCAGATGATTGCAGCCGATGGAGGACGCAGAGTGCTCGGGAACTGATTCACTTGCGCTATTGAGGGCTTAACGCCTTGCTATTTATTATTAATTGTACTCCATAAAACTCTTGTTTACAAATCATTTAAATTAGGTTTTCCTCCCAAGGGCTGCTGATTAACCCACAGACTGTGGAAAGAAGTACAGCTGGAACAAGTTAAAAGCCTGCCCGGGGTTACATGGCAAGGCTGGGAGGGCAGAGCTGGTGTGAAAACAGAGATCCCTGGAGTCCTCTGTGGCCCACCGAGTCACAAGCTGCAGGGTGTCACTGGGCTGTTCCCTCCAGCCAGGTTTGGGATTCTTCGAGCAGCTGTGGCCACAAGCGTTTTACAAATCATCTATTTGGTGTCCTGCACAATAAGTAATAGAGTTAAGATGCTTTCATCAGACTCTTGAGTCTGGTAAAAACTGGTTTTCTTAAGGCGCCTCTATACTCGGTATCCGACTTCTCTGGAGGACTGTGAAACCCCTAGAATATTCAAGGAAAGATGGTTTGTATCTGAGTGAAAATATGTTCGTCCCTGGCGTTGGCTGACTAGAATAATGGTCTGAGAAACGGAAGCATGAGGGAATTAAAACAGTGCCCTACATTTGACTCCCACAGTTGACAACCCACCTCCACGAACTGATAGTGCATTTGACATACATTTTTCTTTTAAGTCAATAAGGCTTTTGAAAAATATCAGAAAAAGACTTCATTTCTTTTATCTGTTATCAAATTTTGGATTATGAGGCTATATGGAGTTTTTTTAATCACATAATTGAATTTTGAGATGATCTGTTTCTATGAAATGTGAAGCGGTTAAGGCTGCTTTTGACTTTTCTCTTTTGGGACAGACTGTTATACCCTTATCCTCTCATATCTGAGTAGTCAAGAGGCAACATTACATGGAAAACTGGGAGCATGCCTCATCCAGGACACATTTTTGAAGTATTTCTCTGCTGTGTTCAAGGCCTTCAGACTTCTCTTTCTTCACCCCTGCTCTCTCTTGACTTCATCGCAGGTCTGTCTGTCTGTCTGATGGTCCACGTTTCAGTCTACCTAAGCATGTCTTTACCTAAAGCCCTTCTCCTCATATTCCAAAATTGCTCTTCTGTTTTCTAAGTCTCTGCTATTAAAGTGCTCATTACTCTGGGGATATCTCAACTGGAGTTTAGGAGGGAAGTAATTTAAAGCAGCCCGTGCATTCTCCATAAAGGACTTAATTGTTAAACTAATTCTCTTAGAGTTATTTACCTTTCATAATGGGCTTGTTAACCCAAATGAATCTTGATTTGGTAGAATTTCACACCTGAGGAGAGGGAAAGAGCCCTCTTCAGGCAGTGTGGGGGAGAGAGTGTAGGGCAGTGGGACCCCCTCGCTCCTTGTGGTTTATGCTATGGACTGATCTCTGAAGTGAGAGAACTGCATATGGTGACCCAGTTGTTTATAATTTTATCATCGCTGCCCTGTAGAATATCGATCTATTTAAATAGGTAATTTTGAGGTGATCTAGATGATGTAATAAGAGGCATCTGGCTTGTTGGTCTCGTTCCCAACTCAGCCAGTCACACACAAGGTAGACTCCTTGTTTGGACTCTAAGCTGCTCCTAAGTGTTCTGCTTTGCTTGATATGGTCCCCTTCTAACCTTGCTTGAAATTAATTAGTGGGTCATAAAACAAATAGAAATAACCTCTGTGTTTAGTAGTGGGTTTCTCTCTCTCTTCTACTGGGACGAGGTTGAGTTGACGACATTCACCACTTGGTGACTTAGGGTCCATAGGAATGAGATATAAAACAGTTCTAGGCCATGGGTTTCTCTTAGTTGGGGTAGGATGACAGTGTATATTCACAGGAGCTGGTTGGGAGCTGTCAATCGTGGGGAGATGGAAAAAGGAAGGCTGATGGCGAACTTCATTCTTTTCATATTGCTCTCCCCCCCACCCCCACCCCCCGGGGACATGCAGATTTGGTCTTAGGTGAAATGGAAAACTTTCAGCGTCTGGTACTTAGGATTTCAGTTCATTGTTCACATTCCTTTGAGTTTCTGAGATAGTAAAGAAAAAGACCAATTTGGATTTCAGGAACGTGAGAAAATTTATACTGTTTGTGAAGCCAACAAGCCTCCTGGGAGGCAGGCAATTAGATAATTTAAGATTATTTCAAAGCTATGTATGTTGAATAGAAGACATATATAGGTCACAGAAATTACTTCTTAAATTAGTGTTACTTAAGTGTTTCAGTCTCCAGCCAACATTGCTACCTGAGAGGGTGTTGACGTGGAGGAAGATATTTGTACGAGAGACAAGAGGAGTCAGTGACTTTGACTATCGTTGGAATATTTTTTACCCTAGCATGTCCCCATCCATGTTTTCCTTGTGAGCTTCAGGCACCTTTCAATGTTTAGTTATTTCTGATAAAGACTAGGTATTTCTTAATATCTTGGCAGCAATTTTATAGAATTTTATATTCTACCGCACAGGCAACAATATTGGATCAGACCAACACTAAAATTGCTTATACCTCAGTTATCTACTCTAGGAAGGTGAAAATCCTCTGAGACAATAAGTGTAGGTTATGACTAGTTAGCTCTTTTTAATAGGTAAAGAAAATTAAAGATTTGAAATTGCTTGGGTCTAAATGGCAGATAAGTTTATAATGGTCCAATTCTAAAGAAAACAGGTGAAATAATTTTAATAGGTGCAGATTTGAATTCAAACCCCAGCTACTTTCAGGTAGTGGTCTAGGATAGGTTTCCTAAAAGAACTCTATTGCTCTACACTCAGCTCTCATGCAAGATGGCTCCAGGAAGACAAACTTTGTCCTGCAAAAAAAAAAAAGTACTTGCCTAGCTTGAGGTATTGGAAATGCTTCGTGGTCATTGGAAAAGTTTTGCGAACTTGCTCCACTAAAGGAGATCTTGCAGGCTAATTAGTTAAATAAAGCCACATCTTCCTCTCCCTGGAACTGCAGGTTCTTCTGTGAACTGAATGGCCTTCTCTGGAGTAGGGACAGAAACAGTCAACTGGGGAGGAGGGGTATGGTCAGAGTATAGAATAAATGACATTTTCTTTCTTGCATTGCCTGGCAGACTGCCTTCTTGGAACACATACATATAGACAGTTGTCACACATCTTAATTATATGGAGCACAACTGTAGATGACACAGAGAATATATTTGCTTCTCTTTGAAAATATTTGATAGAAAACATGTTAACATCAATCTGAAAAAGCCCACAGTTCTTGTGATATGGTAGAAATATCCTGTGGAGTTAGTAGTATCCAGAGAGCCCTGATAAATGCTTTGAACTGCCCTCGACAGCTTACTTTCTTTTCCTCATGGAATTAGCACCAGTCTAGCATCATAAATGTTGCCTTTACCTCCAGTTAGTGAAGGTATCGCCCACTCTTGTCTCTGCTCACACTGTTTTTGGTGTTATAAACCAAATCATATTTGCTATTATTCAACTCAAGGAGAAACAGATTTTGTTTATAATTACATGTTATGAGGCATGTTGATGTCCCTTGTCTCTTTCTAAACCTAATTCAGTTGGCCTAATAATACTCTAACATTTGTCTTTCTTTCTTCACAGCACCTGCACCGCAGAAATTATCTTATTTATTTGCCTACTTATTTGTTGTGTGTATGCTCCGACAGAATGTAAGCTTCATGGGGTCAGAAACCTTGGCTGGCTTATGTGCCACCATATTCTGAGCACCTACAATAGTTGTGGTCCACAGTAGGCAAAGAATAAATATTGGTCCGTTGAAGGAATGGAACAAAGCTGGAAGATTGTCTTGTCCCTGGCTACTCCTTGCACTTTGTACCAGCCCTTGTCCTATTGACCTGTAATGTCAGAGCTCTCCAGGACTCCATCCTGAGCCCTCTTCTCTTTCTTAAATTTCACTCTTTCAGTGAGATATTATCTATTTCCTTGGCTTCGATTGCCCCATATATGCCGACAACCTCCAAATATATCCAACCAGCCAGGCCACCTATGGATTCCAGACTTGACTATGTATGCACTTCCTCCTTGATCTGCATTTGAATACCTCACAGCTTTACTAAAATTAACTTTTAAATCAAACTCTTAAACTTCCATGCAGCCACCCTCACTAACCAACCAGCCAGCCAACAACAACAATAAAAAATGAACAAACGAAACAATAATCAAACAAAACCAGTCCTTTGCCTGTCTTAATCAGCTCTGTAAATGATAACACCTCCCATGCAGTGGCTCATAGCAGAAATCCAGGAGTCATTCTTGAGTCATCCTTTCCTTGAATCCCATAGCTCCTCTGTCTGGCTTATTGTTTCCACCAGCAGAGTATATCTGGAAATGTTACTTGTTCTTTCTTTCTCTGATGCTGGTGCTGGTGGATTTCCTTCCACTTTTAATAATGCTGCACCATCATGGTTCCCACGCTTGACCTGCACGGCTGTGTTCCACACAGCGACCAGAAGTCAGATGACGCCACTCCCTGGCTTAAAGCCCTCGTTGGCCTCAGACTCCTTCCTAGCTGTGGCAGATGAAGTCCTAAAGGATCTCATCCCAGCCCTTCTTCTCAGCGCCTTTCTCACCGATCGTGCTTCAATCGTGCTGACCCTTTTTCTGTTCCTTGTAATTGCTGAGCTCTTGTCAGTCTTGGGATTTCCACCCATGTTTCATTCTGACAGGAATTCTTTCTTCTCATGATCGGGCTGAGTTCTTCTCATGTATTCATGTCTCAAGAGAATTTTCAGACATCCCGTGTAAGGCATTTCCTCCCCCTGTTTATTTGAAATTTTATATTGTGTTAATCATTGGAATTATTCACCGAATATTTTTGCATTTCTTCCATCTGAGCACACTGTGGTGCTATACTTCTTCACTCTTCTCAAATTTAAATATGACCATGTGACTTGCTTTGCATAATGAGACATAAGTAGGAGGGATGCGAACCACTTTCAAACAGAAACTTCAAGATCACTGTGGGATTTGCCACACTCCCTTTCCGCTGCCGTGGAGATTGTTGAAAGCACATGTTAAGGTAAAGCATCTATCAGCCTGATTCTCTGAGTGACAGAGATGTACAGACCTTTCCCATAGACTTGCACTGAGCAAATTGCTTGAGTGGGGGGAAGAAAAGCTTTGCTGGTAGGAAACCATTGAGGTTTGGGGATTGCTCATCAACATAGCATAATCTCACCCAGCTTGACCAATGCATATGCTAACTTGCTTGCTTTATTTCTTTATTATCTTTCTCCCACTAGACTATTAAATCTGTAAGGGCAGGAACCATGCTTATTTGATTCATCAGTGGTATTTAGTAACTGACCAAGGGTATAACACAGTAAGTGCTTTAAAAACAATTTTGAACGTATGAAAGAACAAATGAAAGTTCCCCCCCCTTGGTGGCTAAACATGACTCAAAATCGTTTTATAAACATTTCAGTGAAATTATCAGAGTTAGTAATGTTAGCATGTATTTAGACAGTACTTTACAAAATCCCATAAAAGATATTCACCCATTTACAAACCTATTGTGTTTGATATTTGGTATATGTGGTAAATGCCTAAAGTGCACAAAAGTATAGATAAAGGCATGGTGGTCACCGGAATGGATTGTAATGAATGCAGTGCAGTGTGTAGGAAATAATATTAATTCAAGGTCAGTCTTCTAATATATATACTGTTACTGCTTCCCTGTCTCTCCATGATGACTTTATAGTATAGGTGGACTTCTGTTCCTGATTTAAAGGGGACAGGACACCTCTTCTGTCAAAATAGGGTGACAGGAAGGGCACTGAGGGTGGTTTAAGGATGGTGGTGGAAAAAGGAGTAAGCCTAACGCTTTTGTTGGGTGTGAGGGATTCCATCTGATAGCCAGAGCTTAACAAATTCTTATCATTTTATAGTTAATAAAAAATTATGATCAATAGAGTTATGTTACCAGCATTATCTGACTTGCTTCTCAGAATAAAAAAATAATCAGTTAACTCCAGCATGTAGACATTTCTAGCTCGACTTTTTGAATGAGAACATTGAGATTCAGAAAGACCACAACATGACAAGTTGTGGCACAGTGGAAACTCAAACCAGACTTCTGTCTCTAAGCCTTCCTTCTGGTGAGCGTCTATATACCAGCTATTTTCAGTGAATTCAGTAGATAGCAATCAAGTTACAGACTGGGGCTTAGTGGTTTGTCCAGCCTCACAGTCATTTAGTAGCAGAGCTCTTTAAGTACCACCTCTCCTGCCTTCCTCAGTCTCTTCCTTGGACAATGGTTTTTGTATTTGCACAACGAGAGGCTATTTTTGGCCAAAAGATACCATGCCATCAGATTGTTGGCTTCTTCTACTTCTTTTTTTTTTTTAAGCTAGAATAATTATCAGTTGCCTAAAGGACTAATGCCCCAATACAAATATTAAAAACCCCAATATAACATTGTGTTATAATATAACAGTAGTGTTAGGATGCTTAGTATAAAAGTCATCAACATGAAGAGGGAGCTACTCATTGACAGATGTGCTAGTTTCTAGTGGCTACGTTCACCTTCAGCTGCCTGCTTCAGTGGCATTCTGTGGCATCTGTTCCTATCTGCCACCAGGAGGCAGAGTGTATATGATGGTAGCCTTTTGACTTTTTTTTTCTCTTGAACATTTTAATTTCTTGGAAAGCAGTGTGCATGTATATTTTTATTAAATAAGTTTGACATGTAACATTGTATAAATTTGAGGTATACAGTGTGTTACTTTGATACATTTATATATTGTACTTTGGTGTTGTAGTGATATTTATCACATTACATAATTACAGTATAATATTGTCTGTATCCATTATACTGTGCATTAGATCTCTATAACTTATTTACTGCTCATTATAAATCTCTACCCTCAAACACTATTGGTCTTCTCTCCTTACCTTTCTTCCCCTGGTAACCGCTTTTTTACTCTTTTACAAGTTTAATTTTTTAGATTCCACAGGTAAGTAATATCATACAACACTGGTTTTTCCTCTGATTTATCTTGCTTAACATAATGTGCGTAAGGTCCATCCATGTTGTCTCAAATGGTGAATATCCTTCTTTCTCATGGCTGAATAATATTCCATTTTATGTGCGCGCGCGCGCGCGCGCACACACACACACACACACACACACACACACACACATTTTTATCCATTCGTCTATTGATTGACATTTGGGTTGTTTCCGTATCTTAGCTATTGCGAATAACACTGCGATGAACATGGGAGTGCATGTATCTTGTCAAAATTCTGTTGGCATTACCTTTGGGTGTATTCCCAGAAGTAGAATTGCTAGATCCTATGGTAGATCTATTTTTAATTTTTTGAGGAACCTCCATATTGTTTTCCAAAGTGATTGAATGAACTTACATTCCCATTAATAATGTATAAGGGTTCCCTTTGCACCACATCCTTGCCAGCACCTGTTTTCTCTTGTCTGCTTGATGACAGCCATTCTAACGTGTGTGAGGTGATGTCTCATCATGGCCTTGACTTGCATTTCTCTGATTAGTGATGTTGCGCATCTCTTCATGTGCCTGTCTGCATAACAAAAGAAATAACAGAATGAAAAGATAACCTACTGAGTGGGGAAAATTTTTGCAAACTATAAATCAGATAAGAAGTTAATATCCAAAATATCCAAAATACTCATACAACTTAAACAAAAAACTAACAATTTGATTTAAAAATAGACAGAAGGGGCTGCCTGGGTGGCTCAGTCAATAGGTGGCCAACTCTTGATTTCAGTGCATGATCTGAGGGTCATGAGATCGAGCCCCACGTTGGGCTCCCTGCTGAGCGTGGAGCCTGCTTAAGATTCTCTCTCTTCCTCTCCCTCTGCCCAACTGCCCTCCACTCATATGCATGCTCTCAAAAAAATTTAAAAAATAAAAATGGACAGAAGAACCAAATATACAGTTTTCTAAAGTGGACATAAAAAATGGCCTTGACTCCTTAATGGCAATTAAGAAAACTTTTTTAGCTACCTAGAGGAATCCAGGGTTTAAGAGAGCTTGAAGGCTATAAACCTTGCTATATGGGCCCTATAATCAGTAACTATTTGAGACATCATTGCTTTTTTACATGCATATTTTTTTCTACTCTAGAATGTTCTGTTAAGGATTAAATATATGTGGTGGAAATGTAAATTGGTACAGCCATTGTGCAAAACAGTACAGAGGTTTCTCAAAAAAATTAAAAATAGAAATACTATATGATCCAGTAATTCCACTACTAGGTATTTATCTAAGGAAAGCAAAAACACTAATTTGAGAAGATATATGCATCCCAATGTTCATTGCAGCATTATTTATAATAGCCAAGATACAGAAACAACCTAAGAGTCCACTGATAGACTAAGGATAAGGAAGATTAGATACACACACACACACACACAAGGATAAGGAAGATTAGATACACACACACACACACACACACACACAGGAATATTATACAGCCATAAAAAGGGTGAGATCATGCCATTTGCAACAACATGAAAGGACCTAGAGGGTATTATGCTAAGTGAAATGAGTCAGACTGAGAAAGACAAATAACATGATTTTACTCATCTGTGGAATATAAAAAAACCCAAATGGATAAACAAACAAACAAACAAAAAGCAGAATCAGATCTGTAAATACAGAGTTAATGGTTGCTAAAGGGGAAGGAGATGAGCAAAATGGGTGAAGGGGAGTGGGAGATACAGGTTTCCAATTACAGAACGAATAAGTCATGGGAATAAAAGACACAGCATAGAAAATATAGTAAATGATATTGTGATAGTGTTATATGGTGACAGACAGTAGCTGCACTCATGAGCATAGCATAAACTTGTCAAATCACTACGTTGTACACCTGAAACTAATGTAACATTGGGTGTTAATGACACTTAAAAAATTAATTGAAAAAAAGATTAAACATATCAGTTCAAATTTTGTTGGGAAAGTCCTAGGAGCAAAGGCGGCAATGGCAAAATAAGTTTTAGACCCTGACTGCGTTGGAGTTAATTAATACCGCTTAGTCTTGGTCCCTAAAGTTTCCCTTTCTGCCCCTTACTATCTCATTTCCTAATATCAAACTAGGTACTCCAACTCTTTTCTATATTAGGGTGATCCTTTGAATAAGGGCACTTCTTTAGGAGTAAAGGTGAGCCTTCATTAATATTAATGATTACAAAGATCTTGGAAGTGATTAAACCCAAGTTTTCCCATTGGAAAAAAGATGGTAATAGTGTCAATTTCACAAAAGAGCAAGTGGAATGATAAATGTAAATGTGTTTTGTAAAATGTGAAGGGGTCTATAGCTTTTATTAATATAGTAATGTGTTAAATATAGAGATAACAATGACTACCTTTAAAGCCTGTGGAAAATTTGAGAAAACTGAGATTATATTTATAACACTCTCAGGCTTCTTCACAAATAGTTGGTATATAATGTCATGCATAATTAATGATTATTTATTTTATATTTGTACTCAGTTCAGGGAGGCAGCACCTTTTACTGTTTGATTACAAAAACCCAGCAAACCAATGGACAGAAAATGACCAGGTGGAGAAATAATTATTAATTTGATAGACCACACACCTAGATGTACCAATAGTAGAATTCCCAGGATGTCATGTTATCTTTAAGATACTGGACTTAAAGAGTATCTAGTTCTTCTCTAGTATTACTCAAGGCTATGTGAATTTAATGAAGGTAGTCTCAGCTGGTTTGGCATGGTAGAATAGAATTTGAAGCTGATTGTTAACCTTGTTCCAATGACCAAATTCAACTGCTATTTTAAAGAAGGAAGCTGGAATAAAACTTAAAAGTATTAGACCAATTGTGCATAATGCTGATCGATTGTGAGAGTTGTTAACGCTAAAGAGACTTGGCAAAGGAAGTTCTGAAAACTTCCTGTAAACATGAAAGAGGAAAGTATGAGTTAAGAAGTCTTTACATTCAGTCTTCCACAGAAGAAGCTGTAGGAAAGGTCTCTTATAGTCTGACTCTCTGATCATCACTATTCAACAGCTACTCTGTGCAGCATCCATACTAGTCTCTGCTTCCTCAAATAATCATGACATGCTGTTTAGTGATATTTCCAAATGTCTAGACTAGTTTGATAGTCAAGACATGCATATATAAGGACACCTAACAACACATGATAGAGAGTAAATGTTAAATGAATGATATGGGAAATAAATATAGATTTTGAAGAAGAGACCCTTGAGGAGTGTGGTATTCAAGCTTACAAAAGTGGGAATAGTTTATTAGTTATGCATATGTGTTTTTTGTTACTGTGTTTTTTCAATTCTTTTTTGTCCAATTTTTTTCATTGTGTTTATCTTTTTATTATTGAGTTGTACATTTCTTTATGTATTATGGACACAAGGTGTTTATCAGATATATTATTCGAAAATATTTTTCCCAATCTGTGGCTTATTTTTTCATTTTCTCAATTGTATTTTCTGAAGCACAAAAGCTTCAATTTGATGGTGTCCAGTTTATCAATTTTTTCCTATATGGATTATGCTCTGGGTACAGTGTTTAAGAACTCTGCCTAACCCCAAATCATGAACATATCCTATGAGTTCTTTTTAAATGTTAATAGTTTCGGCTCTTACATTTAGGTATATCATTCATTTTGAGTTAATTTTTGTGTATGATATGAGATAAAGGTCTAAATTCTTTTTACATGTAGCTATCCAATTGTCTCATCAGTATTTGTTGAAAAGATTATTTCTACCCCCCATTGAATTGCTTTGGCATGTTTGTTAAAGATCAATTAACCGTAAACATAAGGATTTAATTCTGGACTTCCAGTTGTTTTCCTTTGATTTTACATTGCTTTTCTTTAGCCAGTACCACTTTATTTTGGTTACTGTATCATTATAGTAAGTTTTGAAATTGGAAGTGTAAGTCCTCTAATTTTTTTCTTTTTCAAAATGGTTTAGGGTATTCTCAGTCTTTCGCATTTCATTATAAATTTTAGGAACAGCTTGTGAATTTCTGCAAAAAAAGCCTGCTGGTATTTTGATAGAGATTACTTTGAATCTATAGATCAGTTTGAGGAGAATTGCCTTCTTAACACTATTGAGCATGAACATAGATTGCTTCTCAATTTATTTATATCCTCATTCCTTTCTCTCAGCAATGTCTTGTAGTTTTTGGTGTACCAGACTTGTACTTCTTTTATTAAAATTCAGCATTAGTTGTTTTTTTTTCTTCACTTTTTGAGGCTATTGTGAATGGAATTTTTAATTTCATATGTGGGTGGCTCATTGTTGATATTTAATTGATGTTTCTATATCTGTCTTGGCTCCTTTGACTTATTCCCTTATTTTGTTCCTAGTTTGTTTAAAATTTTTCCTAAATGAGTATTAAATTTGTTCAGGGGGTGCCTGGGTGGCTCAGTCGTTAAGTGTCTGCCTTCGGCTCAGGTCATGATCCCAGGGTCCTGGGATCGAGCCCCGCATCGGGTTCCCTGCTTGGCCTCTCCCACTCCCCCTGCTTGTGTTCCCTCTCTCAGTCAAATAAAATCTTTAAAAAAAAAATTTGTTCAGTATTTTCTGTGTCTATTGAAAGCATTATATATTTTTTCATTTTTTTCTATTAATGTAATAAGTTACAATGATCAAAACAGATACATATTGTTAAAAAGCACCAAATGCAAGTTTGGGAGATAAAAATGTCACTGAAATAAAACATTTCCTAGGGGTCTCAACAGTAGATTTGAGATGGTAGAAGAAAAAAAAAAATCAGCAAACTTAAAGAAAAACAAAATTGAACAGAGAAGAAGAAAAGGAAGAAAAAGCAACAGAGCCTCAGAGACCTGTGGTATACCATGAGTATATACATAATGGGCTCCTGGGAGAGGATAAAGAGAAAGTGGAAGAAAAAATATTTAAAGTTAATAGTTTAACTTTAAACTTAATAGTTTAAAACCTCCCAAATTTGAAGAAAAACATTAATTTAGACTTCCAAAAGTTCAACAACCTTGAAGGAGGATAGACACAAAGAAGTTGATACCTACAAACAGAGCCAAACTGTTCAAAGCCAAAGACAACAAGAACACCTTGAAAACGGCAAGAGAGAAACAACTCACATCCAGGAAGGAAAACAACATGATGAACAGCTGACCTCTCACCCGAAATGATGAAGTTCAAAAGGTAGTGGGATAACATTCAAATGCTGAAAGAAAAAAAAGTAAACCAAGAATTCAATATTCAGGAAAACTATACTTTAAAAATAAAAGTGAGTGCACAGATAATATTATTTCAATATAGAAAATACCAAATAATCTATCAGAAACTTCTGAAACCAATAAGTGAGTTTAGCAAGTTTCCAGGATATAAGACCAATGATCCAAAGTCAACTGTGACCCCATATACCAGCAAGTAACATGTAGAATTTGAGAATTTTTAAAAATGTCATTTATAATAGTTCCAAAAAGTAAAGTATTTAGATATAAGTCTAATAAGATATGTATAGAATCTGTATGTGAAAGACTACAGAATGCTGATAGAAGGAATTGTGGTAGGTCTAAATATATATATATATATATTTAATATATCTATAATATATATATATTATACTGTGTACATTCAGTCTTTTTAATAATTTCTATCTCTATTGATTTTCCATTTATTAGAACACTGTTGCCATTGTTTCCTTTAACTCTTTAAATGAATTCCTTTAGTTCCTGGAACATATTTATAATAGCTCCTCTGAAGACTTTGTACAGTCTGTGCCTTAGTTTCTGTTGACTGCTCTTTTTCCTTGAGTATGGTCACGTTGCTTATTTCCCTGCATGTCTTACAATGTTTTTGCTGAAAGCTGGGTATTTTAGATTATATATTATAGCAATTCTGTATTAGAAGCCTCCCAGGTTTGTTTTTATTGTTGTTTGTTCGTTTGGTGACTTGCCTGCACTAAATCTGTGGACATGTTCTCCCTCATGGTAGGTGATGGTATATGGACATTGATATTTGTGCTCAAATTAAAAAAGCATCCCTCTGTCAGCATAACTTAGTGATTAGTCATTAATTGTTCAGTTTCTTCTCAAATACAACCTCATTTGAATCAGTAAGGATTCAAATTGCCTATGGATCTGTGTCTGGATTGAGGAATGCATTCAAAGTTCAGGCAGTTTATAAGTTTGGCCCATTTTTTTTTCTTTCTGCTCTCCTGTCTCTTCTGAGCATGCACAAGTTTTCATCTAGGGGTGCTGTTCCTGGCTGGCTCCCCCCCACCTTCTCTTTATCCTGTGCACAGTCTTGTAAATGCACACAGCCTTTCAGACCATCAAAGTATATAGGAGCTCCTCGAAGCCTACTGTGATGTTCTCATTCCATGGATTACCCTGTTATATTTCTGCCTATTTAGCTGATCTGCTGCTTGCCCCAATCAAAACAGCAATTTCAGATTAGGTGTAACGTGACCTACCATTTGGCTGCCAACTACGTGCAGGGACATACTGTTTTCCCATGGTCTACTTAAAAATCAAGTCAGCTCCCTCTGGCAGCAAAGTCTGTTTTTCAGAGCTTACTCTCTTGTGGTAGGATTACCATTCTGATGAAGCCAGGGGAGGGTTGTATGATAGCCCCCTGGCTAAAACACCACACACTATTACTGTTTCTACACAAGGTTCAGTAGCTTTTCTTGAATAAACACTTTTAAATTTGTCGTATGCCTGAGGTTGTTTTCCAGAGCCCTGAAATTATTGTTTGTGACAACTTTATCAAGTTTTATTGGGGAGTAGAGTTGATATTTTGCCATTCTGGAAGTTTCATTTCCCAATTAATCTTTTAAGAAAATTATGAAAATCTGTGTTTACCCATATATTTACCATTTTAGTGCTCTTCATTTGTGTGTGTGTGTGTGTGTGTGTGTGTGTGTGTGTGTGTGTGTGTGTGTGTGTGTGTGTGTATCTCTGACTTTATATCTTGTGTAAGAATCTTCCCCCTGGAGAAGTTTAACATTTTTTATGTTACAAGTTTGAGAATGAATTCTCTTACCTTTTGTATTTCTGAAAAAGTCTTTGGTTATCTTATTTGTTGAAAGATTTTTTCCCCCTAGATTTAGAATTCATTATTTTCCCTCCTTTCAATATTCACAGTCCTGTGACTGTTTTCCAATGTACATAGGTTGCTAATAAAAATACAGGGCACCTGTAATTTTTATTTACCTGAATTTCAGGTAAACAGCAGATACTTTCTTAGTATCATTGTCTCAAATGTTGCATGGGACATACTTTCACTAAAATTCGTTAGTGAAACAATTTTATTCTTTGTCTGAATTTCTGATTTAACCTAGCATCCTATATTTTACCTGGAAGTCCTGAAAAAGCTGTTTCTTATATTTTTCATAGTTTCTAATTTTTTCCTATGGGAGGACATTTCTATAGTAGTTACCCCATTGATAGAAGCCGAAGTCCTGTTGTTATTTGTTTATGGATGCTGTACATTGTGAATCTCACATTGTTGATTTTCTCAAGTCTGTTGTCTTCTTTTAAAGAGTGTTAAAGTTTGTTTTTCTGACAGCTAAGTAATTTAAGGCTCTGCTTGATCATTTTGAAACTTTTTTTCTTTTTAAGCTTCCTTTTGGTGTTTCCAGAGTAGCCTTCTGGTGTTTCCAGAGTATTCTAGGGCTGGTTAGTCCGTTATTAATACATGACCCTTCTGGAGTTTCTATTGAGTGTATTCATTTTCAACAAATTCTCTCTCCCATTCGTCTAGTCACAGTGCTCATCTCTCCCAGGCCTATGTGAACTTTGAGAATTGTTCAGCTCCAATCTCTCTGATGGTTGTTCTTTTTCTGCCTCCTGGAGCTTTACCTGATATAAGCACAGATAATTCAACCAAAGACTCAGGAGGATCCCTATGCAGATATCTGCAGTCCTTTCTCTGTATAGCTCCCTCCTCTCTGGTACTTTGCCCTGCAAATTCTAACCACCTCAGCTACCCCACACTTTGATCTCCGTCTCCTTAACTCAGAAAGGCCACCATGCTCTCTCTGCTTGGAATCTCTCTCCCTGCACTGCAGTCTGGAAAGTGCCTAGAAGAAGCATAATGCTGATGTGATCGTTAGGGCTCACTTTATCAGTTTCCCTTCTCTCGGGGATCGAAGTCCTGTGCCACCTATTATCCAGTATCTAGGAACAGTCCTTATATAGTTTTTTCCATTCTTGTGTTGTTTATGGTGGACTTTATTATGGCCAGAAGTGGAAGTCTGATTTTTTAAATATCCTTGATCTGTGAGGTACTGAGTGGTTCTTCAGCCTCTTTATAAATTCTGCATATGGGGGAATAACTGTTTCACACTTAAGTTGGTAAATTTATATCTATTTGGTTTCTCAGTTGAAAGTGAAACCAGGAAGAATACTATTCTAAAATATTGTTACATGTTGTCCATTGGGCTTTATGCTCTAGGCAGGTCAAAATTATTTCTTACACCCCAGGATCCAGCATAGTATGAGGAACAGAGTAGATGTACGATAAATACTTAATGATTATAAGAATAAATTAATAAGTGGCAAGGCATGGAGATGGAAACTGGCAGCTGGTTCCTGATTTGCAGATCAAATAATTTGGATATTGCCTTGTGGATGGTTGAAATCAGTGTAAATAGGGATGAGATATGTTCAGAGTGGTACTCTTTAGAATTATGATCTGGAAGAAGCTTTAGACAGAGCTACACTAGTGTGATATGTTCAGAAAAACAGAAGGCAGGCAAATAAAAGAGGCCCCCATGAAAAAAAATCCATGAATCACGCATTTCAGTTAAAAGCAGGCTTAGTATGGACCTGGATTCTGAAATCAGGTGAAGAGGATTATAGTCCCAAGTGTCCTGTCACAGGATAATGAGAGCTAAAGAAATTCTGACAGACCATTTGTTGTTTATGCTGTGGAAAGTGTTCTAAAAGTCAGTAGACATTAGGGCTATCTGATCTTTAAGGTTCCTTCCATTTCAAATATTCATTCATTCATTCATCATGTATTTATGATTGAATATGTTCTATGTTCTAGCAACTGATTTAGCAATACAGAAAAGATCAGAACTTGCCCTTTGTCTTAAAGGAGAACACAATATTATAGGAAAATAGATGTGTGACTGCAGTAGAGTAAGAAAGTTCCTGATTGAAGTCATTTTTCCCTTTGAAGGTCACAGCTGGGGGTGGTAGGGCAGAGAGGCAGTAGTTAACTGGGGTCTAGGAGGTTCTGAATTAAAATGGTGACGTGGGACATGGATTAGACTCCCATTGCGGTGCTACTTCAGCACTTTGAGTAACTCTTAAGTCAGCAGATAAAAGACAAAACTGAGCTGAAATGTTGTGAATAGATATTTGTAACTATTGATATTTATTCTGTGCTAGAAAAAAAGACATCCCTAAGCCACATTAATTATCATACTATTTAGTATTAATCTGCATAAGTATAATTGCCTTATTAAAAAGCTGATTAGATTAATGCTATTATCATGATAATGGCTAGATTCATTTGAAAAATACCGTATTTTTTATAAAAAATAAAGCCCAGAGTCCCTGCTGTAGACAGAGTCTGAGCACCATTGGTGTTCGATTCACTCATAATATAGGTAGGGAAACAGTTGAGGGAGGAATATGAAAAAACATTACCTTATTTAGTGTGAGGATTATTTCTCTGAGTTACTAGTTAGCCCAGTAAACTTTGCTTTCGTTAATGAGAACGTTGAAATTTATTTTACTTTAAAAGTTTCTTTTCTTTTCCCATGAAGTTTATGCTTTTTATTAGGAAATTAAATATTAATTATACACAGAACACAGAGAACAGTGAAAAGGACAAATATCTATTCATATATCTACCATCTAAAATAATCACTGTTAATAACTGTATCCTTATATTTCTTTTCATATTTATGCATTTTTTATTGTTTTATTGATTTGACATTGTTTAAATTGCAGTGCATTAAAAACTGTATTTTTTTTTTACCTTCGTTGTTTTAACATATAATGGTAAATACACAGCAGGTGTATCATGCTTTTCTTATCTCCTATTATGAAATCACTTAGCAGTAGGAGAAAAGAGGGGGAAAGACTCAAATGAATTCTGTGCTTGTTATTATGTGCCTCTTTAATTAACTCATTTAATTGACATAGCAACCAGGTAAGGAAACTGTTCTCTCTACTTTAGAGAAATGATATCTTAGAGAAGGACTTGCTTGAGTTTATAAAGTAACTTCATGGTAACCTTGGGTATCCTTGTGGCATGAACTTAGGGTTGCAGGTCTCCTAAAAATGTTCTTATACATCTCAACAGAAGCAAGAAAGAGAAGAAGAATGAAGGAACCAACTAGAGAGTCGCAGAATGGTTCGCAGAGGAGTCAGGGGATTATGAGGTAATAGGTTCATTTCCAAAGAACAAAGGTTTCTTCAATTTAACCTTCCTGATCTAAAATTTGAGAGAATGCAATTGAATAAGGGGAGCAATGGGAGGAAGAAGAAATAGTTCAAATCCTAGTACCATTAAACAATTTTTCTTTTAAGCTAAGCAATCGTATGGCCACTTGAGTTATATTTTTACACTATCTTTGGAACCTGATTATTTTAACAATTGCTGTCCAATTGCTGTATTATTTAAAAGAAAAGCTTCTTACATTTCTAATTAGTATTTATTTTTTAAATATCTGTCATCTTAAGAGCCTGTGAAGATGTATTCTATCTGTGAAGATAAAAGTTTTTCTTTAGGTTGATTCTGCTTAGGTAAAGTCATCGGAGGTAATTTAAATTGTCTTGTTTTATCGTTGAATAGTCTGGGTGCTAGTTTGAGAGTCTGAGTTGGTAATATGCTATTTTCCTGAAAACACACCTGAGAGATCATTCCACTTGCATTATCTTATGAAATTCGGAGAGAAATGAGGTGAAGACCATGCATCTTTTTTAGACAAGTTCTATACAGAACACCTCCTGTAGCTAACTACAGCAAATTCTCGGCTGAGAGTGATTTTGCCCCCACAGGCTATTTGGCAACGTCTGGAGACATATTTGGTTGTCATACCTCAAGGGGAAGGGAAGGTTCTGGCATCTAGTGTGTAGAGGGCAGGGACAGCATTAAAGATCCTGTAATGCACAGCCCTGCCTCCTCAAACAAGAAAGGGTCTTCTTCATAGTGTTAATGATGCTGTCGTGAAGAAACCTCCTCTAGGAAGGTCCTTTGAATTCTTCTCTCACTATGCAACCTATATAGTCAGAAGATAGAAAATGAAGAAAGAATGTGTAAGAGTGAGGCGTAATCGGCTTAGAACAAATATTGTTTGTTTTTCTCCTCTCCTTTCCTTCAAGTCAAGTGAGGGAGGCTCCAAGAGACTTCCTCAGGGATTTGCAGGCGGCTGCAAGATGGGAGAATGGCATCCCTCACACTAACTGCATGTGTGCTGATTTGCAGAGACTAGTTTACTCACCTGATTCTGAGACAGGAGGAAGGCGAGGGTGGGAGAGTTCTCAGAAGTGCTTGACATGCCTTCCGAGTTTTACAGTATACATGAATGAAGAGACTGCTATTTGGCAGCTGCCTGGAGAATTCTAAAGTTGAGAAACTGACTGGAGTGGTCTGTGACAGCAAGCCAATAGAGGAGGGCAGTAACAAGCAGGTGGAATCTTCAACTCTCAGTTTGACAAGAAGAGATGAGTTTTCTCTGGGCTAATTGAGCACCTTAAAAGGTAACTGGGCTCAAGATATTTTGGTGGGACCATGCCTGGGGGGGTTAACCTGCCTAGGTGAGAAGCCCCCAGCAGCATGAAGTTAGAGGAGTATCTGCTGGTAGCAGGAGATGAACAGTGGGGTGTTGCAAGAGGTCAGGTGGTTATTGTTCTGCTTGCTTGAGGACATCGTACAGTAGGTAGGAAGGTCACTGCAGGGCCTATGAAAGAGCTGTGAACGTGGTCTACAAGCCAGGGAGCGTATAGGCGTCTGCCACCCCAAAGGAACAAAAGATCAGATGACACAGCGCTCTGTCCTGTTTCCTGCCCCATGCCTCCCCCTGAGCCGCCACTACAGGAGGAGAAAGGAGATGAAGCAGCCTCAGAGAGGGGAAAAAAGGAGCAAAATAAGGGGAGGAGGGAAGGAAAAATAAAATAAGAAGAAAGAGTCAACGCCCATCTCCCCCACAGACATCTCCGAGCCTGGGTCATCTATAAATTGATGTGAGGATAGACTGAATTGGGTATGAAATTGCCGTGTTGGTATACACTAGGCTGTGTAATATCTGAAAGCCACTTTTCAGTTGCCGAAGTGTGACTTTTTTCTCATAAATGAAGGGACCAGAAAGCTGAAGGAATCACTGAAAGTGTTGTCTCGGACCAGAAAAGGCATCCAGCACAGCATGTATGAAGGAACTTGTTGGAGGAAAAAGTATTTCTGGCTGGTTCCCTATAGAGTTTAACCCGGTTTATAAAAAAAAAAAAATCAGTTCTGTTGGCCTTTGTCACCCACCTCACGTGGGCCAGCATCCTGTTTGTTAAATGTTCACGTGCACTAAATCATTTAAGCTTTGCAATAGTTCCCAAAGAGAATAATTATTATCCCCATTTAAAGATGAGGAGGAAAAGGTCTCTGCTGGGTAAATAATGTGTCATAATGAAGAAAGGGGTACATCCTTTGTAGGTTCTATGTTTTGAAAGTTTTCTCCGATAGCTAATAATTTAGGAAACAACACGGCTACTTCTGGAGTTTTGAACAACAGGGAATGGAATTTTAGCATTAATAAAAAATTACTTCTGATATGGAAATTAACAGGACAGTTTAACCATAAAAACAATGCTTTTTGTTCTGCTTTTCAGAGCCACATGTCTCATGTGAGCTCCTAAGATTTTGCCCTTTTCTGACAGATTTAGAAGTTCTTCCTTTACATACTGAAATGGCCATCCCCTGAAACATCCTATCCTTTAGTACTAGGGCTGTTTCCATTCTGAATTATTAAATAGACTGACAACCGAGTTGAGTGAAAACTGAGTTTCTTTGAGTTGCATTGGAAGCTCCATAGAAGGGCAGAACTCATTCAGGTGATGACTGGTTGATTTAGCATCCACTAGCTGGTGTCCATTTCTCCACCACCAGTTACATGTGTGAGCATCTATGTGTGGCAAAGAGGTACTAAAATACAGCAAATTAAGAATTAATTTTTATTAGATCCTGCTGTTTGTTTTCACTGTTTGGATCTTAAAACTCCCAGAGAGCTCTGATTCTAGAGGTGAAATGAAACCATTTTACTACCTTATTTGTCTTTTACAAAGCATACTAAAATGATCTTTAAATAAGCATACATGCACCCAAGGATATAGTAAGATAGAAGTTAACACTCGTCATCCTGAAGCCTGAAGTCTAAAGTGGGCTTCTTTTAAAGCATTAACTAGGATACAATTATTTACAACTGTTTGTCTCCCTGGGCAAAATCAATACCTATAAAGTATGTAAACCTGTGTTTGCATTCTTAAATGAAGCTTTCAGGCCTCAGAACCATCTCTGTTGTGGATTTTATGTTTGCTCTGCATTTAGCATCTCGAGTGTTAGATTCCCAGAAACTGGGAGATGGACTCCATTTTGAGTGTAAGATTTGCCACCCTTAGTAATGAGGAGAAAGATCTATTCAGTTTAGTCAACAAAGAGTTGCTAAGGACTCATGTGTCCTGGTGTCAAGGAGCTTGATCTTCCTGTAACTTCTTGACTTGCGACCCTTTCTGATCCCTTACTCTCAGATTAGTAAAAAGCAACACCATCTACCCAGCTTGTAGAGACTGACTCTAGGTATCACCTGATCTCTCCAAATTCAGTCAATCACCTAATCCCATTGATTCAGCAAGTTACTATCTCAAGAATCCAGACCCATCTCATTCATCTCACTGCTGCTAACTTGGTCCAGCCCACCGTCTTCTCTTGTACCAGTTGTTCATAAGAGCTTCTTAACTGATCTTCTTGACACCTGTCTTTTCCACTTTTCATTCATTTTACAAAGAGTGATATTTATAAAATAAAAGTTTTGTAGGGTTAGTCCCCTCCAGCAACATCTCAGTAATATTTTATTACCCAGATTATGAAACCCTAAATCCATTGCAGATGTGTAAGTCCCTTGTGACATGTCTCTGCTTTCCTCAAAACATTCTCTTTGAACGAGAACATCATCCATTGTCCTCAGAGGCGTAGGGGAAGATTAATTGTAAAGCAAAAGGACTCTTCCTTTGTTCTGTTATTCCTTCCCGTTATTCTTCCAACACTCCCTTCCTGTTTCCTTGCAACACTCCTCCCTAACTAAACCAATCATCTTTAAGTTACCAGCTCAGACATTACTTTCCACTTGGGCTGAGTTGGGTCTCTGGTTACATGATCGCCATCATTCTGTATTACCTCCTCTGTCACACCATTTACCATGTACTCCCCACTCTGGTCTCTAAGCTCTGTGTGGCAGACGCTGTGTCTGTCTGTCTTTTTTTTCTTTTTTTCACTGAATTCCCAGGGTCTGATACATAGTAGATGCTAAATAATATTTGCTAATTTAGTGATATTCTCTGAACCTAGTATTTTTGGGGACTTCTGACCTAGATTTTGAAAAGTTTTACTTATTGATAGATAAATGTACACACACACACACACACACACACACACACACACACACACACACACACACACACACACACTCCTACCTTTCCCCTGGTTATTGCATTTTGTGTACCATCCTCAGGGAATCTGAGAAGAGTGCTATACGAGCCTAAGAATGGGATTGGACGATAATTCTTTACTTAATTGGGTTGTTAATCCTACATGCCTGGGGTGATAAACCCCAGAAAATCTGGATAATCCTCTATAGTATTCAGAGAAAACTGGAAACAGCTCTAAATACCACATGTCAAACGCCATTATCCTTTAGACAACTCCGCGGTCTTTCCAAATTATATGAGGCTGTTCTTGCTTCCCAGTGTCTTCCCATGCCTTTTCCTATTTTTGTCCCTGTTATTCCCTTCACTTTCTATGTTCTTGCCCTTTTTACCCAGCCCTCTCCCATTTCTCCCTTTTCCTTCTTCCTTTCTGTTTACTTATTGACACTTTTTCCATCTGCCTCCGTGATTCTGCCTTCAGGAATTGTGTCATCCTTTCTCACTCTTCTTGCTATTCTCTCCTGTCCTTCCTTCCCTTATTGCATTTCTTTTTTGGGGGGGAGGCGGAACAGAGACTTCTGGGTTTGTCTTCTCGCGCTCTGTTTACATTGTCTTCTCGGTCTTCGCTTCTTCCACCCTCTGCCCCTGGTGGAGTACTGTGAGCACCAGACCGCGCGTCCTGGTGTGGAGGGGAGTTGCCTGCTGGCCACATTAAGCCCCTGTGTTCCCCTAGGCAGCCCTGTTTATTCTAGATTAGCATCCATATGACTCACAGGCAGGGAAAGTCGTTGAAATTCCATAGATTAGCAAATAATTCTTGGCAGTTTCAAAATGAAAGCAACTGTACTGCCAAGAGGCTTCTGTTTACCACACAAAACAAATGTTGTTACTCTTTCAATTCCAAAAAAGCATCTTAAAAGCATCCTTTCACAAGAACATTGTTCTAGCCTTTATGTCTAATTAGATGTAAAGAAAATCCTTTGTTATTTTTGCTACACAATTTAGGCTTGGCTAATAACCAGAGATAAATAATAGTTTACCCCTGCTGGGTTCTGCAGCAACACGCTTCTGAATAAAATAAGTGCACATGCGCAGTACAGATTCACTGAAAGGCCTTTCTTTCCTATATTCGTTTCTCTGTCTTCCTTGATTCCTTTCACCTCATAATAATCCTCTTTTATTTTTTTCTTCAGGAGCTTTGCAGCATGGTTTCCATAAATATTTTGAGGAAAACAGCCTAGTTCTTTTTTTTTTCTTCATTGCCCCATTTTGTATGTTTTCAACTAGAACACGCCGTGAGTCTATTGGCTTTTCTAGTTGTAACTTAGCTGTTCTGTTGAGATTGGATGCGATGGGTGGTAAGTAAAGGCATCAGAATACAGGTGATTGGCCCGTGCTGCATTGGCAAGGTAAGCTACACCAATGTTTTGAGGTGTTTTTTTTTTTCTCCATATACACAATCTTTTCTTTTTTTTTTCCTGAAACTGAAGTAAAGTTCTCCTGGTTTGTGCCTTTGTTGAGATTCCTTTACTCAGTATGCTGGTAGTCGGTCCTCTTTGCTTACACAGTCTTCATTTTGTTTTTTACACAAGTCATACAGTGTATCTGCTCTGAACACAGTGAGTATCTTTGTTTTTTTACCTGCTTGTGTTTGCCGCTGCTCTGATGTTCAAGTACAGATGAAAGGGCAAATGTGTGGCAGGGACCCCAGACCTGGAATAGATCCCTCCTGGAGCTAAGGCAAAGCATGCATTTTAGCATGTAGCCAAGTCAGGAGACAGGGCTTTTGTTTTGGCTTCACCATAGACTGCCATGTGGCCTTGAGCAAATCTCTTGTCTGATCTCTGACTTTAAACTTCTGTTTTTTTATTAAAGATTGATTGATTGATTGATTGATTGATTGATTTGACAGAGACACAGCGAGAGAGGGAACACAAGCAGGGGGAGTGGGAGAGGGAGAAGCAGACTCCCCGCTGAGCAGGGAGCCCGATTCGGGGCTCGATCCCAGGATCTTGGGATCATGACCTGAGCCCAAGGCAGACGCTTAATGACTGAGCCACCTAGGTGCCCCGTATACCTTTAAAGTTTTATCCTCTTTCCCTACTTGGCATTCTTATTATGGAATCAAATGAGATACAATGGTGACATTTTTGAAGAAAAAATTTAAGTATTATTTTGACATGAGTTTTATGCTTCTGGAAGGGTAAAATTGTACATATTATTTGACCCTCTGTCAGTGGAACCATGTTGGAGTAATAAGGTTCTCTTCTTGAATTTGGCACTTGGAGTGGAGAGAGAGCACATTTGGTGTTGTATGCCATTAATGCTGATGGTGCTAGACCCATGCAGCTATCCCCCTGAATGACCCCAATGGCTGGGTATCCAAAGCATTGATTCTCGAATTCTTCTACCAAGTGTCATTCAAATTCTCTGCCCTGCTTTCCCCTTTTTGAGTAAATCTAGGCATTTCACTGACTTGTAACCAAAAATATCTTAACAACTACAGTGATAATTATAACACGATTGAGTTTTTAGTACAAGAAAGCATTGGCTTACCTCATATTCTGTGTCATATAATCTTCACAATAACCCAGTGGAGTAGATACTATTATTGTTTTGATTTATCAGATTAGGAAACCGAGGTTGACAGAAGTTAAGTAATTTAGCTAAGATTACACTCAGAATATGAAAGCTTTCCGATCCTACGCTGATGACCTTAGCATATATCCTATGCTCGCTTAGGGCAGCTTGTTTATGCTAGCCAATAGGTGGCAAGAGTTGGCTTTAGAAATGAAAACAACAAAAAAGGAGTTGTGTCGTTAGAGAAGCAACGGTGGAATGTAGGGAGATTTAACAAGCCTTTCAGAATGGTGGGAAACACAGAATGGAAAATTCATATTAGCTCTTGGGAAGAATTTCTTGACCATAAGGTTTGGAAGCAAGGGAATAAGTTACTGAGGGGATAGTAAAATTAAAAGCTCTAATAAAATATTAAATAACTATTCATATGGAGTAGTTTATGTAGGCTTTAATGTGAAGGCAGGGAATTGGAGTTGAATTCAGCCTTGAAAAACGTTGTGGACTCTTGCAAGCATAAAAAAATTAATAGCTAATAAAAATTTTTTTCCCCAATAAGGAGATGCAGCTTGTAATATTACAAATATCAAAATTATTTATTTACTCTAAGCACGAATGATCAGGAGTAGTAGCTGATTATAAAGACTAGGATTAAATGAAATTTTAAATTCCTTTGCATATATTTACTTTGACATGGAATCATACTGATTATTACTATTTGAGAAATCATGGAGACACACCTAAAACTGGAGATAAATAAATTCTTTTATAGGTTCTTAAATCTGTAGGCCAATAACCTTGATCTCAGTCCTCCTAAGTATTCTAAGCTCTAATGAGAAAACCTGGAAAAGACTGTGGTAATCCCCAGGGACCAGGATAACTTCACTAAGAAAAACCAGGTCTTTTTACTCTCATTTCCTTTTTGGAGACTACGCTACTAAATTTGTAGCAGGAGAAGGCCAGTGCTATGGAATATCATGATTGTAGCAATGAAAGAATCAAATGGGAAATGGGAAAGTATTGCCAATATTTTATAGACATTTGAAATTAATTACCAGCTATGACAAGAGTATATTATTAGATTGGTCTCCAGCCTGGAGGGAAGTATTTGTTTTGTTTGTTTGTTTGTTTGTTTGTTTCTTTATTGAGAGAGAAAGAGAGAGCAGGGGAGGGGCAGAGGGAGACAGAATCCCAAGCAGGCTCCACACTCAGTGAGGAGCCTGACCCAGGGTTCCATCTCGTGACCCTGAGATCACAACCTGAGCCAAAATCAAGAATCCAATGCTTAACTGATGGAGCCCCTCAGGTGCCCCATTGGAGGGAAGTCTTTAGGGGATTGCCACATAAATCTTATGGTTATCATCTCCAGTCCAAAATGTCATCAAATAATTTGAAATGTTAGTTTTATAAACTTTATAAACTTTATAAATTGAAGTGTAATATATATGCAAATAAGTGCCCTATCTATAAATATGTAACTCAGTGATTTTCATAAAGCTAACCCACCCTTGTCACCAGCACCAAGAGCAAGAGAAAACATTACCAGAATTTCAGAAGGTCTCTCATGCTACCCATTTCTCATTACCACATGCCCCCTGACTTCTAATACAGTAGATGAGTTTTACCTATTTCTCAAGTTTATATCAATGGAATCATATAGTTGGTATTCGTTGGTGCACCGCTTATTTTGCTCAGCATTCTGTTTGTGAGAGTCATCTCTGTTGTTGCCTGAGCAATAATTTGTTCATCCTCATGTCTGTATGTAGTGCAACAATGCACAAACATTGCCACAATGTTTTTAATCTATTGATGGATATTTGGGTAGTTTCCAGCTTGGGGATATGAATAGAGCTGATGTGAACATCCTTGCAATATACATTATGTGAATTGTGTGAACATACATATTTCTGTAGCTGAGAGAATTGCAAGATCATAAGGTGTGCCTATTTTCAGTTTTAGTTGAAACAGCTAAAGAGTTTTCAATGTGATTGTTGCAATTTGTAATGCTACCAGAAGTGTGTGAGAGGTTCAGTTGTTACACATTTTAAGCAACAGCAGGTAGTCAGCCATTTTCATTTTAGTCATTCTGGTGGATGTGTTGTGGCATCGATTGTTGTTTTATATTTTTAGAATTAAGATGTAATTCACATACCATAATATTCACCCTTTAAAAATGTACCATTCAGTGCTGTTTAGGATATTCATAATGTTACTCAACAATCATCATTATCTAATTCCAGAACATTTTCATCGTCCCAAAAGGAAACTTGACACCTCTTGGCAGCTGTATACCATTTTCCTCTACCCCAGGCCCTGAAAACTACTTTCTGTAGTACTTTCTGTCTTTATGGACTTGCCTATTCCACACATTTTGTATAAAGGGAATCTTACAGTTTGTGGCCTTTTGTGTCTGGCTTCTTTCACTTGGCATGTTTTCAAGGTTCTTCCATTTTATAGCATGAATTGGCACTTCATTCCTTTTTATGGGTGACTAATATTTCATTGTACAGATATACCGTGTTGATTTATAGATTCATCAGTTGACAGAAATTTGGTTCATTTCCACTTGGGGGTATTATGAATAAACATTTATGTGCCAGTTTTTGTGTGGGCATTTGTTTATGGTTCTCTTGAATATATACCTAGGAGTGGAATTGCTGGGTTATATGGTAATATGATCTTTAACTTTTTGAGGACCTGCCAAACTTTTCCAAAATGGCTACACTATTTTATGTTTTCCTCAACAATGTATGAGGGTTCCAGTTTCTCAAATCCTCACCAATACTTTTTGTTTTCCTTTTTTGATTATAGCCGTCCTAGTTGGTGTAAACTGGTATTGTATTCTGGTTTTGATTTGTATTGTCCTAATGGCTAATGCTAATGAATATCTTCTAATGTGCTTATTTCCTACTTACATATCTCCTTTGGAGAAATCCCTTACCTGTTTATTAATTGAGTTGTTTTTTTATTGTTGAATTGTAATAGTTCTTTATATCCAGTATACTAGAATTTTATTGGATGTATGATTTGCATTGATACATGATTTTCTCCCATTTTTTGAGTTGTCTTCAACTTTCTAAATGATATCCTTTGGTGCACAAATATTTTTAATTTTGATGAAGTTTAATCAAATTTTTGTTTGGTTACTTATGCTTTTGGTGTCACATTTAAGAAACCATTGACTGGGCACCTGGGTGGCTCAGTTGGTTAAGCGACTGCCTTCAGCTCAGGTCATGATCCCAGAGTCCTGGGATCGAGTCCCACATTAGGCTCCCGGCTCAGCGGGGAGCCTGCTTCTCCCTCTGACCTTCTCCCCTCTCATGCTGTTTCTCTCTCTCTCTCTCTCTCAAATAAATAAATAAAATCTTTAAAAAAAAAAAAAGAAACCATTGACTAGTTGTAGGTTATGAAGATTGGTACCTATATTTTTGGCTAAGAATCTTATGGTTTTACCTCTTCCATTCAGTTCTTTAATTAATTTTGAGCTTTTTTTTTTTGGATATAGTGTGAAGTAGGGTTCCAAATTTATTCTTTTGCATGTGGATATCCAGTTGTTTCAGCACTATTTATTGAAAAGACCATTCTTCACCCAGTGAGTTGTCTTGGCACCAATGCTGAAAGTCAGTTGCAGTAAATATTTCTGTGTTTTGTGGTTTTATTTTAATTTTCCCTTGCAAGTAATCAGACTTAGCAACTATTCCATATACTTATTGCCATTAGAGATACTCTTTTTTTAATTTTTTATTGTTATGTTAATCACCATACATTAAATCATTAGTTTTTGATGTAGTGTTCCATGATTCATTGTTTGCGTTTTTGAAGCCTTTTATGAATCTCTGCCATTGTATTAACTGATTTATAGGAACCTTATAGATTTTTGTATATTAGGGTTTTTTTTTTAATTTTTTTAAAGGATTTTATTTATTTATTTGACAGAGAGAGAGCACAAGCAGGGGGAGCAGCAGGCAGAGGGAGAAGAAGCAGGCTCCCCGCTGAGCAGAGAGCCCAACGCGAGCCTCCATCCCAGGACCCTGAGATCACGACCTGAGCAGAAGGAAGGCAGACGCTTAACTGACTGAGCCACCCAGGCACCCCTGTATATTAGCTTTTTTGTCAGTATATGTCTTATAAATATTCTCTGCTACTTTATGGCATGATTTTTGACCCTTTTGATGGTGTCTTAATAAATAAAACTTTAAAGTTTTAGTATAGTTCAATTTATCATTTTTTTCCCTTTATAGTTAGTGGTCTGCATCCTTACTAAGTAATTTTAGCCTAGACAAGTTTTTGAAATTATTTTATTTTTCTAAAATGTTTATCGTTTTGGGGGGCGGAGCAAGATGGCGGAGGAGTAGGAGACCTAGATTTCGTCTGGTCTCAGGAATCCAGCTGAATAGGGATCAAACCATTCTGAACACCTACGAACTCAACAGGAGATCGAACAGGAGAGTAGCAACAACTCTCTGAACAGAGAAGCGACCACTTACTGGAAGGTAGGACGTCCGGAGAAGTGAATCCGAGGCGATATTCGGGAGGATAGACGGCGGGGGAGGGGCCTCCGTCTGCCGCTTCTGGCCAGTGCTAGAGCCGCGGAGCACAAAATCGGACCTTTTAGAAGTTGGCTCGGCGGAGGGACGTCGCTGCAGTGGCTAAGCGGGGGGTGGAATCCTCCCGGGACAGTGTGGTCTCAGGACCCTTGGGGTCACAGAGAGACCGGGGGTGCCTGAGTGCGCCAGAGCTCCCAGGTATCAGAGCAGGGAAGCCGGCTGCAGAGACGGAGCCGAGGCGCGGGCTCTCAGCTCCGGGTTGCCATAAACTGTGATCTGCGGCCCAGTCGGGGCACGGCTCCCCCAGCAGGGACCCAACAAGCAGCAGATCCGGGGAGACTCCCCTTCCTTCCCGGGGAGGAGCGGTGCGGGAACGCACTGCAGGGATCTGCTGGGTTTGGAGACTCCGCGCGGGGTCGGGTGCCAGAGATAGCAACGCTCGATCACAGGCCGGGTGAGCACGGAGTGCGGCCGGAGACCGGGGACACGGAAGTGACTGCTTTTCTCTGGGGGCGCACTGAGGAGCGGGGCCCCGAGTTCTCAGCTCCTCCGAGTGGAGATTGGGAGGCCACCATTTCTGCCCTGGTCCTCCAAGGCTGCACCGAGAGCTTGCAGGGAACAAAAGCTCCTGAGAGCAAACCGGAGCAGCTTCCTTACCCCGGACCGACAAGGGCGGGGCAATTCTGCCTCCGGCAAAGATATTTGGAAACCACAGCAACAGGCCCCTCCCCCAGAAGATCAGCACAAACAGCCAGCAAGCCAAGACCAAGTTGATCGATCGAGGAGAATAGGAGAACTCCAGCGCTAGGGGAATACTGCACATAGATTCATGGCTTTTTTTTTTTTTTTTTTACCATGATTCATTATTTCATCAAAGTTAATTTTTGTTGACTTTTTTTTATTTTTATTTTTCCCTTTTTCAACCAACGTCTTATAAATCCCTTTTATTAAAAAAAAAAAACATTTTTTATTTTTCATTTTTAGAGTCATATTTTATCCCTTCATAGTAGTTACCCTTATTTTTGGCATATATATAAGTTGTTCTCTCTTTAAAATTTTGAGGTACAGTTTCTTCTAACAGATCAAAATATACCCTAAATCCCTAGTGTATGGCTTTGTTCTAGTCTCCTGCCTGATCACATTCTCTCCCTTTTTCCTTTTTTTTTTTTTTCTTAAATCTTCTTTCTTTTTTCAAACAACTTATCTTACCAAGTCCTTTTATAAGATCTTTTATAATTTTCATCTTTACAGTCATCTTCCATCCCTTCATTGTATCAACCCTTATTTTGTACATATATGTCTTTCTTCCTTTAAAATTTTAGGAGGCACTTTTTTCTAACAGACCAAAATACGCCCAAAATCTAGTGTGTGGCACTGATCTTTGCACTAGCCTGATCACATTTGATCATATTCTGCCTTTTTTGTATTGTTTTGTTTTTGTTTTTATCTTTTTTTTTCTTTTTTTTTCTTTTTCTCTTTCTTTTTTCTTTCTTTCCCTTTCTTTTCCCCTGGTTTCAGGTCTTTTCTGATTTGTATACAGTATATTTGCTGGGGACGTTGTAAACCTGTTAGCCTTTTGTTCTCTCATTCATCTATTCTCCTCTGGACAAAATGACAAGACGAAAGAAATCACCTCAGCAAAAAGAACAAGAGGTAGTACCGTCAGCCAGGGACCTACTCAATACGGACATTAGTACGATGTCGGACCTAGAGTTCAGAATCATGACTTTAAAGATACTAGCTGGGCTTGAAAAAAGCGTGGAAGTTATTAGAGAAACCCTTTCTGGAGAAATAAAAGAACTAAAATCTAACCAAATCGAAATCAAAAAGGCTATTGATGAGGTGCAATCAAAAATGGGGGCACTAAATGCTAGGATAAATGAGGCAGAAGAGAGAATCAGCGATATAGAAGACCAAATGATGGAAAATAAAGAGGCTGAGAAAAAGAGAGAGAAACAACTACAGGATCACGAGGGCAGAATTCGAGAGATAAGTGATAGGATAAGACGAAACAACATTAGAATAATTGGGATCCCAGAAGAAGAAGAGAGAGAGAGAGGGGCAGAAGGTATATTGGAGCAAATAATAATAGAGAACTTCCCTAATGTGAGGAAGGAAACAGGCATTAAAATCCAGGAGGCACAGAGAACCCCTCTCAAAATCAATAATAATAGGTCAACACCCCGACATCTAATAGTAAAACTTACGAGTCTCAGAGACAAAGAGAAAATCCTGAAAGCAGCTCGGGAGAAGAGATATGTAACCTACAATGGTAGAAACATTAGATTGGCAACAGACCTATCCACAGAGACCTGGCAGGCCAGAAAGGACTGGCAAGATATCTTCAGAGCACTAAACGAGAAAAATATGCAGCCAAGAATACTATATCCAGCTAGGCTATCATTGAAAATAGAAGGAGAGATAAAAAGCTTCCAGAACAAACAAAAACTAAAGGAATTTGCAAACACGAAACCAGCCCTCCAAGAAATATTGAGAGGGGTCCTCTAAGCAAAGAGAGAACCTAAAAGCAGCAAAGAGCAGAAACGAACACAGACAACAGACAGTTAACAGTCACCTTACAGGTAATACAATGGCACTAAATTCATACCTTTCAATAGTTACCCTGAATGTAAATGGGCTAAATGCCCCAATCAAAAGACGCAGGCTATCAGATTGGATTAAAAAACAAGACCCATCAATATGCTGTCTGCAAGAGACTCATTTTAGACCCAAAGACACCCCCAGATTGAAAGTGAGGGGGTGGAAAACCATTTACCATGCTAATGGACACCAAAAGAAAGCTGGGGTGGCAATCCTTATATCAGACAAACTAGATTTTAAAAGAAAGACTGTAATAAGAGATGAGGAAGGACACTATATCCTACTTAAAGGGTCTATCCAACAAGAAGATCTAACAATTGTAAATATCTATGCCCCGAACATGGGAGCAGCCAATTATATAAGGCAATTAATAACAAAAGCAAAGAAACACATTGACAACAATACAATAATAGTGGGGGACTTTAACACCCCCCTAACTGAAATGGACAGATCATCTAAGCAAAAGATCAACAAGGAAATAAAGACTTTAAATGACACACTGGACCAAATGGACTTCACAGACATATTCAGAACATTCCATCCCAAAGCAAAGGAATACACATTCTTCTCTAGTGCCCATGGAACATTCTCCAGAATTGATCACATCCTAGGTCACAAATCAGGTCTCAATCGGTACCAAAAGATTGGGATCATTCCCTGCATATTTTCAGACCACAATGCTTTGAAACTAGAACTCAACCACAAGAGGAAAGTCGGAAAGAACTCAAATACATGGAGGCTAAAGAGCATCCTACTCAAGAATGAACGGGTCAACCAAGAAATTAAAGAAGAATTTAAAAAATTCATGGAAACCAATGAAAATGAAAACACAACTGTTCAAAATCTTTGGGATACAGCAAAGGCAGTCCTGAGAGGAAAGTATATAGCAATACAAGCCTTTCTCAAGAAACAAGAAAGGTCTCAAATACACAACCTAACCCTACACCTAAAGGAGCTGGAGAAAGAACAGCAAATAAAGCCTAAACCCAGCAGGAGAAGAGAAATCATAAAGATGAGAGCAGAAATCAATGAGCTAGAAACCAAAAGAACAGTAGAACAGATCAACGAAACTAGGAGCTGGTTCTTTGAAAGAATTAACAAGATTGATAAACCCCTGGCCAGACTGATCAAAAAGAAAAGAGAAATGACCCAAATCAACAAAATCATGAATGAAAGAGGAGAGATCACAACCAACACCAAAGAAATACAAACAATTATAAGAACATATTATGAGCAACTCTATGCCAGCAAATTAGATAACCTGGAAGAAATGGGTGCATTCCTAGAGATGTATCAACTACCAAAATTGAACCAGGAAGAAATAGAAAACCTGAACAGACCTATAACCACTAAAGAAATTGAAACAGTCATCAAAAATCTCCCAAGAAACAAAAGCCTAGGGCCAGATGGCTTCCCAGGGGAATTCTATCAGACATTTCAAGAAGAATTAATACCTATTCTCCTGAAACTGTTCCAAAAAATAGAAATGGAAGGGAAACTTCCAAACTCATTTTATGAGGCCAGCATTACCTTGATCCCAAAACCAGACAAAGACCCCATCAAAAAAGAGAATTACAGACCAATATCCTTGATGAACATGGATGCAAAAATTCTCACCAAAATACTAGCCAATAGGATCCAACAGTACATTAAAAGGATTATTCACCACGACCAAGTGGGATTTATTCCTGGGCTGCAAGGCTGGTTCAACATCCGCAAATCAATCAACGTGATACAATACATTAACAAAAGAAAGAGCAAGAATCATATGATCCTCTCAATAGATGCAGAAAAAGCATTTGACAAAGTACAACATCCTTTCTTGATCAAAACTCTTCAGAGTATAGGGATAGAGGGTACATACCTCAATATCATAAAAGCCATCTATGAAAAACCTACAGCGAATATCATTCTCAATGGGGAAAGGCTGAGAGCTTTTCCCCTAAGGTCAGGAACGCGGCAGGGATGTCCACTCTCACCACTGCTATTCAACATAGTATTAGAAGTCCTAGCCACAGCAATCAGACAACAAAAAGAAATCAAAGGCATCCAAATCGGCAAAGAGGAAGTCAAACTCTCACTCTTTGCAGATGATATGATAGTGTATGTGGAAAACCCAAAAGACTCCACCCCAAAACTGCTAGAACTCATACAGGAATTCAGTAAAGTAGCAGGATATAAAATCAATGCACAGAAATCAGTGGCATTCCTATACACCAACAACAAGACAGAAGAGAGACAAATCAAGGAGTCGATCCCATTTACAATTGCACCCAAAACCATTAGATACCTAGGAATAAATCTAACCAAAGAGGCAAAGGATCTGTACTCAGAAAACTATAAAATACTCAGGAAAGAAATTGAAGAAGACACAAAGAAATGGAAAAACGTTCCATGCTCATGGATTGGGAGAATCAACATTGTGAAGATGTCAATGCTACCTAGAGCAATCTACACATTCAATGCAATCCCCATCAAAATACCATCCACTTTTTTCAAAGAAATGGAACAAAGAATCCTAAAATTTGTATGGAACCAGAAGAGACCCAGAATAGCCAGAGGAATACTGAAAAAGAAAAGCAAAGCTGGCGGCATCACAATTCCGGACTTCCAGCTCTATTACAAAGCTGTCATCATCAAGACAGTATGGTACTGGCACAAAAACAGACCCATAGATCAATGGAACAGAATCGAGAGCCCAGAAATGGACCCTCAACTCTATGGTCAACTTATCTTTGACAAAGCAGGAAAGAATGTCCAATGGCAAAAAGACAGTCTCTTCAACAAATGGTGTTGGGAAAATTGGACAGCCACATGCAGAAGCATGAAACTGGACCATTTCCTTACACCACACACAAAAATAGACTCCAAATGGTTGAAAGACCTAAACGTGAGACAGGAGTCCATCCAAATCCTAAAGGAGAACACAGGTAGCAACCTTTTCGACCTTAGCCACAGCAACTTCTTCCTAGAAACATCACCAAAGGCACGGGAAGCCAGGGCAAAAATGAACTATTGGGATTTCATCAAGATAAAAAGCTTTTGCACAGCAAAAGAAACAGTCCACAAAACCAAAAGACAACCGACAGAATGGGAGAAAATATTTGCAAATGACATATCAGATAAAGGGCTAGTATCCAAAATCTATAAAGAACTTATCAAACTCAACACCCAAAGAACAAATAATCCAATCAAGAAATGGGCAGAAGACATGAACAGACATTTCTCCAAAGAAGACATCCAAATGGCCAACAGGCACATGAAAAAGTGCTCAACATCCCTCGGCATCAGGGAAATCCAAATCAAAACCTCCATGAGATACCACCTCACACCCGTCAGAATGGCTAAAATTAACAAGTCAGGGAATGACAGATGTTGGCGGGGATGTGGAGAAAGGGGAACCCTCCTACACTGTTGGTGGGAATGCAAGCTGGTGCAACCCCTCTGGAAAACAGTATGGAGGTTCCTCAAACAGTTGAAATTAGAGCTACCGTTCGATCCAGCAATTGCACTACTGGGTATTTACCACAAAGATACAAATGTAGGGACCCGAAGGGGTACGTGTACCCCAATGTTTATAGCAGCAATGTCCACCATAGCCAAACTGTGGAAAGAGCCAAGATGCCCATCGACAGATGAATGGATAAAGAAGAGGTGGTATATATACACAATGGAATATTATGCAGCCATCAAAAGGAATGAGATCTTGCCATTTGCAACGACATGGATGGAACTGGAGGGTGTTATGCTGAGTGAAATAAGTCAATCAGAGAAAGACATGTATCACATGACCTCACTGATATGAGGAATTCTTAATCTCAGGAAAGAAACTGAGTGTTACTGGAGTGGTTGGGGGTGGGAGGGATGGGGTGGCTGGGTGATAGACATTGGGGAGGGTATGTGCTATGGTGAGCGCTGTGAATTGTGCAAGACTGTTGAATCACAGATCTGTACTTCTGAAACAAATAACACAACATATTTTAAGAAAAAAGAAAAAGAAGAAGATAACAGGAGAGGAAGAAAAGGGGAGTATGTCAGAGGGGGAGACGAACCATGAGAGATGATGGACTCTGAAAAACAAACTGAGGGTTCTAGAGGGGAGGGGGGTAGGGGGATGGGTTAGCCTGGTGATGGGTATTGAGGAGGGCACGTTCTACATGGAGCACTGGGTGTTATGAACAAACAATGAATCATGGAACACTGCACCAAAAACTAATGATGTAATATATGGTGATTAACATAACAATAAAAAAAGTAAAAAATAAAAAATAAAAAAAAAATGTTTATCGTTTTACTTTCACAGTTAGATCTCCCCAATCCATTTGGAGTTGATATGTGTGTATAGTATGGAGATAGATTTAGTTTTGATATATGGTTAACCAACTGAATCAGAACCATTTATTCAAAAGACCACCTTTTCTCTACTGCACTGGGGCATCACTTATGTTACAAACAAGAGTACCAAGTATATGTTTGTCTCTTTCTATACTTCCTCTTCTGTATCATTCATGTCTCTCATCTCTCTGTCTCTGTTCCTTTGGTCTATTTTTTATCTCCATTTAGCAACAACATGCTATCTGAATTACTATTATTTTATAATAAGCCTTGATATTTGTATAAATCTTATGGCTTTGTTCTTTTTCAACATCATGTAGGCTTTTCTTGACCTTTCATTTTCAGTGTAAGTTTTAGAATCAATTTATCAATGTCTACACAAAAATAAATCTCTCAGGGATTCTGATTGAGATTCAAATCAATTTGAGGAGAATTGCTATCTCTATAATGAGCCTTCTAATCCATGGGTGATGTATGTCCCTCTATTTATTTATATTTTAATTCCTGCCAGTATTAATTTTAGACTTTTTCACTGAAGATGTCTTCTGAATCTTTTGTTGGATCTGTTACAATGTATTTGGCTTATTTGTTGCTATTGAAAATGGTATCTTCCTGGTTTACTATTCCTCTTTATCACTGAGAAATGTCTTCCTTTATCTCATTCGTTGCCTCAAATCTGTTTGGTATTACTATAGCTTGGTTGATGGTGTCTCCTTTTATTTTCAACTTTTTGGTATTTGTATATTGAAGGTGGTTTTCTTGTAAGGAGCATATAACATTTTACGTTTTTATCCAGTCTAATAATATACTTTTACTCGAGTATTTAGTTTACTTCTATATGTGTTTATTGTTTCTACCATTTTATTATTTATCTCCAACTAGCCCACCTGTTTTATGTTCCCTTTTTGTCCTTCCATTTCTGTATTTAAATATTTTTATCAATCTCTTTTTCTACTTGACTAATTTGTTAAAGATCCTTTGGTCTTGCTCTCATTCCTGATATTTTACTGGTTAACCTGGGGATTATAAAATACATTTTAGCTTATTAGAGTCTAATGAAAATGATTACTTTGACCACTTGCTTGATCCTGTTAGGACCTTGACACACTTTAACTTCATTTACCACCTGCTGCTCACAATTTGTGTTGCCATGTATTCCAATTAGGCATATTAAACATATTGTGATGCCTTTTTTTATGTCAATAGATTTAGATTTATTCCACGTGCTTACCACCTCCATTGCTTGTTGTTTCCTCCTGAATTTCTATGTCTCCCCTTGGGGGTCATTTTTCTTCTGTCTGAGGAACTCCTTTTGCCATTTCTTTTTTCTGTGTGTCTGGTGGGGACACATTTTTCTCTTTTTGTTTGTTGCTTTTGCTCTCACTTTCGCTTAGATGTAAGGAAGAGATGATATTAGCAATCCCCGCTTCGCTTCTACTCCCACTCTAGCTATAGACACAGCTGGGGGACGTTTTGATTCTGCAGAGAAGATACATTTATCCAGTGTCACTTCCAGAGGGGATGAAAGAGACCCAATTATTGATGTTTTGACCTTTGAATAGATTCAATCCTAGAAAGTGAGAAGGGTGGGCCAATGGCTGTCTTTCACCAACCAAAGGATCAGTATTGATTCAATAGGGAGTCTCCACGTGAAAACTTGAGGAACGGGGGAAGTAAGTGGTCTCACCTGAGCTATTCCTTTACTTTCTTAGCTCTTGCTTCTCTTAACCCATTTGTCTGAAATACTAAGCCTGTGTCAAGTCCTGCTTCCATTTGCATACGTTGCCTCCCTTAATAACAGGTGTTCCCCTGAGCATCCTTGAACTGCTAGTTTTGGTGTTAATTTTGCCTCCAGAAATTTTGGAAATGGATTAGAACAGCATATTGATTAAATCCTATCAAGGCCTCACTATCCTCAAGAATGAAAATCCACTGCTCCTTCAGTTATCATTACAAAATTCCCAGGTACATAGTCCAGTCTGGGTCCACAGAGGTCTACAATGAGTTTATGGCAATATTAAGTCATCCTAACAATTTAAGGTCAACAATATATAGAAATGCTCCAAATTTTAGTACAAATTCATTCTTCCTATAAATTTTCTAGGGTGAAATTAAAGCTCCAAAATGAAGTTGCAACTTCTTAGAAGTCGAAGTCCAACTCTTTAAAGTCTTGAAATTTTGTATCAAAAGACCAGAATTAACCTAAAACTTCATTCTTGCACATTTATTATTTTGCTTTGTCTCTACAGCAGGAATTTTAGTGTGGTGCTTTTAAATTCTTAGAACAGAGATGGGAGGCCATGGGAGAAAATTCATAATCTTCTAGGATATAGCCCTGCAGCTGCATTGGTGGCAATTCCCTTTGTGTCAATCCTAGACCTATGAGGACATAGAATTGTATTGCTACATTGTCTAGTTTTTAGTTGCCAGGTAACCAGTTGTTACATGATAATCAGCATTGTTTTTTACAGACCTAAGTCATCTACCAGTAGGGGGCAAAATGGTCTCCTTTATACATGTTATTGAAATTGTTCATCTCAACATTCCTTCTAAATGTATGACATGCAAATATATGTGTATACAATGTGCCAGAGCAAACAACATCAAAAAAATTCTACCCAGCTACATAGGCATATTCCATTCTGTGGAGGATGAAGCAGGAGAATAACATTATTTTCATTTTTATGAAGCCATGTGTAGGGTCAGTGGACTAATAAATGAAATCTGAATTATTCATCAGTCTGTATGTCATTTAGATCTTTACAATCAATGCTGATGTAGTAGTAGAAATGCTCCAGCTCTCACCAAACCAATGTAATTGTCTCCTTCCTTCTCTCTCTTTCATTTTTAACCATTTACTTTTATTCGGGATTTTGGAATCTGGATAAATTTCCATACATTGCCCCTAACAACCATAACAGACATTAATAATTTATGGGCCTGTAGTGTGGAGGGTGTTTGCGAAGGAGCATTTCACACAGAGTGTAATCTCACAGACGTAACCCCAGATTTCTGATTCACATTCGTTAACTTAGGCAGAGACTAACTTATTAGTTTTCTGTATCACAGAGTATCTCTGAATTCTTTGGAATTTATAAGATTGGGATAAGTAGGACTTTGTATGTACTTTCAGTGAACAGATTATTTACTTCACTTTTTTTGGTTTTAATACAAATCTACATGGGAAAAAATGGAATTCACATGATAGGATGATTTACTGATTAATTTCTTTCCATTTCCACTGATTTTTTTATTTTTGCCTCTGCCTTCACCCCTATATATACATTTCTCTGGTTTGTTGTTGGTTTTTGATTTTGGGGGGGCTTTTTGAAATTGCCCGTAATAAAGGCTCAGAATTTGCTAAGCATTTCTCTCTCCTTGTATTGCATTAAAACATGCCAAATTAAAAAGATATTCATGGCATTGGAAAGATTAATTCCTGAGCTACTGAAATGTTATTTTTCATCTTAACTCAGGTTTTTTTGGAAAGCTTTCTTTCAGGGACAGCTGCAAAAGAAAGACTTCTAATTCAACGAATTACTGAGAATATAAATAGAAGAGGGGAAATCCCTTAATGCTCCATCCAGCATTCACCCCTTCTGTATTGTGGACTTAGATTAACAATAATTCCTGAGGCTAATAATAACTGACATTTACTGAGTATATACTGTATGCTAAGCAGTGTCTCAAGTATTTTACATTTATTGTACATAATTTTCATAATAACCAATGAGTAAGACCTACGGTTGTAATACCTCTTTTATATATGAAGATTCCGAGGCACAGAGAGGGTAAGTAACCTGCCCAAGTTCACCCAGCTCTTAAAGAGGAGGAGCCAGATTTCAACCCACTCTGTCCAGCTGCAGAGCTTTCCTTGAAGCGGCTGCCTCTTGGTGTCTGGGGCAGGCAGTGCCCCGTGAATCATTCAGTGATATGGCATCATTTCCTTTCCAAATAAATGATGTTAATGTCTGTTCTGGGTGTTCTTCGGCATGTAAATCGGAATGCTCCCCATTATGCTGTATTCTCCACGTCTGAGGATGAGTAATATGCACACAAATGGCATTGTTGTGCAATCTTTAAAGATTCAAGATCTATATACGTTGGGGGTGGGACCTAGAAATTTATACTTTTCCTCAGTTCCCCAGGAGATTCTGATGCAGTTACTTTTCAGATAAGCCCCTGGGAACGACTGTTTTACATCAAACCTATGAAAGAATATGCCCCTATCGACACAATAACATATAAGGTTTTGGCTAGGAACCAAAAGGCACAGATGGGTGTAGGTGGTAATTAGTTCAACTAGAGCTCCCCTCTAAAACGTTCATCACACTCTTGGTTCCAAAGCAGTGTGTCTTGTCCCCAGAGGGCAGAAGCATCGACTGCCAATTTTCTAGTGGCTCAGCTCAGCCATCGGGATGGTGTTCTGCTCGCAGTGGACACCCAGGAAATCCTATAATGATAATAATAAACACATATTTAGCATTCACCACCTGGGTGCCACGTGGTGTTCTGAGTGCTCCACATATATTACTCTTTTAATCCTCTCCTCCTCCCCCCGAATTAGTCCTTTTCTTATCCATTTTTCTCATCAGGAAACTGAAAACAGATACGTTAAGAGCAAGAAATAGGAGCAGAACTGGGATAAGATTGACTGTGAGCTTCAAGAAAATGTCTCAAGTGATGGCTTGAAGGCAATCACTGTGCTCATCTTCCGTCTGCCAATCCAGAGATGAAGATAGGATTTCATCTTATTACAGCTTAAGTCGTGTCTGTCTCGATTTAAGAACTTCTTGCTGATGTGCTTCGTCCTTTCTCCTCGCTCTCCAGACAAGTCTTGCTACCTCTTCTCTCTGTCCCTTCCTTCTTCCCTCTCTTCTTCCTTCCCTTGCTATAATTAAAAATGTTTATCAGAGCACACGTTTAGTAAAATAGAAAGGGCAAACAATTCTTACCCAAATATATTTAAAAATATTGCTTCACATTAACACGACTTAAATATTAGCATAAACTTTGACATCAGCTTTTGAGACAAATGGCCATTTCACTGAGCAGAGTCATCAATTTTGCTTGGTGAATAAGGAAGCGCTGTGATTTTCTGTACGTGGCTACCTGTGTATCTCCCAGGAGTAGTCAAGATTGGAGGTAGTGTTAGGGCTCGGTAAATATTTCAGCTCGCCTGAAGGCCGTTTTAGGCGATCACCTTTTGTATTTTTAATATTATAAAGGGAATGGTGACTGGCAGGTGAAAATTTTTCCCTGATTTAGGGAGAAATGATGAAAATATTCTCTTGAGCCTCATCACCTGGGATTTCTGAGACAACCTAGGGATAAAATCCTGGAGCAATATTGGTTGAGCTTCACATTGCGATCACTCATAGTATGGGGCTTCTGTGTTCCCTCAAGCAGGACTATGGCTTTTATCTCTGTATCCTTCTTCCTGAATACAGGAGCTTATATTGGCTACTACGGGGAGCCAATGAGAAATGTTTTCACTGAAAATAAAGGAGTGAATTTATCCACTTAATTTCCAAAGCACTGATAGAGGAGCATTTCCAACTCTTCCTTGCATGTCTTAGTTGAAACCCTCATCATTTCTCACGCAGGCCAGTGTTTCTTTTCTTTTTCTTTTAACTTTATTTTTTAAGTAAGCTTCAGTAAACCAGCATGGGGCTTGAACTCAGGACCCTGAGATCAAGAGTCACATGCTCTACCAACTAAGCCAACCAGGTGCCCCAAGCCAATGTTTCTTAAACTTTAGTAGTGTATGTGTCCCTTTTTAGGAAAAATAAATCCAGCAAACGCCAAGTATTAATTTGAAAGTACTTTTATCACTCTATATAACACTAGGCATAAACTCCTTGGGCTTCTACTTTCTCATTAAACCTCAAATCTAAACAAATTTAAAAAGTAAATACAAGCAGAACAGCAAAATGATAACAGTTGAGATAAGATTGATTTGTCACGGACCTTTTTTTCCTGCTGAAACCAAGGTGCCAAAGTTAGATTTACTATTGGAAATGTATTACTGAATTTTCTGTTTTATTTATTGTCTGCTTAATACTTTTCACTCTAAATATAATAAACTATCATTTATGTCTAGTCACCATCATCATGATCATATTAGGTCCTTTCCTCCTTCTTCTTCTTCTTCTTCTTCTTCTTCTTTTCTTTAGAGAGGGAGAGAGAGCAGTGGGGGAGAGGGACAGAGAGAATCTTAAGCAGGCTCCATGCCCAGCGTGGTGCCCCATGTGGGGCTCAATCTCACAACCCTGAGATCATGACCTGAGCTGAAATCAAGTCTTACACTCAACCAACTGAGCTACCCAGGTGCCCTGGGTCCTTTTCTTTTTAAACAATGGTAGTTTAACAACTAAATAATGATTTTCCTAGGTCTGTGAACTTAATGGCATATCATAGATTCATTACCATCAAAATGTAATGAAAAGTTTTTATTGCTTATTTCCTGATAACCTTCTAATTGGAACATATTATGAAAGAAATTGTACTTTTGATGCTACAGCATTGCTTCTTTTGAGTTTATTATACTTCCACTACTGTGCTCTACATGGTAATCAAAATTTCTCATCACTCTTTCTCATTTGAAAAGTAATTACTTAAAAATCTGCCTTTATTCTTTTATTATTTTCCCTTAACAATTAAAGTAGTAGTTTCTCTCTATCGCATCATTCTTGTGATATCAAATCTAAGTCCTATTTTATTAAATAACTTAAGAAACTAAAGCCTTAGTCTATGAAAAATGTTTTTTAACTGCAAATTTAATGGCAAAGGAGAATTTTGTCTTAAGTGGTAAAAGAATATGAATATGGGTTTGTACCTGAGACCTTTTTTGTCATTTTGACATGAGAAATACAAATGCAGCAACAGGGTTCCAAGGCAATAATTAGTTATAAGATTGTCCTTTATATACTCAAAAAACTAAGAAGAAAAATTAGTATTATTCTTTTTTAGATCTCTCAGTTGTGTAAGAATTTATCCACTTTAAAAAGCCTGGTTTGGGCAACTTTGGCCACCTTGTCTCTCTGTCTGTGGCTTTGATCCCATTTCATCTACTTTTAGACTAAGACTTTAATTTATCTGAAATGCAAGGCTGTTCAATTCATTGCCTATTTAAAATCTTTCAGTAACTCCATCTGGCCTAAAACCTAAATTCCAAGTTCTTTGTGTGACATATAAGGCCATTATCTGGCTCCAGCTACCTTTTCCATCCCATTTCCATTCACTCCCCTTTGAGGGCCCTTCATGCTTCTTAAATGCCTCTTGCTTTTTCAGCCTTCCACTCCTCTGCATGCTCTGTTCTTCTGCCTTACGTGCCCTTACCCTTCTCAGACCTCCCCTTCCTATTCCACATCTCTGGGAAATTTTCCCTTCAAAATTCTGTTCTGGGTTGGATTTTCTCAGGGAAGTCTTCCCTTAGTGTCACAAGGCAATGAGGCCATCTTTGTGCTCCTATAGAACCTGAACATGCTCTGCTCACTGCAGGTGTCAGACTGTCAGGTGTGTCTTCCTACATACACAGATGTCCTAATAGAAGGTGATTTGGTATTGACAGAGGGTAAGAGTACTTACTAGGTCAATGTTTACAAAGAAGTGGCAATAATAAGCCCGTCCTTCCCCTTTGAAAAGAAACTCTTCAGTCAAGGGGATTTGGTAATAAATAAAGGGGATTTGGTAATTAATTTCCTGCCTTTCCATGACAATCTTTCCATTTGCCCTGAGAGGCCAAATAAAGTAGTTGTTAAGAGCAGAGGTTTTTGGATTCAAATACACCTAGTACTCTTTCGCTAATTCCCTACATGACCTAAGGCTTGTTTGTATCTCCTTGCTGTGCAGAAGTTGTTTTAATGATTAAATGAGATGATAAAATGGCTATTTACATAGTAAGCATTCAATACAAGTTAGCTATCATTGATAATAAAATATTAATCTATACATTTACAAATCAAAGGAAAAAAAATCACCCAGCAAATCCTGACTTGGGACAGAAAATAAGATCAACATATGCAGGACTGCAGCACCAAATACTGCAGGAAAAGCCTTTCACCTCTTTGTTATGCCATCCCTGCACTGATGAGAGACCGGGAAAATAAGCCATGAGTTTATTCTGTGTTACTGAGTGAATCATTTTTCACTCCTTTCTCCTACTCCCTGCCCTATGCCAAACTCCCACCATTTTGGATTCTCCATGTAGAATATAATCTGTAGGGTTAAAAGTTACAAGTAACTGGCAAGGAACATAGACCTTTTGTCCTCTGCCCCTTGAAATTATAGTGAATTCCTGGGGTTTGGACTGCCGTATATGTTCTGTGCCTTTTTCTCAGGAGCTGAATCCAAAGCACATGCAGAATGTAGCCGTTAAAAACAAACAAACAAACAAACAAAAAACTGAAGAAGCAAAGTTGTTGTTTTTTTCCCCCCTTATATCAAGAAGGTGTCATTTGGAATCTTGGATGAATCATCTGTCATTGCTGAATGGCAAGATAATGGTCTTATGTTAGTAAAGAGAGAGACATAAATGATGTGTTGCAAAGTAATAACAGAAGATTGCTTAACAGGTGTGCGAAAATGGTGCTAATGCTTACAGATACAAAGGCAATGTGACAGTAATCTGGTAGGACACGGTGCTACTTGTAGAATGCACATATGCTCATGTAATGGCTATATTTTAATTCTCTTGAATACTGTGTGCCTATGCATTTTTGTGGGATTTATAAACAGGGCATAATACTGTTTCCGGGTATTCTAGTTTAGAGTTAACATGAGTTTAATATGCATTCTCTCATTTGTTCTGTATAAAAACTCTGTGAGCTAGCTATCCTTGGAAAAGGAAACTGAACCTGAGAGATAACGGGGTATGTGTGAGGTCACACAGGTAAATAATGATGGATAAGGATTTGCCTTATCCAACTCCACGTCACTTTTTTACTATATAAAAATCTGTTTCTAACATATAACAATCTGTTCTCTATACAAACACATTTGGAATCTGTAAACTTATAACTGCACTGAGTCATGTTTACTCAAGAATTAATATAAAGCATTTTCCTTCTTTTTATTCCCAGGAAGATTTGTGATTTGATTTTTCTCGATGACAGGTTGCTTTGTTCTTCTGCAAGGATTTTATCAGAATGCAGGACACAGTAATTTTCTATACTGTGACTTTAGATTTATAACATAATACTCAGATGAACTTAATGCTCTATAAATGAATGCTATTTGGTGATAGACAAAATGATGAAACATTGTATGGCTATGTTAGAACAAAATGGTAGCTTTATGTTTGGCAGAAAGGAACCCACAAACTGATTTCTTACCCATTTGTTTTCAAGATATTTATTTTCCCTTTGAATTTTTATTTTTGCTATAATTGAATTTGATAAGCATGTATTAGTGCCTGTTATATCCAAGATTTTGAGCTACCCTCTGGGCACTTTATAAGGTTGGCTCAGATCAAGAGGTTTATAGTCTAGTAAGATACTGATGCATAAAATATATAATACTGAGCCAAATGAAACAGATTATTTACATTATGCTATTGCAACCTTTACAAAATTAAAGCCACTGTATTACAATTCACAAAACTTGTGATGCAGTTAGTCAATTTTGTTCCATAGATGAAATTTTAATAGTGTACTATATTTGGTCACATTAAGACAACACAAGTTCAAGGTTAGTGTAGAGAGGAAAGTTTACTTAATACTAAAGCCATGCTCACTCTGTCATTTCTGTTGTGCTTCTATTCACATGAAATATGAGTCAATATTTTTCAAAACTTTGTTTATTTTGGAGATTTGGAAATATATTAAAATATTTACTTCCTTACTTTACTTTTTGCATCCTTTATCCACCTGGCTATTCATCTGTCATTTTAATATCTATATATTATTTTAAATGTTATCTTGAGAATATAATTATGATTTTTTCTCTATAGTTTGGTTTTCATAGTAATAACGTAAAAATGAACAAAAGTTTAACATCAGCTTCTCTGGGCAAAACTGTATGATTACACTTGTAAAAGGGAAATTAAAAGGTTAGGTATAAATGGGCATACTTTATAGGATTCTTAAAATCTATACTTAATTTCTCCATGGCATTTGCTTTCTACCATGCAGTCTTGCCTTCCTTCAGCAAACATTTGTTAAGTGTTGGGTATCAAAGATGCAAAAGTGAGTTTGAGTCCTCAAGGAAATCCTTCGGCTCTCATGGAAAGGCAGACAAAAAGTGCACAGTGGTATTATGGCAGCTCTAATGGAGGTATTGTACAAAGAGTTGGGGTACTGTACAGAAAAAGAGTCAACCATCTTCCCGGTGTGATGAAGGAGAGTGGACTGAGGAATGGTGCAGAGGCTTCACAGAAAAAAAAGGTAGATGGAAACTGAATCTTAAAGACTGATTTCAATGACAGAGATAAGGAAAGAGTATTTTAGGCACAAAGCCAAATATATACAATAATATGGATATTGTGACCTGGGAGGAAAACTGAAAATCATGTTTGATTTCTTTTGATCAACTTCTACATTTTTGTGGCTAGAAAATTTTTTTTATTCCATTGAGATTAAAAAATTTTTCTGATTTATTCTAGAATCTCCAAAAACATGGTCTAAACAAAAACATAAGGCAATAGTACTCTCTTGATCCATAATACTAAGAAGAATTTCTGCTGGGTGATTTTATCAGAAGTGGAGTAAATGGGGATTAGGGAGATCCATTCTTCTGTGTTAAAATCATGGTAATGTATCACTCGAAAACTCTTGTATCTCTTGATAGTCTACTTTAAAAAAAAAGTCTGTGTAGCAGTCAAGGAATAAGGAATAGTAAGCAACCAAATGGATGTATCTAAAGCCATAGTATTTTAAACTGTTTTTCTTGGCTATGCTGCACCTCCTTTTGATTGACAGTGGAGCCAAATTCAAATCTAGACTTTGCCATGCCCTGTTGCACCTTAAGTTGTTAATGCCTCTGAGCCTCAGTTACTTCATATGTGCTTTGAAGGAAAGATCTATATCTACAGACTTGTTTTCAGGAAAAAATGAGGGTTTCCTTACAGTGCACTAGACAGGTGTACAGGATAAATATAAATATATCTGTTATTTCTTTTGAGGAATGAATTTTATTTTATATAACTCATTTATGCATATTCACTTAAATAGATCTATGAATGAACCTAAATAGGTTCTAGAATGTTCTTTATCCATAAAGATTTCGCCTAGTGAGCCTTAACAAATATTAGCATATCACAGTTTAGATTGAGTGGCAACTAGTAATAAAACTCATCTGTGGAAGTCTTCTTTCAAAAGTTGCAGAAGGGCACCTGGGTGGGGCAGTCAGTTAAGCATCTGACTTGGTTTTGGCTCAGGTCATGATCTCAGGGTCTTGGGATCGAGCCCCATGTCTGGCTCCATACTCAGTGGGGAGTCTGCTTGAGATTCTCCCTCTCGCTCTGCCCCTACCCCTTTCTCTCTCTCTCAAATAAATAAATAAATTCTTTTTAAAAAAAGTTGCAGGAGATCATTTTTTCCTCTTTACTTGTATTCAGGATAGTTTTTGTATATCCAAAACATTTTAGTAAGTTTACTCTACAGCTCAGTGCTTGTATACATAGCTTTTATAGATTTGGCTTTTAAAAAAAAAAGAAGAATCTGACAACCTATATAACTGTATTCGGTGATCACATGATTCTAATTGCAAAAAAATTTGTAAGTATCATGTATACTTAAAACACCGAATAAAAGACTCTACCAGATGTCAGGATTCCTCAGGGACCATTATTTCTCCTTGTTTGGGTAATCATAAGGGATTGTGGCAGTCATGCACATGTTCTGGTCAGCTCTCCAGCTGTGAGGAGAAAACTTGAACATCCCCAGCTCCTACCTCTCTGGACATACCACTGTGTTCACTTTGAGGCCATGATTCCTGTGGGCTGCTCTCAGCCAAAGACTGGGCAGGGTGGAGATACTAAAGCAGGCCTATTCTGGCAAGCCAATGGGCTTAAGAGTCTTTCGCTGAAACTTTCTTGCAACTGTTCTTAGTCCAAGAGTTTTTCTGCCCAATCCTTTTTCCTTCATTCTCTTTTCCCGTAAGTGTCAGACCCACATTGCAGTCTGAAGGCGCTCCTCATTCTTTCTGCCCTCTGTCAATAAATCTCTTGAAATTCTATTCCTATCCTGGGGTCTACCTCTCGGTGGACCACTTGATCTTTAGCTTCATTTTCCTCATTTGTACTTTGAACATACTGGTACTTATTGTCAGGACCAAATATTAGAATATGCAATAAGAGTACTTGAATTTAGAAATTGCTATAAATTATTATAGACTTTCATAACTTTTTTCTCTAGAAGAGACTTTGTTCCCACGATCAATTTCATTTTTGCTCTCTCACAGCTTGGAGGAAAATTTTTGGTCCTAGTTATCATATGAAAGTTCAATCTCAATTCATCTGTTTCTATATCTTGAACTAGGGATGTATTAGACCCAACCTTGCGATATTCCAGGATTCTATTCATGACAGAGAAAAATTCATCATAAGGCAGGCATTTCTTGGAGCCCATCCAAACTACCGAAATTTCAAAATGACCTCCTTATAAATAAACGTCCCTGGAAGTTGTCCTCCCTGTAGGAATCCCAGCAATATAGCAGTTCTAGGCATTATAATAATTTAGGGGGATTACATAATCGATTTATTTTGGGAAGAAAGTGTAAGAGGTGGGGGATGAAGAAACAGTGACTTCACACTCCAACAAATCATTTTGTTATATGGTGTAAATTTCACATATTAATCCATTTTTAGAAATGAACCTGTTTTCCAGGCTGCTTTGAGGACCGAATTGAGGCAGGGAGCAGAGAGGCAAATATTGGCTTTGAGCGAATACGATTAATTAATTTGGTTCTCCTGGTTTTCTGTCTCATGACATAACCTGACTTAATAGGCTCCATTGTATACATGCATGGCAGCACAGAAAACAGGATTGGAAGCAGAACACCTGTGTGGTTGTAAGTCCTGCCCTTAATTTTATGGACAGCTTTGGGTGAATCACTTAACTGTTCTTCATTTGGGATTTCTTTTCAGTTGAGTATGTATCTTATCTCCCCAATAAGCAATGGCTATTTTCCATCATTCACAGACAAATGATGCTGAGTAGGAAAACCTAAGCCTTTCTCTTCCTTTTACTACTCACACAGAACACACCACTTCTGATACTGCCGGTCACCAGATGTGTGGCTTTTTTCTGACACCAAACAATTCTGAGAGACCAGCTGGGTGGCCTACAATTTAACTCAGTTGTGACACTGTCTACCTAGAGATAGAGCATCAGACCTCACAGGTGAAGGGCTCAGTCCCACAACGTTCCTTCCACCCCACTTCATAGGCCAATCCCAAGTCCAGGCTGTCACCTGTGCTTTTGACTAATGGCTATAAATCTGAGGTTCCCATGACCCCTTCCTAAGATTTGATTAATTTGCTTGAGTGGCTCACAGACCTCAGGGAAACATATTTGCCAATTTATTAAAGGATATAATAAGTGATACAGATGAACAACTAGATGAAAAGGTACATAGGGTGAGGTCTGGGAGGGTTGTGAGTACGGGAGCTTCTGTTCCCTTGGAGTTGGGGTGCATCACTCTCCTGGTATGTGCGTGTGTTCACCCACCTGCAAGCTCACTGAACCCTGTACTATTGGGATTTTATGGAGGCTTTCTCCTGTACACATGATCAATTATTAAGTCCATTTCCAGGCCCTCTCTCCTCTCTCAAGCATGGGAGGGGAGGTGGGCTGAAAAGTCCAAGCTTTTAATTGTGGCTTAATCTTTCTGGTGACCTGTCCCCATCTAGGAGCCTGCCCACAGTTGCCTCAGTAGAACAAAAGATGCTCCTAGGCTCTTATCACTTAAAAACTTACAAAGGTTTTAGAAACCCTGTGTTGGAGACAGGGTCAAGGACCAAGAGATGTTCTTATCACCTAGGAAATTACAGGGGTTTTAGGAGCTCTGTGCCAGACATCAGGGTGGGAGAGGGTAGACATGATAGGTAGGTAGGTAGGTAGGTAGGTAGGTAGGTCGATAGATAGATAGATTCTATTATCTCACAGGTGCTATCTGTTTACAAATTCATGGCAGTAGTGGGAAGAAAACATTTTAATTTACACACCCAACCATCCTCAATGTTTAGATTCTTCCAGGAGAAGACTAAAAGGTGCAGAAGCTTCTCACAGTGCAAAGAATATGGCACAGAGTGAGACATGCTGTAAGTCAAAACCAGGCTTTCACATTTTCTAAGAATTGGACTGGTTACTTGATTTATTTGAGACTTTAGATAACATTAACTCTTGGTGTGAAGACTAAAGATAATTCTGCAAAGCACTTAGCAATGCCCCATCTTTCACCCCTCCTCATTTCAGTAAACATCAGTGAAGGTCTTTCTTGGATACCTGTTTGTCTTGAGCCCAGTTCTATAGAGATTACATCACACTCAAAGAGCGCTTAGTGGATATTTGTAGACTTGAAATACATATCCTTAAAGTGTGGAAAAGCCTGGTGTCAGGTAACATTTCTATTCATCGGGAGGCTGTACAGCTGGTAATAACATTGTGTTTAAGACACTGATTGTGTCACCTGAGGCAACTTGCTAAATGCCTCTGCTTTTCAGCTTATTTGTTCATTAACAAAACATAGATTGTAGTAATACCTATTTCATAAAGGTTTCGGAGAATTAAATGACATGATACATATGAAATGCTTAACAAAATAGCACAAAGTCAGCACCTAATAACTCCTGGTAAAAATATAATTTGGGAGAAGGGGAGATTTCTCATTAAACTTAGAAATCAAATACAGTCAAGTAAATACTTGTCAAGTTGTATTAGAAAATTAGAATAACACTTGATGAAATGAAGCAGTTTTTCTGACCAAAAGATGAAGAAGTACAGAGTGGGATGATGGGTTGAAATGGAAATGATAGGCTCCTCATCACAAAATAAATGATATGGGGAAATTAATCCTAAGTAAAATTTGAGTCAACAGGTGATTCCTAGATATCTCTTCTCAACTCTGGAATCATATGTCCAACTGTCTACTTGACAAATGTAATGGAAATCTAACAGGTATCTCAAGCAGTATGTCCAAACGCAAATTCCACATTTGGTCTCCTAAATCTGTACTTGTCATGTCACTTTCTTTACTTTCTCATTAAAAAAAAAAAAAAGGCTATAATCTATGTCTGCATTTCTTTTCTTTTACCTGAATACTTTGTTGATTGTCTACTCTCCCCACTGGTTTGGTTCTACATTTCTTTTTTTTAAGATTTTATTTATTTATTTGAGAGAGAGCATTAGAGGGTGTGTGTGAGAGAGAGAGAGAGCACAAGCAGTGGGGAGGGGTAGAGGGAGAAGCAGACTCCCTCCCCAGCAGGGAGCCTGATGCGGGGCTTGATCCCAGGACCCTGGGATCATGACGTGAGCCAAAGGCAGACACCTAACAGACTGAGCCACCCAGCCACCCGTGGTTCTACATTTCAAAAAGGCAGGGATTTTATATGTTTTGTTTACCTCCATAATACTAGTCCCTAGAACTGGTCCAACTCATAGGAACTTTCAGTGAATATTTCTTGAATGAGAAACCCAGAATGCAGTTTATTTGCATATAGAGGAATGTATTTTTTCCCATCGCAATGCAAGAGCACGAAACAGTGGTGTTGACTAAAACAATATGTGGAGCTATGAGGGAAAGGAAAGAGAAATATGTATTCGTTGACCTAATGTCTGTGGAATTGCATGACTCTCGGGCTTATTAGCACATGTGTTCCAACTCTGTGGCAAGCAAAATGTGAAGAAATAGTTTTAAATAACAAAATGGGGGATCCCTTTTAGGCATATAGGTAGGTGACATAGGGTGTCTAAACATTGGGATCACTGAAAATTTCTTTCCTCTAGCTCTAGGAGACAGGTTACACTTTCATTTCTCTTGACAGGGTTTTGGCAGGGCCATGCCTGGAGGCAGGGTTATGTACTTGAATGCCGCATGAGCTCTCAAGCCTAAGGCGCCTTGCCCTGTGAGTCTGTGAATTAACACATCTCTGTGAACAAACTTGTTTGATAGTTTGTGAAAGAAAACAGACTTTTAAAGAGTAGTTTGGTAAAATCTGAAAGCATGTGATCCATTTTTCAAAAAAGATTTTATTTCTTTATTTGAGAGAGAGAGAGAGAGAAAGAGCAGGAGAGAGGGGCAGAGGGAGAGAGGGAGAAGCAGACTCCCTGCTGAGCAGGGAGCCCGATTCAGGGCTGGATCCCGGGACCCTGGGATCACGACCCAAGCTGAAGGCAGACACTTAACTGAGCCACCCAGGAGCCCTGAAAGATCCATTTTTAATAGAGAACTCGGGAAAATCTCCAGAGTAGGAGAACGGTTATGTCCACAGAGAAATTGTTTCCCAAGTCTGATCTAAAGAGTGACCTGTCCTTTACCAAATCTACCAGTTTAACCACTTGGGCATCTAAGTGTAAACATGTGCAAGTGATTTAAAGGAACAATGACTGGAAGTGGAAATGGCTTCCAAAGGAAGTGGGTATTTTTGCCGTAATCGTGACATTTATAGTGACATAGATTTAGACATATATTTAACCTAGGCTGACTATGGGTATTGCTAAGATGTGAATCAGCTAGGCTCGGAGACAAATCTGCAAGCTGGAAAACGTCAAAGAACAGGATTGTTCCATAATTTTAGAAAGCGTTACAATTTCTTCTGGGTTGGCTTTCCTGCTTAACCTGCTTGCCTTCTATGAGTTCTGCCTCTTTGTTCAGGGAAAATTCTCCTACTGAGTGATAGAGAGAGGAGGTTACTGTGGTGGTTTTCACCTCTATGTTCTGGCTTAAAGACAGTTTTTAAGAGCACCTGGACCAGTCTTGTCCATGGCAATTCATGCCTCCAAGGGCCCCATTGCATCTCTTAAATTGAAATGCCTCTGATCAGACCCAAGAATATTCTAAAAAAGGTCTCCCATCTCAATTCTAATTTAGTGTGCTGCTGTAGACACCAGCTTTGGGTGAGCCAGCTCAGCATGTGTCCCTACTATTTAATGTCAGCCCATGACTATTCTTAGCCTTGACACCTCCAAACAGTTTACCAGAATGAACAGATTTCTCCAACCCATCACATTTTGTCTCCATTGAGTTGCAGATGGAAGAGGATAAAAAGGATACATCTATGAAAGGGAACTGGTCCACGGTCCCCCCACCCGCACAAGCTAATCTCAGCAACTGAGCTAGTGTCAGTTGCATGTGAAAATAGGTTTTTTATTTTTTATTTCTTTCCCCCTATGCCTGGTTCTGGGAAAATGAAACATAGGGATGACAATAACGTATCTCTGCCAGATTCGGGTGCTTTAGCTTTCCAAGTTGGCAGATACTTAACATCAAGGAAAGACTTTCTAGCTAAAGAGGAAGGACAACTATAAAGAGATCAAACTAAATGGGCATTGGCTTCTTTGGAGAACAGGAAAATCCATTTTGAAATAGGAGCTAATTGATGGTATTGAATGTGAAGAAATTACCTGCATATTTTCTGAAGTACATTCTGAGAAACACTACTACTGTCCACAGAATCTCAGTGAATGAAGAATAGAAAACTGGGTGGATGGGGTTTCCATTTTTGTCACGAATAATTCTTGAAGCTCTGAGAAGCTGACGACTTCATATAGTTTCTTTCTTTTGGGGGTGGGGGAGAGGGGCGAAGAGTTGTTTGTCAAGTAGAATAACATGGAAATATCAGGAAAATATCCAGACAGTACTTGAGGTAAGGACTGTCCTAGAAGGATTCACTCTTTATATCTCACACTTACCCTTCCATCTTCTTTTTTATTCCAAATGGGTCCAGAATTGGAACTTCAGCCCCTCATTATGCAAGGAAAAATGGGCGGGGGTGTGAGCATGGGTGCAAGATCAGGCTTCAGAAAAGAGAGGTTTAGTAAATGCCTTTTACCAGGAAGAGTTGGGGAGTGGGGAAGTTGAAGTAAAGGTGATTTTAAAAAAGAAAGAGAGAAGTAAAGGAAGAATTTTTAAAAAAAGAAGAAGAAGAAGAAGAACCTGGGTCAAGATAAGGAAAGCCATGGAAGTGATTTCTGGAAAGATTTTTACCTTCATAAAATTGGAAGACAATCCCCACCCCCACTCCAAGAAAAATACTGGCAAGCCATTTCATTTCAAGAGCTGCTTACAAAAACAGAAAATAGCCAGCTGCATCTTTTACTTGAGAGAGAGCTTACCCAGAAAATATATTTGAAACCATAGGCTTTTCATTTTTCAGAGTTCTTGGTGCAATTAATATTTGTTGATTTTTTTTTCTTTTCCTTGAATCGTTCTTGAATCTGTGTGGCCCTAAGCACTTTTTCATGGAGTCACAGCTCAGAGAGCAAAAGGATTAATCCAAGATCATATGTACAGATAGTCAGCCGTGGGACCAAACCTACCAACTCCTATGATGTCACTGACACAATGTACCCATGTCTTTTCCCCAGCAAGTCCTTGTGAAGTGTGGTTATAACTTTTACCCAGGGTTCTGTTCTTTTTGATGCCAGGTTCCCAGTGATCATGAATAAGGAATTATGAGATGTTAGCGAGACATCTTTACATTTGCATACTTATGCATGGCTTGGTATTTTAATTTAGTCTTTGGGTTTTCAGTTGATTGAGTTTTCAAATCAATCAGGGTACATGTCTCCAAAATATGACAGGGAGTTTTAGAATGAATTGTTTTATTATTAATAGAAAAACAAAATTTCCAACTAATTTGTTGGCAACACTGGGAATCTAACAATGTAAAATTTGGAGAGTAAATGTCTAGGAAACACCAAGACAAATTAATTCAATTTATACAATTCCCTGGTGTACGTGCATGTGAAATCATGATGGAAAGGTAGAAGATAATAGCGATTTTATAAGAAGTGTATATTTTCCTATTCAAAGTCGGAAATTAACATATAGTAGTTCCTCAAGTATTGGAAGACGTATAACTATATTTTTATGTGGGGGAAAAAAACACATTATTTCACTCACACCAAGTTGACTATTTTACTAACACAGCCTTACAATCAGTTTTTATAACATTTGGACCATGTTGCATTTGTAAAATGTCACTACTAGTTATATGCAGATCTCACACACAGATGACTGAATTCTGTTCAAGTGCCCAAAAGTTTCAGAAGCCTTTGATTTTCCTGCCTATACACATTTTTAAAAGGTTCACTTCCTTCACATTATCACCCAAAACTAGGCAAACAGAAGAAAGAGACTGAACTAAAAACATAAGAATTAGTTTTTGGATTGGGCCTGAATAAGTGACTAATCCATGTAGCTACCTGGTAAAAAAAAAAAAAAAAAAAAAAATTTTTTTTTTTCTTTAAAAAACAGTCACAGATAGTGCTAACATTCAGGAGAAGAAAAAAGAGCCATGTAATAAGAAACATTACTTACATTTGAAATTATTTTAACTTATGCTATAGGTTTAGCATATCCTACAAGGCATTTCCTATAAAGAAGTATTACACTTGGGGGGCCAAAATTTTTCTCTGTGACATTGGAAAACCTCATTACCTTGGACTTGTCTTGATTTAGAATTGATGATTACTCTAATGGGGCTGGTACTAGCTCCAGAAATCCTTTTGCTCATTGTAAAGATAGTCAAGTGGATGTTAAATTCTTAAATCTAAGCAGATAAAAAAAGGAGAAAAGTATTGGAAGGCAAGATGTGAAATGTCTGATATTGGTTGTGTTGATGTCGAATTATATGGAATTTCCCCTTATTTCCCCTAGCTTTATATAATGTATTTGTGTTATTTTATAATGAAAATACACATTTAGTAAACAAAATACCCAGAACTTTTTGGGTATTTTAAGTATCTTAGAACTGTCCAGTTATCTGCAAACAATTGAAATAATTCATTGAAAATTATTCGGACCTCTCATTGCAATTTTTCTTATTCTGCCTCATAAGGTTGAAAATGTTACAATGATTTTCATCAAAACAAATGATAAACACACTTACTTTCTTCCCAGTGGATATTAGTTTCAGAAGAACTCTATAAACCCACATGAAACATGTTTTGAAAGGGTGCTACCATCTTAGCCATAATTGAACACGTTTCAAGGATATAGACATTAGTATTATCTTGGACCTCTTAAGTGTAAGTTCTGTTAAGTCACAAAGTGATTTGGGATCATTTAAAATATGTACTTCAATACAGAAGTGGGTGTTATTGAAGTAATGGCGAGCCTAGGACAGTGCAGTACACCTAGTTTATAATAGCATCTGTCCTTGTGGTTTTGTGACTTTATTAAATCATAATACTTTCAACCCTTACTTTCTTATTTCTACGGTCTTCTGGAGTATTTTTTTAAATAATGAAATATTACTAGACGCATATATATTTTTGAGTCTCCTCAAATGTTATCTGGTATGAAGACAGTTCTAACTGAAGAGCTAACTAGCTAACTTACTAACTAGATTTATTAATTTATGATGGGGATTTTGTTCTTGAGAATATTGTAATTTTTTGTATAGTGGAGCCTGTCGATCTTTTATCAGTAAATGTTTGGTGTCATGTTTAGACGGGTCTTCACTTCAGAACTATAAGACTACTGATCTAATTTTCTTTTAATACTTTATATGTTTCATAATTAGATCTTTATCCATTTCAAATTTATTTTTTAGGATTTTGTAATGCAGGAGTTCAAGTTTGTTTTTTAAATAGTCATCCAGTTATCTCTTCCTCATTGAGTAGTATATCCTTTCTAAACTTATTCATACCACTTGTATTTTACACATTTCCATATTTTCGTTATTATCTTGATTGGTGTGTCTGTTAATTCTATATTGGTGGAGCCTAAGTTGGGTTTTAATATAGCACTATCACTACAATAGACAAGTGAATGAAATGGCCGTCTTGAAAACCCAGGCTAAAGAAAATGCAAGCCTATTCTGAACCAGTTATTCTGAAATAGCTTTCGTACTGAGCTTGGTTGGATGGTTTCTTCATTTCTTGCTTTTCTTTGATTTTAGGTAGATACTTGTTCTCTTAAAACTAGTATTTGGGAAAGACATTTGTTTCTGAAATATGTCCCGACTGGCAAGCATAAACTTTGGGTCACAATGATACTTCCCTTGGCTATGTTTTGGGTGAAGGATGGGCTTGTCACAGACTCACAGTGGTGGCTCTGTTTACCTATCATTTTGAAGTGCTGGTTCTGCAAATTTAAAAGTTGAAAAACCATCAAGCTACGTACAGAGGCTATAAGAAAACTAAAGTTTATGGTGTCAATTTTAGGTTATGTAAATATTTCTGAGATTTATTTCAAGAAAAGTGTAAATAAAAGTGACAACAAATAACCCTTTGGATATGCCTTTACTTCCAAGAGACAGAGTATGTACCTGGGCGTCTAGAATAGCTTGAGTTAAGTGGCAGTGATTGTTTGATTATTTTATATTTTAGACATTATGAAGCAAAGTTATTTATTCCTTGACTGGTGTCCTGATTCTTAGAATGAAATGGATTGATACTTTCTTTTGTAGAAGGTTTCTTCTTATAACCCTGTGCTTGCTTCAGATTCTCTAAGGAGTTTGGGAAGTGATTAGCTCTGCCTGCTGTATCCCAGGACCGCTTCCCTTCGGTGGGGCTGCTGAATGAACTCTCTTACATAGACATTATTCTCAGTGCCACTGAGGAAAAGGGATTTGCATTCCATACCTGACTTCTATTACATGACTAAAGGCAATTAACTACACAATAATATACAAATAGACCAATAGAACAATGTGGAGTCCAGACATAGATACATAATGACACCCCTCACTGTCACCAAAGGCAGCCAGAAGAAAGGTTTAATAATTCTTGAAAGAGCTTACAATTCTCTAGAGCTATTCCAGAAGAGAGAAAAAATGGAAAACCTACCAAGTCATTCCAAGAGAACATTATCATCTTCATCACTAACTGGTGAAAGGACAGTTTATATTTATTTTAAGAAAATACACAAAGGGAAAACATTCTTGTAGACTAGACTCACGTGTGAGAAATTTTAAATAAAACACCAACTAGTGAAATGTAACAGTACATTAAAAATTATTGCATCTTGAATATTTAGTGTATATCCCAGGAATACAAGTAATGGTCAGCCTTAAGCAACTTGTTAATAGGATCAGTAGATTCATGGTGAAAAATTTATATATATATATTTATATTTATATAAATGCTGAAAAATTTTAACATTCAGCAGTGCTTCCATTAAAAATCTCCTAGTGAGCTAATAGAAGTGAACTTAATGTTAAGTTGATAGGTGTATTTTCCAGAAATTAGTATATACATTTATATACATATAACATTTTTTAAAATTTTTTATTTTTTAAGAAGGCTCCATGCCCAGTATGAAGCCCAGTGTGGAGCTTGAACTCATGACCCTGAGATCAAGACCTGAGCTGAGATCAAGAGTCAGAAGCTTAACTGACTGAGCCACCCAGGCACCCCTAATTTTAATATTTTTATATATTTATATACATCTATTTTTTAAATTTTATTTTATTGTTAATCACCATACATTACATCATTAGTTTTTGATGCAGTGTTCCATGATTCATTGTTTGCATATAACACCCAGTGCTCCATTCAGTACGTGCCCTCCTTAATACCCATCACCAGGCTAACCCATCCCCCCACCCCCCTCCCCTCTAGAACCCTCAGTTTGTTTCTCAGAGTCCATCGTCTCTCATGGTTCGTCTCCCCCTCCGATTTCCCCCCCTTCATTTTTCCCTTCCTGCTATCTTATTTTTTTTTAACATATAATGTATTATTTATTTCAGAGGTACAGGTTTGTGATTCAACAGTCTTACACAATTCACAGTGCTCACCATAGCACATACCCTCCCCATTGTCTATCACCCAGCCACCCCATCCCTCCCACCCCCCCACCACTCCAGCAACCCTCAGTTTGTTTCCTGAGATTAAGAATTCCTCATATCAGTGAGACCATATGGTACATGTCTTTCTCTGATTGAGTTACTTTGCTCAGCATAATACCCTCTAGTTCCATCCACCTCATTGCAAATGACAAGATCTCATTCCTTTTGATGGTTGCATAATATTCCATTTTATATATATATACCACATATTCTTTATCCATTCATCTGTCGATGGACATCTTGGCTCTTTCCAAAGTTTGGCTATTGTGGACATTGTTGCTATAAACATCGGGGTGCATGTACCCCTTCGGATCCCTACATTTGTATCTTTGGGGTAAATACCCAGTAGTGCAATTACTGGGTCATATGGTAACTCAATTTTCAACTTTTTGAGGAACCTCCATACTGTTTTCCAGAGTGGCTGCACTAGCTTGCGTTCCCACCAACAGTAAACAGACGGGAATTTTCTAATCTTTTGGATACCGATTTCTAGGTTTGGACTACTGTGAAGAGAATATAATGTGCATAATTTCATTTTTTAATATTGTTGAGACTTGCTTTATGGACCAGCAGGTGGTTAATCTTGGGAAATTGTACACTTGTGTTTGGAAAGAAAGTGCATTTTGTAGTTGTTAGGTGCAGTGTTTTATTTAGTTGATCGGGTAAATTTTGTTAGTTATATTGTCCAAATATTTTGCTTCTGTTCTGATTTCTTTTGTCTTTTTATAGCTACAGTTACTGATAAATGTATTTTTAGATCTCCCATTGGGATTATGAATTCACACATTTAACATTTTATGGACCTCTGATTTGATGTCACATTTATACATCGTATATACCCATTTTCCCTTTGAATTATGTAATTTTTGCTCAGTATATTTCAAGGCTATATTAAGTGCAAATAAGTTATTGTATCCAGTCAAGTTTTTCACTTTTTCTCCAGTAGTATTTTTTTCTTTAGATACTCTTCTTATAATAATAATTCAACTATACCAGTTTTCTTTTGGCTAATGGTTGCAGGGTATAAAGAGTTTTCCTTTCAAAGTTTCTATAGTTTTGGACTTTATTTATTTATTTATTTAATAGTTTTAGATTTTAAATCTTTCTCCTGTGATAAGAAATTGTTGCATTTTTTTCTTTTTGAAACCCATTTAGACAATTTCTTTTGTTTGGAGCATTTAGTTTATTTACATATAATCAACATTATCAATGTTAACAGTGATATGATGAGTTTGTCTCATCTGTCACGTTATTATTATCTATTTTCACTTTTTTTTTACATTTTCCTGTTTTCATACTATCCTTTGCTTTGATTATTTTTATTCCAATTGTCCTTTATAATTAGTATCCTTTTATTTTTTCAGTAATTGCCTTACAGCCTGCATACTTTATTAGATTAGTATAAATTTATACTTTTACATTTTCCCAGAAAATATAAGGACTTGAGAACACTACAATTCTGTTCTACTCTTCTGTTTCTGTCCTTTTGGTTTATATCTTTTAATCACATCTGTTATTATTATGGCCTTATACAGATCATATTCTTTTAGATTTATCCTTTTAATGATCCTGTGTCTCATAATGCTATAGTCTGGATCCCCTTTGGGTGATTTTCTATTTTCTGTTCTTCCTCTCATTTTATGATCTTATTGACCTCTGATTTCACAGCTTTGATTATTTATATTGTGTGCTGGATATAGTATATAAAAATTGTAGGGACCATTTGAATCCTAGGTTCCTGTATCTTTCATGAAAGAAATTTGAGTTTGCTTTAGGCTAGAGGCAAGGAGGACTATCAGTCCTTGTTTTTAGTAGGGATCGCCTTATTTCAAGTAGGGATTGAAAATTATATGGGGGCTTTGGTCCCTTGGCTGTCTAGTTTATTTCTGTTCATGCTCAAATCTAGAATGAAGCTTTCTCGGTCCCCAACTCAAAGGATGGGGTTTTATTAGCCACCTGACCTTGCTTGGTGGGCCCTGAACTGAATAGTCTTCAGTCTCTCTGCTGAGCTTCTTGGCCTCTCAGATTTCTTTTCTCAAGTAGGCAGAAACTTGCCAGAGTAAAAATGGTGCCAAATGCCTAGTTCGCCTTTCTCTATTTCTTTATTCTTCTAGATCTTGGCCCTGTAATTCCTAACTGCCTGTTCAGCTCGGCAATATCATTTAGCAGATATAAAATCTATGTTGTCCAGGTGGTTCTCAACCTGAGCATCACTTCACCTTACCTAGTTGAGTTTTAGAGGAAATGATCACTTTATTTCTTTAAAGTCTCTCCCCTCCCTTATTTTTAAAATTTAAACTCTATAACTTTCCAATAATAAGACAAGAATTTGAAAAAGCTCATAGCTTGGTCTCTTTTCCCATTCCATTATGCTAATAATTGTTTTTTAATTTGGGGTTCTTAATGCCTGAATTTCCTATTTTTTCTTTCCCTTGGTCTTAGCTACTTTTAAAAGACCACAACAAACATTAACTAGATGTTTATTCGCTTTTGCTTCATACATCTCCTGCAGCACTTGTATTTATTTTTCCTCTTTCTTAAGTACTTAATTCAAGACTGTTTTACGAGTGGGTGTTTATGTGGTAAAATTTTGAAGGCTTCAATAGCTAGGAATATTTTTTAAATCATTACCCTATATTTGAATCATAGTTTGGCCAGATATAAAATTCTTGGTTCAAATTCCTTATTCTTGATGTTTCAAAAACATTACCCCATTGTCTTCTTGCATCCCACTGTTCTGATTTCTTTGTATATACTCTGCTTTCTCATTCTTGAAATTATTAAGGTAATTCTAAGTTTTGTCATTAATAGTCTTAAATTTTCTCTACTTTACATGGGAGTTTTTTTTTTGAAAAATATTTATGCTCTGGCATTTTATAGAACCATTAAATCTCTTTTTCTCTCTTTTGTAATTATGAGAAATTTAGTATTTTTTCCAAATATTTCCTTCTCTCCACTTTTATATTCTTTCTTTCTGAAAGCCCTGTCTTCTGGATGCTAGTACTTTTGTTTAATCTTTTTTATCTTTTGATATTGTTTACACATTATCTGTTTCTTTTTCCTTCACTTTTTTTCTTTTTGGAGAATCTGCAATTTTATCTTTAAATTGCTCATTTTAAATTCTGGCGCACCTGTTCTAATTTTAGACTTTGTTGAAAAAAGTCAAAACAAAACTGTCTCATCCAGTTTATGGTTTTTATTTCAAGATAGTTGTTCCCTCAAATGTCTTAGCTCTTAGATCTTTAACCCCTTTTTCTCCTGGGCTCATTTCCCACTCTGGCAGGCAATGTGTGTGTAGGAAGCTGGGGGCTCATTTTTGACTAGCTGAGCAGAGTCAGGGAGGTGTCGAATGTGCCCAAGGGGAGAACCTGGTCTTTGAAGATGACTTTCAATCAGCCTTTACCCCACAGAACTACTCAGGTTAGGGGTCCACCCTTAGCTACATCAGGCAGAAGCACAGTGAGAAGAAAAGACTTGTGTTAAGTGGGACTTCTCCGCCCTGGGGATTTGAAGAAGACACAGTCCCTAGTCCAGTCTTTCCCTTTATTCTTCTTGACTCCTCCGTAACACAGGACTCATTCTTCCTGATTTTTCTCCTGACATTTGCACTAGTACCACCAGTGCTTTGAATTGTTACTGTAGAAACAAGTACCTCTTATCCCAAGACAATGGTGGAGGGAAAGCAAGAAAAAATGCTAACAAGTCCCGTTTTATCCTTCCATAGCTGTGCTGGGTTGCCTCTGCTCCAAACGCAGAGCCACAGCTTCAGATAAACCAATTAATACAACCACCCCATCCTCCCACCTACCTCTGCCCTCCACAAGGCTTTTAAATTTTTTCTCCCCAAATTGAATTTCCTCTATATTTTTCTGCCGTTTGCCTCAAGTACAAGAGCCAATGTAACCTTGCCAGTTCAACTTCTAGGTAGGATGTTTTTGCCTCATGTTATCTCATTTCCAATCAGTATTCCTTTTTCTTCAACTTTTCCTTTCACACTTTTCTTTCTCCTTAATTTCTTCTGACATATTCACCATGCCTTTTTTATTCCCTCATGAAGGCTCCCTGCTTTAGTTTCCAGTATGTGATCCTCTCTTAATCAATTGTGCTGAGCTCCTCCTCCTGTTCCTCGGTACAGGCCTCATGCGTTTCTCATGCGTTATTCTTCCCTTCCCTTTCCTTCTGTTCCAGAGATCGCCAGCTCCCATTTCATTCTTTACTTTTTTTCTTGACTCTCATTCAGTAATTATTGACCCCGAATTTCTAAGACACCTTTCTCTTACAAGATTAATCCATGTTTTGCCCCCCAAAATTAACTTGGCTGAGGCCCTTAGAGGTAAAATCTATATTTAGTTTAGCATCTCTAGTGCTTTAATATGTATTAAACTGTTTAATGTTTAATAGATGACTGATACAGATTCATTGAAAACACACACAAAAAATGAATTAATGCAAAAAAAGAATGTCTAGTAGGGAAGAAATAAGAGATGGCCTTTTGAATAAATATCATATAAATAATCATTTTCCTTAAGTTTTATCTGGTTTCTAAGCCATTTTCCACCATCCGTAATATCTACTACTGATTCATTCTGTCAAGTATCCATAAATGTAGAAAGTAATTTGCACTTTCAAACTTTCTGGATATCTCAAACTCATATTCATACTCTTTTATGTAATTTTTTTTTGTCATGGCTGTGGATTCTATTCTAAGAGAGACACACAAAATGTGTATTATGATAGACACAATAAAATAGACCTTTGGATGTGGTTAAGAAATCCCTACCGTCAGAGATATCACAACACATCAGCCCCCTGGGAGGACTGGTTCTTTTGCCTCCTAACTCGGATATGCATTGACTGTCAGATTTTTTTTTTTTTTAGTGCTTATGCTAGTTAATGTATGGTGTTCGGCTGACTGCCTGCTTGTGCTGTACTCTGTGGAACAGTTGATCTTGAAAGATGTCCTTTATTTCCCCTCATTTTCTGACTAGTTTGGTTACATCAGTGTTGATTTATTTTGCACTTTTGACAATCCAGATTTTTTAAAGGATTGATCACATCTCAGAAACTTTAAATTAATGAATTGGATGCTGTAAGTAGAGGGACACAATCATATCTAAATCTCTGTATTTTCTTTTCTTTGCCCCGCCCCTCATCTTTTCTTTTTTCTCCTTTCCTTTCTCCCAGAGCATAAATAGCTATATCTCTGTTTCCGCCACCTTAAATACAAATGTGCAAAGAGATGCACAATTAAAAGAGCTAATTAGAATTTCTTCATTTAGTCCCACTTGTGGTTTGTGCTCTGTTTCCAAGGCAGGGCTCTTGTGCTCACCTGAACCTACTTAGGACGGATTAAGACCAGCGAAATGAGGTCGGTAAGCACTGTGACCTCCTCCAATTTTGTTGGTGGTTTTAGGCCTGTTGTAATTTCACTGTGCATCCAATTGCATCTTCTGTGGAACTTCATCTTCCATCAAGGGAGAATCATTAATTAAACTTAAGAAACACTTTGGTGGGGGCACCTGAGTGGCTCTGCCTCAGTGGGTTAAGCATCTGACTTCAGCTCAGGTCATGATCTCAGGGTCCTGGGATCCAGCCCAAGTTGGTCTGCGCTCAGGGGAGAGTCTCCCTGTCCCTTCTCTCTCTCCCTTGTCCCTCCCGCCACTCATGCTCACTCTCTCTCTCAAATAAATAAATAAAACAAACAAACAAAAAACACTTTGGTGGGTTAGTGACTGACCAAATCTCTGTTTTTAAAGAACTAGCCAGAAGTGAGGTGCACAGTGATTTGGTGCACAGATTATGAACTGGACAAACCTGTACTTCTGATTCAGGTTCTAGTACTGGGCTGCTGGTTGGGCTTGGGTGAATTGGGTTGAGTCTGAGCTTCAGGTTTTTGGGTATTTTCTAAATACTTATTATAGGGATAAAAGTACCTCAGAAATACTGTGAAGATTAGACATATACATATATGTATTTATAAACCATATAAAGTGTTTAGCCCAATAAAGTCTCAATAAATGGCAGCTTTTATTATTCTTATTGTTTTGATGCTTTATTCTTATCATGGAGTTGGCTTTTAGTGCCCACAGAATACTAAATAAGCATAAGAAGTAACTTAAATCCAGACTCAAATTTATCAAAGAAAAAAAATAAAAGAATTGAGTTTCAGATAATATTTCCTTCCAGCTTTACAGAGATATTAATCATTTTTAGTTCTGAGTGGTCAGTGATCTTCCTGGAAAAGCAGAGTGGGTAAGACATAGCCTACCCACGGAAGCAGATGAAAGGAGAAACATTATGAGCCATAAATGATTTACCTTTACATTTTGTGTTTCATGTAATTTTGAAACAGTTTCATTAAAAAAATATCCATGGAGAGGGGTGCTGGGTGGCTCAGTTGTTAAGCGTCTGACTTCGGCTCAGGTCATGATCCCAGGATCCTGGGATCGAGCCCCGCATCGGGCTCCCTGCTCAGTGGGAAGCCTGCTTCTCCCTCTCCCACTCCCCCTGCTTGTGTTCCTGCTTTAGCTGTCTCTCTCTGTCAAATAAATAAATAAAATCTAAAAAAAAAAATATCCATGGAGAAGCAGAAACATGGAAGAGAAATTGTAAGGAGAAAATTTTTTTTTTACTAATTTTCATTTGCCCCCTATTTCCCGCTCCTTTTACTCATGGCTCCAAATTACAGAAAGTTCTGCATTCTCAGGTGTAATTTTCACAATTGCGTTGATGGTGATTAATGGGACTCTGGCTCGGTTATACATTTCATCATTTCACTATTTAAGGTTGAGAGATCAGTAAGCAATTTCTCTTCATTGAAAGATAGCTCAATTAAAAAATATCCAATGATAACTTATTTGTGAGGTTATTTTTCAAATATCTTCAAACTCACTGATTTTGGAAAAAGGTAGATCATCGTATTGTTTGTCATTTGTCTTTGCTTAGTTTACTAGGTAAGCAAACAAGAGAAAATTCCACCACTCAGAGGAAAAAAAACACATTCAGGAATGTTTTCCTTTACATCTTTTTTTTTTCCAAAATACATTCTAGGGCTTCAGGTTAGACAATTTTTTTCTTTTCTATTAGATGCAGATGAGGCTGGTAGTCAAATGATCATATTTTGTCATTTCAAAATTGGGAATAAACTGTAGGCATTGTTTTGTAGTCTTTTTATTCAGCCAGCAATATATCACGGACATCTTGGAGAGTCATTACATATTCTTCCAAGACCCCATTATTAATGGCCTCGATAGTAGCCTATTGCCTGACTGTGCCATCATTCATTTAACCAATACACTTGGCAACCTCTTGATGCAATAATATTGGGGATATTGTAAATGGAGTCATTTGATTAATTTATTCATATCTGCATTTCCTCTGCATTTCTCAACCTGATTTATTTGCAGCCCTGAGAAATGGAACACATTCTGTTTTGCTCTGAATGCATTGAGCATAAACTTATACTCAAGCCTGAAATAATGTGTGTGTGCCTCGTGTGTGTGTGTGTGTGTGTGTGTGTGTGTGTGTGTGTGAACACATGTGGTATGGGGGTAGAGGAGAGGTTGGGAGTAACTTTGACCACAATCAGAGCAGATAAAGACAAGAGCAAGAATATATGCTAATCCTTTGCAAGCTTCTAATTGCCTCACAGTTTCAGGTTGGGAAATATCAAAACCATGTGGTCATGGCTTTTTGTCATGAAGACGTTTTAGAAAGAAAAGAGAAAAAAAAAATACAGGAACTCTAGTTAGAGAGTAACTTCTTATAAAGTTTTTATTATGTGGAAAAGGAAATTATATTCAGCCCCCAAATCATTTTGCTCTACTAAAAAAATGGGAACAGTGCCCGCTCTTTTCTATTTTAAATGCATAGATCTAGCACTTGCTTACCTTCTGGAGGCTGTTAACAACCAGAAGCATAATCTCTATATAAACACAATGAATGCTATAGATTCCACAGTTCTTTTCTTTGGCATTTTCATCACATTTTCTCTTTGGCATTGAAACATTATCACAAATGAAAGAAAAAAATGTGCAGGTTTTTCCTTTTCTTTTTCTTCTTTTTAGATCAGCTTCAAAAAATTCAGAGAGAGAAAAAAGTTAGTTTGTTCTCAGGTACAATGGCATCTGAGAGTTCACAACTTTTCACTCTAATCACCCTTTTCTTTCTCTGAATGTTCATGGCTAACATTCCCAGCGAAGAGCCTCCACTTGCTCATCATTCTCTAAGCCCTGAGCAACAATCAGTGTGTACTCATGTGGCAAAGCCCTGGCCTTTCCTATCAATTCTCTTGACAAGAATGTTGTCAAGTCTCGTTTGTTCTTTTCTGAGCTGATGAACTTATTTCAGGAGGCTGGTAGTTCTATTTCACATCTGTCTCTGATGAGACCGTGAGCCTTGAGGCTCTGTATATTCTTGGGTTTTTGAAGAGACTTAGCAGAGATTGTGTGAGATAGGCTTTGATAACTGCAGGCACAAGGTACCCATTCTCCATTGTCCAAGGAGTGCAGAAAGCCCCTTTTGTGTGTGATGAAGGGGGCCTTAGTATGCATGACAACCTCTGTTCCCTAATTTCCTTTACTGCCTTTTATTTTTTTAAGTGTGTCAGTGGGTAGATAGCTCTGCTACTGCTGGATAGATGGCTACCATTTTGCTAGATGAATAATATGTCACAGGCTCTCCAGCATGTCATGGACCAAAAATCTTGAAGAGTTCTAAATGCTGGTGAAATTGCAGACCCCGATGTTGACGATTCAACTAGTTCAGACAATAAGTCTTTATGCAGTGATAACCACATATTAGAAAACATTTTAGCTAAGTAAGATATTAATTCGGTGATTTCCACCTTTTCACAGCTTGGTAAAATGAGAAAGGCAAAGGCAAAATACCAGATGATCTCAGTGTAATGTGGTAAGCTCTATGATGAAGGAATAAGTGGTGGAGGGGTACTCAGTTCTCCACCATTTTGGAGATTAAGGAAAGGCATCCCAAAGGATAGGATTATCCTTACTTCCTTTTTTTTTTTAATTTTAATTTTCAATTTGGGTGTCAGAATCTATTTTCTCATTTTGGTGTGGCTGTATTAAATTTAAAATTTCATATATGGGGACCCTCAGTCGGTTAAGCATCTGTCTTCGACTCAGGTCATGATCCCAGAGTCCTGGGATCGAGCCCCGCACTGGGCTTCTTGCTCAGCGGGGAGCCTGCTTCTCCCTCTGCCTGCCACTCCCCCTGCTTGTGTGCTCACTCTCTCTGACAAATACATAAATAAAATCTTTAAAAAAATAAAATAAAATTTCATATATGAATACAGCATATGTGACTCACAGACACCTATAATTGGACAACAGAAGTGGCTAGTTCAGAGGCGTTTCAAGAATCCCCAGTTCTCTATCTTATTAGCTCAGTGACCTTGGCAACTTAGGAGCTCTCTCATACTCATTTTCCATGTGTCCATACTCATGCATGAGTCCGTACTCACATATCAACTGGGAACAATATCACCTCCACGCAGAGTTGGTGAGGTATGGATGAATCTCTTAGCAGAGTGTTTTATATTTTGGGGATTCCCCACAACACCTTTATTTTCTGCTTGTGAAGAAAAAAGTCACCCTTTGGATTTTAGGCAAGTGATAGCTATACAGCTCGCGTTACGCACTCAAGTAGCATATTTCTTCATCTCCGATTGTTTCCATCATCCTTACTATGACACACCCATTTAGGAATCTTGTCTGTATCTCAGGTTCCATTCTATGTTCTCATCTCGTATTTAAGAAGTGTGATGTTGACTCCACAGCAGAAGGGTAACGATTATGTAGGAAACACATCAGGCAGTCAGGAGCAACAGTCTAACCAGGGATAACACTACATACTTGGGTCAGATTCACTGAATGCGGTATCTATACGGTGTGTTCTTGGATAAAGGACCTAAGACATCAATCACGAATTTTGCAAAAAGTATCCATTTATGAGGAGTTGGGAATGGCAGATGAGAATAAAGTTCCAGAAGAGTAACAATGTTGCCTACGTAGGTATGGTGGTCTCTGTCAGACACAGATAGCAGGAATCCTGTTTTTGCTGCACATTCTGTCTCTTTGGAGAAATATGAATGTTCTTGCTTAGAAATATGTATCATTGAGAGTTATATTTAAGATTAAAGTAACACGTGCAAAATCATGGGCTTATTTGCTGCTTCTTGACTTGGTCTTCGTCTTTATGGTGTCTAATGAGGACTCTATCGCTGTGTAGCAAAGTGACCTTTGTCTGATCCCCGACTGCTCTGCCACTGAGATTTTCCATCTGGGGCTCTTCCACTTTGGATTTTATGTGTGGATTCCTGATTTTATGTGTGGGGTAAAGCATTTGTAATACCATTGATTACATGTTAATGAATCCTATTTTGACTCCAATGTGTATATTTACACAAATTAAACACTTACCAGGGCATCCCTGATTCAAATGAAACCAAACAAAAACAGAGTTAGTGCTGATCTTTCTCTTTATTCCGATTTAATGCCATTCCCCGCCCTTGGTTTTTGATCTTGCTACTTGCAATTCTGAAGCAATAGTGGCTAAAGATCACAGTTCCCTTTTAAATGCCTTTTTAATGTGTTGATAAGACATATTCATTGACTTGCACTGTCCTCTCTGGGCACTTTAACAATTCATTACTGAGATAATTATTTGATGTTTATTCTAGCCTACCTGCGTCGTCTCATTTTCTCCTCACCTTGAATAGGGGTTGGGAGATGAAAACAGGGTTGTGTGTGATTATTTTCCACATTTATTTCAAACACCATGAATGTAGTTAAAATGTTGTCTGGCTAATAAATAAACTTAAAAAAATCTAATAAATGTTCCTTCTCTTTAAAGGAAAAAAATAAAAGGAAAGAAAAGAAAGAAGGGGACAGAGTATGAGAGAAAAAGAAAAGGGGATCTTTCTTTTTGACATCTGGCTACTCTGGGAATTGGATATAAATAGGAGTCATGATCCATTTGATTTCTTGATCTGACATTTAAAATAAAATCATATTTTTCAGGTCTCTTTCATTCTGTTATGCCTTCCCCTCTTTTCCTAATAAACACAACTAGAGCTTCAGAAATAAATGTGTGAAAGGGCACCTGGGTGGTTTAGTCGGTTGACCATCTGACTCTTGATTTCAGCCCAGGTTGTGGTCTCAGGGTCTCAGGGTCATGGGATTGAGCCCCATGTAGGGCTCCCGGCCCACTGGGGAGTGTGCTTCTTTCCCTTTCCCTCTCCCTCTGCCCCTCCCCCATTCATGCTTGTGCACTCTTTCTCTCTCTAAAATAAATAGATAAGTCTTTAAAAATAAATAAATAAATGTGTGAAAAACATGTGACCTGAAATCCTGAGGCAGTGTCCAAAGTACACATAATCTAATACATAGATTTCAGGAGAATTTTCTATTGTCAATGCATTTTGCCTTTCTACTCCAAATATTGGGTACTGAAGCAGTTTTTATTTTGTTTGAATATCAACAACTACATGTGAGCTTAGCACCCACAGTTTGTCAGATGGGAAGTAAGTTAGAGACTTTGGTATTGCCTATAACTTCAAGTCTTTATTCTATTGGTTTAAAAAAGGCATTTATTTTTTAAATAAATAATAATGCTTTAAAATGCAGAATATAACTAGGTATTATGAAGAGAACCTACAAACCTGAGAATCATATTGATCTGTGTTTAAATTCTGGCTCTGGCATTTCTTTGGGTTGGTTTGAGCACATCTCAAATTCTCTAAGCCTCACTTTTCTAGAAAAAAAAGTACAAAAGACGTTTCCTCTGTGAGTTACTTTAAGGATTAAAAATAATGTAGGTAAATTCCCTAGCACTTTGCCAGGCACACTAGCACTTTGCCATAAGCATCCTAAACTTGAGTACTAGTTGCAGTAATTACCTAGGAATAACTAGTGCTTTTAAGTAATTGGAACTCTTTGAATTAAAAAAAAAAATACCTTACAAACACAGAGAACTGATCACCATTAGTAATAAAATCTCTATATATGGAATCAGCTGCAGCTTGAAGGAGCCTTAAGGAGGTTTAATTTTAAGAAGCTTACCCAAATAGACCTGTAAAAAATCTACACTTCTTAATCCTAAATGTCCCAGTCTCTTGACAAATCCTGACCTTTGAATGTACCAAATTTAATTATATTAGTGGCCTTTAAAAATATATAATTTCTTACCACTGCCAAGTGATAAAGGGAGTGTCTTTCCTTGCCATAACACATATCCAGTAACATTGGCAGTGACTACTGATATTACTCATTCCAAGATCTGCAAAAGACTCACAGAGTTGAGGGAGTACTTTAATCCAAGTTTGCATGGAGAAAATTAAGGGAAAAAAATTAAGCGTATATTGTGTTTCTCTCTGATCATTTCAGGTATTATTAAGAACTTGTTTTCAGTTGCTTTCGGAGGAGTAAAAGTGAAAAAAAAAAGTGGTAGCAGATCTAAAAATCTTAGCAAATAGAGTCATGCTCTCCCTTTATAGCAATTTTGTCCTGTGCTTGAGATAGTCTAGCTTCCTTCCTCCCTGCCATCTGTCTATCCAGAAATGTTAGTGTCTACATGTCAGAGTTTCTTCGAGGTTCTAGAGATCCTCTAAAGGCAAATTATAAAATCCCTTTACTATGTTTTGCTATTAGGTTTAGAGGTAAACACCATGTATCAAGGGAGTACACAGGTGAAAGGCCTAATTCATGTGTGAGGTATATCTGTGCATTTTGCCATCTGACTTTACAGTTCTTCCTTCTAAAGGGGCATTGCATCTTGAATTTGGGTTTGGCTTTGTGATTTGCTTTTGATAACAGAATGGAACTTACGATTTATTTTTGGTAACAGAATGAACTAGAAGTGCCAGTGTGTCCATTTCAAACCTTAGCCTTAAAGAGACTAGCGTATTTCTGCTTGCTCTTGGGTACCTCTGCCATTTCATGAGTAAAACATGCCTTGGTTTGACTCTTGGTCCCAGGAGGAGGATGAGAGATGCACGAGCAAATTTAGCTGAAACCACAGAGCTACTCAACTGAGTCCAGCCCAGATCAGCCAACACCGATTTGACACACAGATGCATGAGCTAAATACATGTGTATTGTTATATGCTACTAAAGTCTTATGGTTGGTTGTTACTTAGCATGATTATGTCAGTAGTTAACAGATATAATCAGTGTGAGTTAAGGAGATAATGTACAGGTCAGAAAGATACTGTAGAAAAGAAGACCAGTTCTGGAGGTGGAGTCTGAAAAAAAATGTTTACGTTCATATCCCAAGGGAATTTGATGGGCCAAGATCCCTGTGGAGTTTGACCAAATAGTGCATGTAATACTGAGTTACGTAAACATTGCCCAGTGATAGTGCACCTTTACCGGTTGTTTTATTTTATGATGACCCAAACCATATGTATATAAAGTAAAACAATAATCAGAGAGGAAAAACACCTGATCTAACTAGCCCTGCCTTCAGGTAAGGTCTGGGAGGACTTTACGGGAGGATTCTGTATTAGGCAAAGGATGAGCTCACAGGAGAATGTTGTGGTTGTCTATAATACTGATTTCCCTGAGCCTATGGGCTTGCAGTTTTTGTGTAGACCTTATGGTGTCTCCCACAGACAAGAGTAAACATCTAGATGTTTCTATGTCTATATTGCCTCAGCTGTCTACCTACTGCCCACTGATTGGTGGGAAGAGTCCCCAGAAGTGAGCAATAGTATAATTTGTTCTCCAGGTATAAGGATTTTTGTAACTGGTTTGGGTTGCAAAACATGGTGACAATTTTCTATTTGCTTGGCTCTTTCTTCCACCAAGGAGACTATGGCACAACCAAAAATGTGAGGGGAGGTAGAAAGAGTTGTCAGATCCATGTACCTTAAATCCTCATTCCCTTTTCTAATTGTTCAAAATAAATTCCAAATGTCAACTTTACTTGAAGGCTTTCATAATCCTTTTGCATTCAAAAATAATCTTGCTTTTCTATAAACTCCCCTTCCATTTTACTCATGTTCCTTTATAACATTTCTCACTCGGTATGTTGTGTCATGCTTTCCTCCACTTATAGATTGTGGACTCCCAGAGAGCAGAGACCATGCCTTATCCACTGGGTATCCTCCAGGACAGTGTTTGTATGTGTGCAGTTAGTATTGATATTTATTCTAGCTTATCTGCTCCTCTGTCAAACCTTTAGTGGTCCTGTATGCCACAAAACCAGAACTTTATTTTATTTCCTGTTTAAGTTGGGAGCATTGTTTTCCACCATTTGTGGAACACTTTTTTGGGGGCAGAGTGAGATAACTAAATCAAAGTGTAATTTCAGTTCTGATTCAATTTGGGCTTTCTCCCTGCTTATAGACTCAGTTCAGATTCATTCCGTATACTGTTTCTTCAAAAAATTTGGACTTGATTTAACACATTCTAAAGTAAGAGAGGCAAAAACTGCAATTTCTCATCATAGAGGAAAACACAAACCAGTGAAGACTTGATAATTTGCCCTGCGCAAAAAAGATGCCTGTTATGGAAACCAAAACAAAGTGTGAAAAATCTAACATTTAATTTCTTAAAGGAAGGCTATACTTGCTATTGCTGGCAAAATTATCTAGACATGAGGAGTTGTGACATGTTACATCAAAATGTATATTAACGCCCTTTTATATCCATACACAAAGGCGTTTAAATGAAGTCATTCATTCAAAAAGAAGATTCCTGGCAAAAGTCATATATTTCTATTATTTTTGCACTAAAATTTGGGAAAATTTTGGCTTAATTTAAGCATTTTCCAATGCATTTTAATGCTTCTAGCAACATAATTCTACTGTAAAATCCAAATCAGTGGTTCTTAAAATTTCAGGAACATAAGTTTCAAGTGGAATGCTTATTAAAAATGCAAGTTTCCAGATCACACTTGAGATACTCTACATCTGCCCAGGAAATGACACTTTTTTTTTATATATAAGCACTGCAGGTGATTCTGCTGTAGGTTGTCCATGAACCCCACTCTGAAACAGACTAAATTTCCTATAATACATGTGAGTAAATTTAAGACCATTCAATCTACTAAAAGGAAATCCTCTTTGATTAAATATCTGATCGCTCCCCAGGTAAGTGACCTCCTCAAAATAGAATGAAAGTGTGGTCTTCCAGAAACCTTCCAGGTGTATCCAAAGGGGCAAGTAGGTTTCCATCACTCATCTTCCCACCAACCATCTACTGTATTTTTGTTCAGATGAGTTTTATCTTAGTTTATTTTGAATAAACTCTTATATTTAAAAAATGTTCTTAGCAAGGGGCGCCTGGGTGGCTCAGTCGTTAAGCGTCTGCCTTTGGCTCAGGTCATGGTCCCAGGGTCCTGGAATCAAGCCTCACGTCGGGCTCCCTGCTCTGCAGGAAGCCTGCTTCTCCCTCTCCCACTCCCACTGCTTGTGTTCCCTCTCTTGCTGTGTCTCTCTCTGTCAAATAAATAAATAACATCTTTAAAAAAAATGTTCTTAGCCAAATTTGTTTGAAAAAGCTCAAAGAAATATTTATGAAGCACCAGTAAGTGACAGGTGCTGTGGTGAGCAGAAATAACTTCAGATCAAATGCCTCACTGTGTCTAGAAGTTAGAAGGGAGACCGTTTGAGACACTACCGTGTACCATGCTTGGCACTTACTTAGCCTATCCCATTTAATCTTCTCAGTCATAGCAAAATACATATGGCATGATCTCATTTATGTAACAAAAATCATACACATTTAAGCATATTTCATGTATTTCCCATATATGATTTGATACATATGTTGGCAGCTATATTATGGCACAGAGACGTCAAAGGTTGAGCCCTTCTACTTTGGTTTGAATCTTGGTTTCACTGGTTTATGCTAATCCCTCCCAGTCTCAGTTCCTTCACTGGCAAAATGGAGATATGAATGGTCTGTATTTCACAGGGTCATTGTGAGACTCAATGAACTAGTCTGAGTAAAGCACATACCCCAGTGTTCTGCACAAATCAAACACTTTATAAGTGTCATCACCTTTATCTTGTGATTATATAGAGACCTCCTCTGGGATAATTCCCATAAACTGTTAAAAGCAATTTGCCCTGGGAAAGAGGGGTGTAATGAGTAGAAGGGGATGAGGAGTTTGAGGAACACTTTTCTTATTAGTCTTCAATGTCTCTGCTTAGTAACATGAGTCTGTTTTGCATCTGCAATTTAAACAATTTTTTTAAAAAATCAAAATAAAGTATTTTCAAACTCAGATCATTATGATTATAAATGATCCAAAAACCCAATAAATCTGGATTCTTAAGATTGTATTTGTGTTAGAATATACCAATGCTTTGCTATAGGTTTCTAAATTTGAATCAGTGAGCTTAAGGTTGGATTTATCTTTTTTTTTTAAAAGATTTTATTTATTTATTTGACAGAGAGAGACACAGCGAGAGAAGGAACACAAGCAGGGGGAGTGCGGGAGGGAGAAGCAGGCCTCCTGCGGAGCAGGGAGCCCAATGTGGGGCTCGATCCCAGGACCCTGGGATCATGACCTGAGCCGAAGGCAGACGCCCAACGCCTGAGCCACCCAGGCGCCACAGGTTGGATTTATCTTTTGATGTTTATTTTCTTTCTCACATTTGACTATAAGCTCCTTTTGGGCATGGTAATTTGTATCCTGTATACTATACATTAATAGCTACTTTGGAAAAACATGTGGACTGGCACAGATTCACAGGATTCCAAGGATTTATCTTTCAACATCTCTGTTATTTAATTTGAAATTCATGAAATGACAACAGAGATGTTAAAAATGATGTATTTAAAAATTTTTACATGGTTCCAGAATTTGCTTCTTATGTTTCCTTTCTTTTTTTCCCTCCTTCAGCAACAGCAACCCCCCCTTTTTTGTGTGTCTACTATAAAGACAGTAAGTCCATCATCTATGAATAATTGTTGGTACTGCTAATGTATTCAAAGCATTTGGCGAAGCTACACTGTATAGTGAGACAAAAGAGAAACACGGGGCTATTAATTACAATGAAATGCATCAATAATATTTCAGTGATACAATACCGGTAATATTTTAAAAGTGCATAGTTGTCATATAAATGGAAAGGAAAGAAAAAGCAGTATTGGGCCTTCAGAGAGAAGAGATTTTGGTGGAGGCAGGTGAAGATTTGGATTTTGACATATGGGTAGGAGAGGAATAAATATGGAGGACCAGGGAAGGCCGTCTATAAAGAGAGAATGATGAGGACCCAGATGTTAGTACAAGAGAGCACAGCAAATGTGTCAGCTCTTTGTTTCCCTGGTACTCTGTTTTCTACGATCTACATCAGAGTCAATAGGGGTACTTTTTAAAAATGCATATTCTTAAGTCCCACTGCCAACCTACTAAATCAGACTTCGTGGAGGTTATACTCTTTAATTTGCTCCTCCAGTCATCTTATGAATACTTAAGTTTGAGAATTGTCCATCCCCTGATGTTATTTTATGAATAGTAAAGTTTGACAACCTTTAGGTTAAATATTTCTGAGATAAGTGTATGTTGTTTGGCAAAAAGCAAAGCAAAACAAAACAAAAAACCCTTTTCATGGTTGCCCTTTCTCCAAGAATACAACTTTATTTTAGATTTATTTTAAATTTAAATTTATTCAGACTCTCTCTTCCCCACTGTCTCCCAGTATTGATTTTCACGTTTCTTCGGAGAAGAGTTCTCTAGCTTCAGAGGCCAGATGCCATCAGGCCAGAATTCTGTGTGTGCACAGGGTGGTGTTGTAGTTAGGGATCTTCCAGCTGTTTGGTCGACAGCATCATTACTAACTGTACTGATTTCAGCCCACAGCTCACGGCTGCTCTACCAGTCTGCTAATGGCAAGGCTGGCCCCTCTCTAGGGCATCGATGGAAATGGTGACTCTCACCTTCGATAAAGTCTCCTCGTGCACATGCTGAGCTTTGGCTCTCTCTCTTGTGGCATATCTTTAAAAATGATCCCACCTGCCATCCATCCTCTAGAAGCCAAATCCCGTACCTGCTTGTGGTGCTCACTTCCTTTGCTATTACCGTGATATTATCCATGTGTATACATCTCAACTCTAATTTCGGTGGGACTTTGGCCGAGAGGATGGACAAATGTATGCACTCAATCTTGAACCTGAAAATCAGGTGTTCTTTTAAACAACTCAAACTATGACGAATTTGATGGATGTCATATGGAATCTCATTGTTGATTAAATTCACATGGCTTCGATGACTAGCTAGGCTGAACATTTTCCATTAGGTTGGTCTTCCCATGTATGTATTTGGGAGAGGCAGATTAACTTCATGGCTGACTCAAGCAAAGCAGCTGGTCACAGCAACACAAAAATATGTGTTGCCAAGCTCAGGTTTCACAGTCTTTCTTTAAGGATTTCTATACAGACGAAAATCTTCCTGTATAAAGGGGTACTTCTAAAAAATACACACACACACACACACACACACACAGTGTGTGGAAAAGAAAAGTTTCTTTTCCAAGTTAATGTTTCCCTCCTCCCTTCCTAAAATTTTGTAGGCAGTATTAATATTCTTTGCAAATCTTTCCTTTATAGAGGTTACAAAAGAAGTCTTTGGCCGGTCTCATCCTGGTGGGTCATCATAAATTCTGAATTAGTTGAGCCCGAATCAATAGATTTTCAATGACTAGCCCCAAAGCAGTATCATTTTCCATTTCCTATTAAACTCGTTTTTGTTATAAAGATACCAAAACAAATGTTCTTAAAGAAAGTAAATGACAACTACATCCTTCCAAGGTGCAAGGACAAAGGCTTTGATATCATCCTTAAATCCTCTCTTTCCCCAACAACTCATACCAATCCATCAGCAAGTTCTACTGTCCAGATATATCCACAGACTCAGCCTTATCCCCCTGCCACCCTTAAACTTCCTTTTCAGCTCCCACCATCTTTTTAACCCAAAGTAGCATAATTAGAGTAATTGTCTCCTAAATACCCCCTTGCTCCCATGCAATTCTCCAAAGAACAGTCAGGGTGAGAGTTTTAAAACGTAAGAGAAATCATGTCACCCCTCTTGTAACTCTCTGCCGGGCTCCCCGTTCCATTTAGAATACAATGGCCTATAAGATTTTCCAGGATCTGGTACCCAGTCCCTGTCTTTTTATGCCACTTCTCCTTCCCTCCCACATTCTCCTTTAGTCACAATTTCCTGTCCCTTGTATGTGTCAGGCATGTTCCAATCACAGCACTTTTGCACTGGCTGTTTCCTCAACCCCCCCTCCACTGTCAAGTAAGTCCATGCCCAGTGATGACCTTCTCAAGGTGGTTGGACCTGCCCAGTCTGAAATAGAACACCCCAAGCCCTTCCCTGAGCTTGTCCAATTCCCTAGCTCTTTTCTATTCTCCATCTGCGCCTTGGCACTCTATCATCTTCAAATAAGGACAGGAATTTTATTTATCTTTTTAAATACTTTATTTATTTGACACAGAGAGAGAGCGCACACAAGCAGGGGGAACAGCTGGCTGAGGGAGAGGAAGAAGCAGGCTCCCCACTGAGCAAGGAGTCCGATGCGGGGCTTGATCCCAGGACCCTGTGATCATGACCTGAGCCGAAGGCAGCCCCCCAACTGACTGAGCCACCCAGGTGCCCCAGGACAGAAATGTTAGATTATTTTGTTCACAAATGTATCCCCATTGCCTGGAAGAGAGTCTTGGCAGATAAGTATTCCATGCATACTTGTATAAATCTGGAACCAGATCACTTGATGTATATCCCACAATCATCCCACATACCTTTGCTAGATAGATGCATATCAGAAATTTTTATTTCATGCAAATGAAAAAGATGTACTGTTATTTTATGGACCTCAGCAGAACTTCTGCTTCTGCCCAGCAAATCAAAATATTTATCTGACCAATGTTAATGCATAATGTCGAAATGCCTTTTGGTTAAAAAATGCCGAGAGGGCACCTGGGTGGCTCGGTCGTTAAGCGTCTGCCTTCGGCTCAGGTCATGATCCCAGGGTCCTGGGATAGAGCCCCACATCGGGCTCCCTGCTCGGTGGGAAGCCTGCTTCTCCCTCTCCCACTCCCCCTGCTTGTGTTCCTGCTCTCGCTGTCTCTTTCTCTGTCAAATAAATAAAATCAAATCTTTAAATTAAGAAAAAATGCCGAGAAATAGTGCATGGAATTCTGGGTGCTTTTTACCCAAAATTTTTGAGTAAATGCATATATTGATTTAACTTTTTTCCTCACATATGCAAATTGCATTTTGTAAAGCCTTGGACAAATGGTTCTATTAACCTGTATGTAAGATTACTTATAGTAATACAAGAAAAGCAAGATTGTTACTTTTGATCAAAAAGGAGAAATAATTTCTTTCCATCTTTCTCATATTATTTGAATCAAACCAAAAGGCAAGTGTAAAAAATGTAAAGAAGTGAGGGTATATGCTTAACATTTGGATAGACAGTTTCTACAAGCTAGAATTATATTCAGTTATTGCATTCCTCAATTTGTACTGAAGTAGACCAAATGGCAATTAAGCACTTGGATTTCAAGATTCAATTTGTAGTTTTGTTCAAATACCTCTGTGTGTGCATGTGTGTGTCTTTCCTATTTCTGTAAATTCTCTTTTCTACAAGGCCATCAAAAGCTTTTTCAATTAGTAAATAAAACTAACCTCCTAAAATCACATACCATCTCTTCCAAGGGACGTGTAAATGGCCGTGATGATACTTATCAATTTGATAAGGTCACATGTCAGAATAGATTATTTCTTTCTGTCTGTTTCCAGCCTCTTTCTCTCTCTCTGTTTATATTGCCAGAATAACCCTACCTGATCATGTCATCGCATTTATCGAAAATATGTATAATTTTGTTTTTCAAGAAATGCCTCCTCATTTGAAGAAAGATTAATACAAGATAAACCAGAATAAAGGATAGGTACATTTGAAGATATCTTAGCTAACACGTAATGCTTACCAGACTCAAGTGAAAACTTCTCTTTTAGGTACCAACTTTCAAAAAGAGTATTTAGAGCACACAGCTGTTAGAAAATGATTATACTCTACCAAAAATATTCTTGTGACATGCAGCCTCAGGACTTCACAATAAGTGTGACTGGGCTCAGAAAACATATCTTTGTTCAGTGTGAAAAGGTCTTTCATGACCATAATACAGTCTAGGTGTCATGATCACGAGATGCCATAGAGATTAGCTTTTTATCCCATGATTCCATTGAAAACTTCCATTTTCAGTTTAAGAATCTTGCCAGAAGAAAATGAATATGGGTGAATTGAGGGATTGGTTCTGCCATTCATACATTGTGGGTTTGCTTTCAGAACTTAAAAAGAGAGGGGGGGAAAGGAAGCGGATGGTTGAGCATGATTCCCTTTGATGGAGCTGGGAGGCATCTTTATCTGCAGGCAACCATTTAACTCTAGATTAAGGCTTGTGGTACCTTAGCAAGAGATGCAAAGAAATGCTAGTTGATTTTGAAGAGCTTTATTTTTATTCCATTTCTATGTGATATTATACCCACCATACATTGTATTTTGCTTTTTTTCCCAACTTTTCTCTGTCTCCAGTCCATTTGTCTCTTAACTTTTCTAAACTTTCATCACCTGCACAATCAGCTTCTCCAACTTACTTCTGAACTGTGTGTCTTCTTCTTCTTAACTCTCCACGTTCCTTGTCCGGATCTCCGTTCAACCTTCATTTTGTTATCATAGCTTGGGGCGGTCTGTGGTGTCTCCCTGTCTCATTTCCCACCTCCAGGTACTTGCAGAGTTCAGAGCAATGTACCTCTGCAGTGCCTCTCACCTCCATTTTCTCCTTGACTTCCCTTTTGGCTTTTCTCATTTATATTTTCATTGCCATTCACTGAGAATGATGCAATAGCTTCCCAGATGGTCTTTCTGTCTTTTATTGTCTTTGTCCAAAACAGACCAAAATCAATAATTGATTACTGACTACCTGTCGAACTGGGTACATAACCTCCAGGCTTCATTCAATCCCTTTACAAGAGACAAGCAACTTATCTTCCTGTTTTTCAACTCCTCCTTTCTCTAACTGAACTTCTTCCAGTTCTGCCAGAATCAGTACATGTGAAATTCCACACCATGATATTTTGTCTTTCTTTTTTTTCTGAGTCAAAATTCTACTCTTCCTGCTAAGGCCTCAGTCAAATAATAAATTTTCATGATCTGCTGTAAATATGGATTTTTCTTCTTTAATCTCTCGTAATATTTGCTGTGCCTCTCTGAAAGCATCAGAAGGGTTTGCTTTGTTTTATAATTCCTTCATTTCATGCCCAAACCCCCATTAGAGCAAATACGTTGAAGTCAGTCATTGTATATTGCCAACTGTTTTTGTTTTGTTTTTTGCTTTCTTTGATTTAGCCCTGTGTCTTGCACTAGGAGGGAACTTGAGACATATTTATTTGAATTAAACTGCTCTGATTCAGTCCTATGTCCATGACGTTGAATGCATATCACTTAATGCTTCTGGCTTCAAAAAAACTGATGCTTGCCTTCAAACCCTGAGAATGTTAAAAGATCAAGGTGGTTGGACAGTTTTGGTCTCCTCCCAGATTGCTGAACTTGGTTCAAAATTTATGCATTCCTAAAGAACTATTACTGATGGCTTACAATCACTGAATTGCTGAACTGATGTGATGACTCAGGTGTTCCTGTGGCTTGGTCTTACTGGTAGGGAAGTTTTAAGCCATAGTAGGACACTAAGTTCCAATATACACGAGATCCATCCTCATAGGCAAGAATGTCCTAGATCCTGGGAGGTAGGGAGAGTAAGTGTACGAGTTTAGTGACATTTGTTGGCAGATAGGATTGCTACAGACTTAGTAGTAACTGTCAGTGAGTTCAAAGTTTGTATATTCCTCTGGGGTTCAATTTTTTGTGGTTGTTATTCCTCAGGATAATCTGTGAAGCACTAGTTTTCTCATTTTAAAAAATATGCTTCATATAAGTGTATATCCACTGATACTTGATCCATTAATTAGCACCATATAATCCACATAGGTAAATCACATATATCTCCATGCCAATAAAAGTAAGGAAAATGGCACAAAATTAAAGGGAGTTATGGCATAGCAGTGCAATAAGAATGAAATGTTACAGCTTGGACTAGCAATGAGTGAATGAAAAGCTAGGAACTGTCTCATTTAAAAGGGAAAGGAAAACAAAGGACAATTTATTTTTCTCACATTTGACTAATTAGTTGTCAATCTTATGCCTTATTATACTTAAATCTGATGTCAGACCTGTGTATAACAAGACATTTGATTGACAAGGAAGTTTTTTTCCACATGAATATGATGTTCTACTCATGTTTAACTAGGTATTTGATTGACATATGAAAAAGATCAATATATCCTTATATTTCCATCTAAAAGTTGATATCATCTGAAAGCAAATGAAAGATAGCCAGCAAGTATTTGATTATGCCTTAATATCTTATTTCTTTTGTTTTTGTTTTTTTTTTGGTTAATATATAATGGTCATGACATTATTTTTACTTTAGGATTTATTTAGAGCATCTTCTTACAGTATCATATATAAGAACTATATTTAACCATTGAAGTATATATACTGCAAACTTTGATCCCAATCTCATTCTTAGATATACCATAGAATCTTATCAAAATACAACTTGCTACCATGTGCATTCATACATAGTAAAAATAAAGTGCTCATCTCAAGTATAGTGGTCAATAAAATGTAAAATGATATGAGACTGAGACATTCCAATAATAGTGTTATTTAAGGTTACCATTATATTTCTTTATGGTTATAATTATTTTAAATTGTATTTCAAATGCAAGCCACTAAATAAATCATATTAAATTATACTTGTTTTGAGTACAAATCTCAGTGCGTTTTCATTTTATTTAAACTTGGGCATTTTTAAATTATTTTCTCAAGCAGCAAAGGATGTTCTAAAGCATGCCAATAAGTATTACATCAAACAGTGTGCCCTGGCTAATAAATGTTGACTTAAAGAAAATTGAACATGTTTCTTTAGTGCTAGACTTTTCAGAGTCTTTGAAATGCTAATATGGGCTGTGAATATCAAAGTGTGGGAAATAATATGTTCCCCAAATTTCTTTGAACCAAACCCTTTTCCTAGGCAGCATCAAGTGAAGGCAGAAGAGATGTGTCCAGCATCCTTCAGGAAGTATTGCTCTGAGCAATTTTTCCTTTGTTATGATAAGTATATTAGGATTGGATAATTCTATAAATATTACTAGAAAAGTAGTGTAGCTTGGGAAGATATACTAAAAGCCTTAAATATGGTACATTTATTTAAAACCAGATTTCACTTTTACTAAAAAGTGGGACTAATGAAGGATGCTTGTTTATGATAATAAAAATATTGGGCATAGCTAGGTTTCAAAAAACAAGGAACAGTTCAATAGATCAGGCTTATTCATAATATGTAGCATGAAATAGTGTGCAGCAAGTAAAATCAATATGATAGAGTTATATTTATTGATGTGAAAAGATGGCTCCAAAATATTGACTCAGGCAGGTTGCAAAATAGTGTTTACAAAATGATTTTTTTGGGGGTGTATCTAAATATGCAGAGAAAAAAGGTAAAAGCTATATCTAATTGATCATGGTAGTTTCTCTGGGTGGCGGGTTTAAAGGTGACATTATATTTCCCTCTTATGTTTGTATTTTATAATTCATCTGAAATAGCTTATGGGGCATCAAATAAAGATGAAATATAAGCTAAAAAAAATGACATTATCCCAAACTTTAAGCTTCCTGAGAACAGAGAACTCTCAACTCTTGTCATCTTCACTGGACCCTGCCTGATGATTAAAGAGGGCTCAAAACCCACATGTTTAATGGGGCTGAACTGAACTGACTTGGATCGTAGCCCTCCTGATATAAGATAAATTGAAAAAGAGAATTGTTTCCATGGATTATTTAAAAATTTAAAATAGACCATTGATCATCAATCACGTTTGGCCCACTATGGTTCTCTGACTTCCTTGGTCTTTATGACATTTGGAAAGGAAGAAGGAAGAAGGAAAAGCATGAAGAATAGAGGAAAATTTTATTAACCAGTAGTATGTGTGGGTCCATAGGAAAATTTTAAACAGATTTATTGAGGTACAATTGATATACCAAAAAACTATAGTACAGTTTTCTGAGTTTGGACATTTGTTTATCCCCATGATACCATCACCACAATGAAGGTAATGAACATATCCTTCACCTCCAAAAGCTTCCTTGTATCCCTTAGAAATTTTTAACATACACGCAAGGTCATGTTACAGAATTAATTTGCAGGGGTTTGAGTATTTGGATGCTTAAAATTCCTATCGATACTACATTTTTAAACACTTGCGCGTTTGAAATGGGAGGGTAATATTAAATATCAATCCAAATGTACAGTCTTTCAAGCCATACGTGCTTTTTTTTTTTTTTTTCAAAAAGTTTCCTTTTTCTTTTAGATCTTAGTATCAAAGAACTGGAAAAAATTCAGAGAGTTCCTGCCCTCAGGTAGGATTATGTTAAATCTCTCCTGATAGAAATGAACCTAACTTTGATTCCCAGATGGGTTTAGTCCCCCAAGTGAATTATGCTGTTCTCATGCTCATCACTGATAAATTCCATTCTGAGCATTTCTGATTACCTTCTCCTTATAGCCTCCTATGGTGCAGTTTCAAATCCTGACCCAAACTTCATGATCAAATTATGGTATCAAAATCATTGATGACAACTTTAAGTATTTTGAGCCCAAGCCTAACCCTGTAACACACTATATCTATAATTCTCTCCTTTCTCCTAGGACCAGGATTTGCCTTGCCCCAATCCTAAACACATTTGAATAGCATTAGAAATAGATGATTCTATAAATCAAGAAAAACAAAGTGTCATTATACCAGTATGTAATACATTCTCCTATTTTTATTCCTTTAACTACTATACAGATCTCTGAAGTGCTAGTTACTCCATAACCACTCTACCTTTGGGGTAGTCCAGAACCATGGGTAAATACTTGGAGGGAACCACGTAATCCAATATCTGATAATCCTGCCAGTTAATTTGGACCACTGGCCCATGTGTAAAATAAAAATAAGCTCTATGGAGCTTCTTAGCTTTTTGTTTGAATTGTTTCAAACTTAGAGATTTGTGGATGTGGCAGCTTCTCTATGGAGGCCTCCCCTCCCGGGGATGGCAGAGGTGCAAGAAGGACAGCTCAACTACACACGTACATTTTTATCCTCTGCTAGTGTCATGTTTTATAACATCCCATTGACCAAGCTAGTCACATAGCTGTGCCATGGTCGGGGGGTAGAGACATAGGAGGGGAACAAATGAACAGTTTCGAATAATTGAATTTGTCACCATCTGTTCTTTTCTTTCATAAATATTGGTACTCCCAAATGCTGAATAGTCACCCCATTTAATACTCCCCAAACTCTTGGCAAATCATGGCATCAGGGTCACCAGGAATTCGTGGTCCAGATGTGGCACCTCTTGATCTGAAAAAGTATGAACTAAAAAAACAGGTGATCTGCCTCACATCCATCCAATGCACAGTGGTGAAATAGGGGCAGGGGGGACCCAAGAAGCATCCCCATTTGGAAAAGGGTAGGAAGACAAAGTAACTCATCCATGGCATTTCTTTTTCTTTTTTTTTTTTCCTGGACCAACTATCTAAAGAAAGTTTGTGTTGAAGGGAGGCTAGAGTGATATTGACTATTTTGGATCAGTTTTATTTTAAAAATCTGTTTAGTCTTTATTTCTTCCCAGCCAATTGACTTTATGAGCTCTTTTTTTTTTTTTTTTTCTGATAGCCCTCTAAGCAAAACTGGTCAGAATGCTTTCCCCAGGATGTAAGAAATGTTGCTTGTTTAGTGCCTGATGCTTCCACATCTATTATTGTCCCTGGCCCTGTGAGCTCTGACTTCTGAAGCTATTTTCCATTGTCCTCAGTCATTTCTGAAGAGAACTCGGTAGAATACACCCTCCTTGTGGCTATGCAACTTTCTTGACTACAGAAAGTCATGGATTGAGAGCTCTTTACATTTCAGTCTCAACCATGTTTAGTCTGTGTTGGCAGTGTTTTATAAACACACGTTTCTCAAGAATTTTGTAATTTTTTATGTTACTGAATTTCAGTGACTTGCACAATTCTATTTTGGGTCAAATGTCTCCTACATTCAATTATGTCTATATGTTAGACATGTGAGGGTTCTATGAGACCATGTCCTAAGTCATTCTAGGAGTTCTGTCTAGCTGAGAGAGTGAACAAGGCTCCAGTCTAATTCTGCCACAAATCTTAACAAAAGGCCCCCCTTTGAAGGAATGTCTAGAAACTCTTGGATTTGGTAAGGTCGTGTTATAAAGCCTATACCTTTTATTTGGCTGAAAATAGTTAAGTTTTCAACACTGCAGTTTATGGGTTTCAGTGTCCCCCTAAATTGGGTTTGCAAAGTAGCCAGTTCTTTTTGAAGCCTATCTCTTTCTTATGATGCCTTATCAAATGTGCTAGCAGCAACCACCTCATCCTTTAAAAAATTCCCATTGATTCCTCCTTCCAGTTCTTCCAGTTCATTTTGCTCATACTTTGCAGGCAAGAGTTTTACCAGATGTTACTGGCATAAAATATGGGGCACCATTTTTCTAGCCTCATATGACAGCTTCATCACCATTTTTTTTTCCAGCTTCCTAGAGCAGTTTATTCACTGGCCAATGTCACATTGCAAAACTAATATCACATGTTTTAGGAATCTGTTATCTATTGTTATCCAACAAGCCAACCACAAAATTCAGTGCCTTAACATAGCAATTATTTATTTTTGCTCATTTGTCTGTAAGTTGGCCGGGGGTCCACTGATTTAGGCTGGGCTGAACTCGGCTGCTCTGCGTCAAGCTCTGAATCTGGATGTCTGGATTGATTTCACAATACCAGTTGGGTTTAGGTCCATTCTATATTTGTTCAGTTTTCTGCTCATGCTGATGTGGCAGCAGCAACACAGAGAAAAGTTTTCTTGGTGTGATGGCAGAGGTACAAGAGAATAAGCCCAGCTGCATAATAACATTTCAAGTCTCTCTCCTTGTAGCATGTTGGCTAATATCCTATTGGCCAGAGCAAGTCTGATGGCAAAGGCAAATATACTCTGCTATGGAGGGAAGGGAAGGGAAGTGGTGAATATCTGTGAACAAAAGTCTGCCAAATATGAGCGTTCTGCCAGCTCCCAGTATGTCCATCTTGACTGTGTCTAGTATGTCTTGTGGACTGGGGAAATAACCAGTGAGTAAGGGACCCATTGGTTCCACTGTGAGATAAATCTGGACCAAGACTTCATTTTCCACTTGGCTTCTGCACACCCCCATTCTTTCAAGGGTGGGTGATTTGAGTTTGCTGGTATCAGTGTTAGCTCATACACTACGTTCCATATTCCCCCAAATGATTTGGATGTTCTTTTCTCTAAAGTGTACAATTGCTCTGATAAATGGCCATAGTCCTTTGGGAAAGAAATGGAGTAATCATTATTATGTCTACTTGTAGTGGCGTTGCAAGATCTTTCTTCAAGTGGTCTTACCCTCCCTCTCAGTTGATGAACTTTGGGTCAGAAACAGGCTCAAGACTGAAAATTGAGCCAATGGGTCATGATTCTCTATTGCTAGACTTACATCATCTGCTTTCTGCTCACCCACTTTGGATCTTTATCTGTGATGTATATCAAATAATGCCTGCATTGGTTTTCCAGCTCTCTCACCCCTGGGAACACTGTGGTCACAACCATCACCATAGATCCCTGTGGATCATAACTTTCTAGTTGCCATTCTGTACTTTTTTGGGGTTCATTATGGTAACTGACACCCATCTGGCTTCTGACAGTTAAGCATTTTAGTCCCACCTCTATTATTCTGTAGTCTTATCACACCCCAAAAGTATCCCTTATATTCATATATCAATAAAAATTCCCTGTTTAGCCTGTTATTCTGTTTCCAGTGGTCCAGTACCTTCAAGATCCATTTCCCAGCACATTCTCCAAGTTCCTGCCAAATATGTTATCCAGATCCTGCAGCTCTTTTGGTAATAATCTCTTTCCTCTCCTAGAAGAGATTGTACTTCCACAATTAGCCCATGATGCAACTTAACTATATCTATTGGTCTAGATCTAGAAGAAATGAGAGGAGGTATAAAAGATCTTGAGGAAGGTAAGCATCATCTTGTTGGGCATATGCCTTTGCATGGGTCCAGACAAATGGAGGCTATTATCTTCTAGCAAGGAGTAGGTTGTAGGCCACTTCTACTAGTCCAGCAAACTCATGGGAAGCTGAGTTTTCTGGATTTGTAAGTGCATCCTCTCAGATGACCCCATTCCTGGCATCAGAGTACAAATTCTCTATCAGGATCCTGCTTTGTGTATAGACATGTGCTGGTGTTGTGATTTCAGTCTACTTTGTGTTTTGGTTTTTTTAAAGATTTTATTTATTTATTTGACAGAGAGAGACACAGTGAGAAAGGGAACACAAGCAGGGGGAGTGGGAGAGGGAGAAGCAGGCCTCCCACTGAGCAGGGAGCCCAATGCGGGGCTCAATCCCAGGATCCCAGGATCATGACCTGAGCTGAAGGCAGACGCTTAATGACTGAGCCACCCAGGTACCCCTCAACCCCTCAGCCTACTTTGTAATTATAGTACTCTCATAATCAGGGTCTGCTTCTGATTTTCATCATCCTCTACCATCAGCCATAGGAGATGCAATGCTTAAATACTTTCATAGAGGTCTTCTGGCTTACATATGGTTCCTGAATTAATGGTTGGCTGATGTGAGCCAGCTGTTGTTCTTTTAGCCCTTTGATTCACTTAATATCAACCAACTACATAGACCTTATAATTACTATTGACCCTGCATCTGAAATGCTGGTATTATTGCAAAAGCAAGTGCATTCACTTCCACTTTTCCACCCAATTCATCACAAGTGAGAGTCTCAGGAACCATTATACTATAACAGTCCATGGTTTATCACCACCCCACTCATACCAGCATCAGTATCCTTGTTGCCAACCAGAGAGTTGTCAGATTCCAGAATTCCATCCTGAAGTTTTGCTTTCTAGGAGAACTTCTTAGTTTGGATTTCTTTCAGAATCAGATCAGATCCCAAGACAATGATTTGAGTGCTAGTTGTTGATTTTGGATGCAATTCCAGAAGATTAAGTAGGGAGCAGGGAAATGAGATAAGCAAGGGAAAAGAGCTGGCAAAATGTGCATTATCAAGCAAGTTTCCACAGTAGGCACCTGGTCCTAAATCACACTGGTAAACTCTGGACCCCTTGTCAAACACATGCCTCAGCTTCATCCCACTCCATGGGTGAGAAAGCTATGGTATTTAGAAATCAATTCCTGTCTATCATCGGTGGAGGGTTTATCCAGGAGGACAAACTTGATATTTCTGGGTTTCTGCGTGTATGGGAAAATTTAGCTCCAACCTCAGAAGACCCTCATGCAAAGAAATATAGATGATGGCAGTTGGAAGTTGGATGGCATAGACTGAAATAGACACAGGGAATATGGGCAGAGCACTGGTGTTATTTGCCCTAACCTCTAACGCAGGCATGGCTCTAAGCCATCATCCTGCACCGAATTCTTGTAATTTCCTCCTCTCTGGTGTTCCAGCTTTCCCTCTTATCTCTCTTCAAAATAATCTCAGCACAACAGTGAGAAGGATACTGATGAAACTCAAGTCAGATGTGTCTTTCCCCTACTCAGAACTCTCTGTTGACTTCCTGTCTTATACAAGGTAAAAGCAAAATCTTGTCATTAAGATTGGTGGCCTCACAAGATCAGCCCCAACCTGACTTCCTCTCCTACATTTTGATCCAATAAACGGGTCTCTTTATTCTTTAAGCATAAAAAGCAGGCACCTTCTTGGGCTTTGCAGTTGCTACCCTCTCTGCCTGGAAAGCCCTTCCCCCAGATAGTGGTCTGGCTCCTACCCTCACTTCTCTCTGATCTTGACCTTGCACCCTCTCAGTGGTCCTATAAACACATAACCACCCTCTCAATCCCTGTTTGTCTCCCCTCTGCTTTTATTTCCCATCCTTATCACAATGTAACATTCTCTATATTTTCTTATTAATTTTGCTTATTCTCTATCCTCTTCTAGAATGCAAGCTTACAAGGACAGCCGTTTTGTTTGTTTATTCACTTCGGTATCTCTGACACATGACAAACACTTGATAAATATTTGCAGAATGATTGAAAAAAGTTTTAGAACCTAGTGACTGAAACTCACCCAGAGTTTATCTTTTAATTTCTTAAGAGGTATTTTTTCCAAGGATATTTCAAAGCCTGATTTAGTGAAAGAATGTTTTTCTTTTAATAATAAGTATAGTATCCTCAAAATCATAATGTAGATAAATTTGTAATATTAATCCCTGTATGGTCCAGTTAGGTTGTTAGAATACATGAATGGGATATTTGTTAGTAGAATATCCTTGGAAAGCTAGAACTATCTTTTTTTCTTTTTGATTTTTCCATGGATCCTTCTATATACTGGAGGCTTAATAACCATTTTCTAAATTAAATAGAAGAATTTGAGGGTGATCTCTTTGGTATATATCTATTGCTCCATTTTTACAGAAGCTTGATTATACTAACTAGAGTTAATTTTTATTTTCATATAATGCATCTTCTCTTTTGTAATTATTTTTGACATTGCATTAAGCTTCTGAATCAAATTCGCAAGTGTGAATTTGCTCTAATGATTAGTGTATATTTATTTTATTCTGTATATTTCTCATTCTTCCTCTTATAACTTAGTTCTTCTTGTGTTTTTCAAAACAACTCATACCTGTTGTAAAAGGCAAACAAGATAGAAATGTATAAAACAAAAAGGAATCATTGCTTTTATTTCTGCTCCACAACGAAAATGGCTAATCACTTAGTATATATGTTTATGTATTTAGTTTATATAATTTCCTGCTAGACATATACAAGCGTGTGCTGTTGTTATTATTTTATATTTTCACATAGGTATGTGTATCATGAGGGACACAGCACTATTTTATTTAATTACCTCCTTACTTACATTTAACATGGGCTCTACTCTTTTATCACATCTTAAAGTGCACAATATTGTATTGTTAACTATAGGCACAGTGTTGTACTGCAGATTTCTAGAACTTATTTACCTTGTACAACTGAAACTTTAGTATTATATAATTTAAAAGTATAATAAATATCACATTGAAGAGATTCAAAGTCCCTTTTATTTTGAGTATTACCAGATCTGGATACATTTTGAATTTCACAGATACTAATTTTTATTTGCATATGATTTTGTATATAAAATATTAAACTATGGCTGTATTCCTATTCAGGGATGAGTCCTAAACAGTGGGTATGCTGAAGGCCATTGGGATAACTCTGAAAAAAATAAGTTGTCCTCTAGTATTTGAAATTTGACAGCTATGAAAATCGTGAAGACCGAAGAGAGATAACTGGTATAAAGTGTAAAGAAATCCTAACCTCTCTTTAACAAGTGTCTATAAGATAAGTGAGAAGAAGGAACTTATAAATAATATAGCCACAAGCAGTCATCCCGTCTTTTCTTCCATAAAGATAAATGTCGTAATAGATCAGTGTTCTGCCTCTATTTTATACGTTCAATGTATATTTTTTTTCCTCCTCTATTCTTTGGGACTGAAATTACTTTAGAGAGTAGTTAGAAAAAATTGAAAGTGTTTTGGAATGTGTAGCAATAAAAGGTTCAGACTGCAGTGAAACCTTTAATAACTTGTGAATTATGTCATCTATGAAATAACAATAGATGACAAACTCAGCTGTGAGCAGAATAAAAGCATCCTTTTCTTAAAAAGAGAAAAAAGCGAGTTTCCCTCTGGAGTTATGATCAGCTTTAGATTTTCGGTGTTCTTTGAGCAAAGTTTTAGCACACCATGAAGTCTATCTTAGATAGAATAAAGACATTATCTTCAATAGAGTCTGGGTTTGAAGTACCAGCTTCTAAAATGTTAAACCTACTTAGGTGGTCTCATGTTGGGAAGGGATCCAGTCTATGTGTACCTGGTTGTTTTACTAAGGGACTGATCACCTCTACTCTATGTAGACTAGATTTTCGATAAAGAGGTTTCTTGTCAGAAATTCACCATGTATTATGACTGGTACTGCCCACTTGATATTTAATTATTTCCTCTTGCATGACTAATAAACATCTCAAACTTGAAATCTCCAAAACAGATCTCTTTATACCCCACATCACCTTGACAGCAGAATTCAGTGGACATGTAACATTTTGTTTTCAGAAATGTTTCCTTTTGTGTTTAGTATGCCATTGCCATTAAACTTTTAAAAGTCATATACTGGGAATGTTCTTTGCGAAAATATTCTCATCTTTTTCTTTTAGATTTTAATTATCAAAAATTCGTAGTGCTTAAAAAGATCTGTTTCATTGGTTTTTACTCTGTGCTCAGTCTGGCAATCAGATTGCATGTATCTGGTTCAGAGAATACCCAGAGAATGAAATGTCTCAGTGAAATTTCAGGTTAGAAGCAATCCAATTGTATCATGTAGTATAGTAAAAAATTAAACCAATGTGTACCAGAATTCAGCATTCTGTTTGTTAAACATTCATCACAAACCTGTGTGAGTTTGATTTTTCTGAAAATCTCAGTTCGAATAATCTCTTCTCTGTTTTGAGTCCTCTTTATTTTCTCCTTGGAAAAAATGACACATTTTCTTGTTTCTCCCATGGAACATAGGAGTTTATATAGTATGTGATTTATACAGCTTCTTCTCTATAATCTCATGATTAATGTCCCAAATTCATCACTTGTCCCGCCTACCTTCAAGTAGCCACCCATAAGATCTTAAAGAATTGTCCATAAAGAGTTATATTATTTAGAAGATAGAGAAAACTCATTCCTAATCCTAATCAATCAAGTTGATGTAATTACATTTATTTTTACATGTTCCCTTCTTGTCTTTTTTCATATGAATCTATTTAAATATTGTCACATTTGTATCCTGAGTTTTCACTTGGCAATATTTAATGAGCATTATACTATAGTCTTTATAATTATCATTTAAAATTCTATTAACTTCCTTTTGACTTAGCATTATCTAATAAGCCTGAACTTTACAATAATCACTTTCAACATCTTAATTCCTGTTTAATATTCCATATAGTAGATACGCTGTAATTTAAGGAACCATTTCCCTGATGCTTGTCATTTAGATTTCTTCCAGTTTCCCCCATTATAAGTCATGCTCCAGTGACTAGCTTTTAATATCTAAAGAGACAGGCAAGACAGAGAGAGAATGACAATGTGGTAAAGTGTTAACATTTGGATAACTTGGGTGAAGGATACACAGGAATTCTTTGAACTATTTATACAACTCTTCTGTAACTCTGAAATTATCTCAAAATAATTTAAAAGAGTGCATTTGAATAAGTGGAATTATTAGATCAAATGTTATACATGTTTTGAAAGCTTTCTTTTTATATTGTCATTTTATACCAAAACGTGGTACAGCAGTATGTGAATATCTGTTTCATTGCTCAGTTAGCAAGTGATCTATGAATAATCCATGGAGAGAAGAGATTTCTCCTCTTTGCTAAATTCATCAGCAAGTTCTCACTTGGAGATGGAAGGCTGTGGAAACGTGGAAAGCGTGGAAGTAGGAAGAGAGAGAGAAAAGAGATGCTGTGCATGGAGGAATATGCATGTCAGAATTTTTTTCTGGTTATCTTTGGAAGTACACAGCAGCACAAGAGTGGAAATGACAATAGATTGTTGTTGGCTTTCTGTTTTTGTCTGTTTTTTGCCTCACGGGTGAATTTCTTTCTGGCATCTATGTTCTGTGGATAACTCCATATTGATGGTACAGTTTGTAACATCGGTATTTGCAAAGTCATAGAATCAAAGTTTACAGCTGGAATGAAGCTCAGCATTTCCCCAACCCCAATCATGTAATTTTACAGATTAAAAATAGAGAAACCCATGATTAAAGAGCATGGTTAAATGACAAAACTAATCAAAGTCAGAGCCATTTTTTATAACAAAGTTGTCTTTTTTAATATTCCTGGGCTTTTTTCATAAATGTCATAATCTTAGTAAATCTATAGAATGAAAACAGGTCCTACCATTTTCATGTAAAACTGACTGCCAGTTACTTGGATGTTCTTTTACTTTTTGGAAGTTCTTAGACATCCTTAAATCAGTGGATGACCCAAAGGATCCAAGATTCTTTTTTTTTTTTAAGATTTTATTTATTTATTTGAGAGAGCAAGAATGAGAGAGAGAGAGCACATGAGAGGGGGGAGGGTCAGAGGGAGAAGCAGACTCGCCGCTGAGCAGGGAGCCCGATGCGGGACTCGATCCCGGGACTCCAGGATCATGACCTGAGCTGAAGGCAGTTGCGCAACCAACCGAGCCACCCAGGTGCCCTGGGATCCAAGATACTTAAGGTAAATATGTAAAAGTATTGGCCAGTGTGCATGATGGACAAAGATTATGTTTTCATTATTTTTATTTTTTTGAAGAAAAATGCAATCACATTGGAAATATTTAAAATTGAAGACCTTCATCAGAATTACCCTATTGAGGGGCGCCTGGGTGCCTTAGTCTTGATTTTGGCTCAGGTCATGATCTCAGGATTGGTCGTGAGATCGAGCCCCGTCTCAGGCTCCATGCTTGGTGTGGAGCCTGGTTGGGATTCTCTCTCTCCCTCTCCCTCTGCCCCTTCCCCCCCTCCAAATAAAATAAATAAATAAGTAAAGGAAAAGAAAAAGAAGTACCTTATTGATTTTTCAGCAAATATATATTGATTGCCTATTGTGGGTCATGTGTTCTTTCTTCTAGGTGCTAGGGATTAAGGATACAACATTGAACAAACAAAATCTAGCTTTCCTGGAACTTACATCTTACTGAGAAATTTACATTCAAGTGAGTATAGTTTAAAGTGAACTCGAATTGCTCTTTTTAAATTATTATTATTATTTTTTTTTTTTAGGAGGGGGCAGAGGGACAGGGAGAGAGAATCTCAAGTAGGCTCCCTGCCCAGTGCAGAGCCCGATGCGGGGCTCAATCTCATGACCCTGAGATCATGACCTGGGAAGAAATTAAAAGCTCATTGCTTAACTGACTGAGCCACCCAGGTGCCCCAAGAGAAATTGTTCTTATATGTAATTGAAATTGACTGTAAAGATAATTTCCATAACTTGTATCCTGAGGAAAAATTATCTATCTCTAGGGATCACAGTGCTCAGGATCACCATTTGTAAAAATATAAGCATGGGAAGGAGAGATAGAAATATCCTTTCATGGTAGCCAGATATTGTGCATTTTATAGCTTTAAGTTTACTAGTTCAGCACTAAAGAAGTGCTAATTCATTTGTTAATTCATTCATTTTTAGAATTTTTCATTTTTCCTCCCGTTAGATGTTAGGAAAGTGGCTCACTATCTCCTAGCCACCTGAGGAGGATACTTTCATTTGCGATTCTTTTGGTGACTGAGTGCTTGACCCAACCAGATTCACATCTCTGCCTAATGCCACCAAATTTATAGTCATACATTTTTCACTGATGGAGCCACCACTGTTTTGCTGTTATGAACAAACGTGGCAACTGGCATTTTCATGCTCATGTGTAGAAGTACATTCATAGAACAAATTCTTACAGGAAAGATTCTGACTTGAAAGGTTGTAAATCATTTATTTAATAGACATTATCAAAATGTCCTCCACAGCGTTTGCACAGATTTGTATCCTGACCAACAGTGTATCAACGTGCTGGTTTCTCTACAAGCTGGCCAGTACTGCTCATGCCAAAACCTTTTCCTTATAATCGAAAGTGTTTTTCTAATATTGTTTCACTTGTTATTTAAGCAATTGTAAGTAAGGGTAAATATCTTTCACTTGATATTTGAAGAGATCTAGATTTTATACTTCTGGACAGTTGGGTAAATTCTGAAAAAAAATAGCTTATGAATTTGGAGGCTGCATTTCCACTTATTTCAGCAAAAGAAACAGTGTCAAATTAAAAAAAATACAAAGTTATTCGATGTTAGGAATACCTTCAGCACATCTCTCTGACAAAAATCCTTATCTTGGATATGTGGATATTTCTGTTGACTTTGGTTTCATAGAAGTGTGTAGGTGTTTTCTTTCCATGAATAAGAATGAGATGAGTTCATTTAAAAGTATTGAGAGAAAGACAGTGTCTTCTGTACACAAAACCAGTTTTTTAATTTTTTTGGTACTATGGAACAATGTGTACAACTCCCCGCCTTGGGATTTCCTGGAGGTGTTTACTTTCTGAGAGAACTGTATTCCACTTCGCACATAACCTTACGGGGGGCAGGGAGAGTGGGGCTTAGAATTCTTTTGACTTTCTATGAGTTAGATAGTTGTCTTAACTTTTGTAAAATTTGAACCTCATCTACAAGTGATGACATCTGTTTAATTCTACCATATGTTATTTTAGTGGTAGACAGCTAGCTACCTAGGAGTAAGCTAAAATGCACAGGATACAGATGTCATATGGATTAAATTGCAAATCTTTTAACAAAATAACAATTACAACTTAATATGGTTCATCACGTCATCCTTAAAGATAAACATTGATGTCTAAAATGTACTGATTGGCTTTCACGTCTCATTATTTATGGATGTTAAGAATTCATATGAACAACATGTTACATTATTCCTTAGCTTTGGATGGCAACTGTTTATAAAGGCTGCTTTTCAATAAAACTTAATGGGGTTCATATCAAAATTCAGTGACAGGAACTATTAAGATTAAAGGCAGCATTTTGATTGACAGCTAGAAATCAAACTCAAGAATCTCATATTAAAAAAAAAAACCCTCAAATAAACTGCCGACTCTGATATTTTGAGATGTTGTGTGGATGTCATAGCATTTTGTTGTAATGTCAGCGATAGGAGAGGAAAACATATTTCTTTTGAACTAGGTGGTTTTCAGGTTCTTTACTGTGTTTGCCTAATTAATACCTTTATTTTCTCTTCTGCTCAAAGCTCTCTTTTTAATATCCCTTTTTTTGTGTGATTAGCAGGAATTTTCAAACTCTACACATTACCTGATTTTTTTTCTTTGAAAAAAGCAACATTGGAGAAAACGTAGTATTTATGGAGTGCTTATGATATGCAGCACAGCATACAATGTGACAGTGTGCTTAGCACTTAACTCATTTTGTAGATGGCATCAGAAAGTATAGGTCCCTTGTCAGTGATGCCACAGTTGAGCGGTGGAGTCCTGGTTCGAACTCATGACTCTTGGACTTCAAAAGCCAATCTCTTAACACTATACCGTGTTACTCCAATCAGACTAGCTAGTGGGGAAAGGGGACCAGTTACCAGCTGTTTGAACTGATGAATGCAACTGTCTAAACTTAACACGTCTTGCAGTGAATTTCAGGAACCTATGGCTTTGTAACTGGGGCCGAGCATCAGTCATTCGCTCTTTTGTTATTCCTCTGTGTGAGGATATTTTTGGAATTTTTCCACAAAATAAAAGGGAGTTTGCAATTTTTGAGGTTCTTACATAATGGTCATGCTGTTTATGACCACATGTAACCCTCGTTTTAAATCTGTGAAGTCAAGATGGAGAAACTGAGGCTGGTTAGCCTGCCCAATGGTGACAAGTAGCCTAAGAGCAGCTCTAAAATTCAGAGGTTTCCATAATACCCATGGATGATGTGAGGTGAGCAAAAATACAACCATTTCATCCTACAGAGACAAACATTACAAAAGGAGGTGATGGTTTGTATACTTGCCCCAAATCTAAAAGACAATAATTTCACTTATTTTCTATTTTTGAAGGCATTTTAACTTGAGTTCTCAAATGGGAAAAATGTGGCATTTTTTTCTGGTACCTGAAGATTTTAGGAAATCCAGAAATGATGACTCTGCCTTTTCCCACCAGAGTGGACCTACTTTTCAGAACCAAATGTCATATTTTACCAGTGGGAGATTTGGGGAAATGTTTCAGGTAACAGAATAGTCTATTTTGACACATGTCTCTATTATTCCATTTCAGATATGCCTCAGGTCAAACATATTCTTGGGACACTTTCTCTCAAAGAAAAGCCCTTTGTAGAATGCCCAAAGAAGAATTTGATGTCCTGTTTCCCTAAAACTAATACCAAGGAGACATTCTATTCTGCTTAGAATATGTGTTCATGAGCTGAAATGGGCTGACGGCAGGTCTGAGTTTGAACATTAACCATATTAAGAATTACCAAGAACTACAAGCGAAGAAATTAAAAATTCTGAGGTGATTAGAGTTTGAGCTTAATTTAGTTTTATGAATTTAAAACTAGAGATATTTGGAGATTAATTTTTATGACCTTGTGGTTCACATTAAAATAATTAAACAATCCTGTTTCAACGTGGTAGGCTTGAAGATGAAAATCATGACCTTTCTTTTATTTAGTACTTAAATGTCTACAATAAATGCAGCTTTTCTGGTAGCCTCAGTCTACTGTCTTCAACCAGAAGTAATTGCTCTACACTTATTTGACTACACTGGATATTCAGATTAGTTTGGGAACTATGCTTTATTTATACCGTTTGTGACACATTGTCTCAAAGATGGGACAACTATTCAGAAACATCCCCCTACCATAAGATTCAGGAATTTCATAGACTCCACATTGTTTTCTTAAAATAGAAGATGTTATGCACAGAGATATAAAAGCTAGGAAGTAACAACTTTTAGAGATGTCAATTTAACATGTCCTATTTAGGTAAGAATTTTATTAAATGAGGCTTTTAGTATTAGATGATTTTCCCTCTCCAGGATAACTAAATTAGAAAAGTCCGCTTCTAGTACTTCAATAAGCATCTTACATGACTTATTTTATTTCTTCCCTAAACAATACTTTCAGATAAAGGAATTGTTAGCCCTGGTTTCCAAGTGAGCAAGCTAAGGCTTAGGGAAGTTCGGTAACTTGCCCGAGGTCATAAATATAGCAAAGAGCAGAGTTAGAATTCCAGAATACTGAATAAATGCTCAGTGAAATAAATGGAGAAACAGAAAAGCTGGGTCATGTTTATCCTACATTATATGCAAATCCAAGACACAAGGTAATTGTGTTTTGTGAAATGGTGGTAGGGTTTGTATGCATAGGACCTTCATTCAGTGGATAATATGCAGGCTGACAGAGGAGAGAAAAATCTGGATGACTGGACGCACATCCTCCTTCTGCTTATTGGCAGTTTTGTAAAGACCTGGCTTCGCTGATTTGGGTTAGTTTGGTGGAAGAACAAGCTGGAGGCCCTTTCCCAGCACCTTTCCCCGCCCCCCACCATTTCTCCCCTAGATGAGGGAGCTTTGTTGCAAAGCTGTATGGGATCCCCCTCCCCCTTGATTCTTATAAACACATGAGGTTTTCAAAGGGCAGGGCCCTCAACAGTAACGTATCCAGCCCAGCTATGCTCAACTTAGCATACATCTCTATAGAACAGTGAGGGACTGGGGGGAGCAGTGTTCACTGCTGTTTCTCTCTTTATAAGCTTTTACCCTAGAAACATTATTTAGTATTTCCATCATGTAGCCTGTGTATCCATGCTCCCTTTGCACAACACTCCCGTACCATTTAAAACAAAACTAATGGTGAATAATTCTTTGTTAATTTTATATTTGATCACCCTGGATGAGAATTCTTTGAAGCTGAACAGTTTAAAGCTTATTCTGTTATCATCCATTCTCATCTAAGCATTTTGTTTTCTGCTGACTTACACCTGATAATCCCCCATATGTGAACCCAGGCTACTCAGGGATCAGCTTCATCAAAATCAAACCAAAATTCAGAAGAAAATGTTATACGTTGGGATTATTCAGTGTGAATCTTCTATTTCAGAAAGAAACCTCTTTCAGTAAGTAAAGGGAGTCCCGCAAGGAAATGAAAATAGGCCATTTCACACCAGTGCATTTCTGTCTTTCTCTTCCTTTTCTTCACTCTCCTTGTCTTTCTCTCTTCCTCTCCCTCCTATGACTCTTCTCTCTCCTTGACTCCTCTTTCTCCGGGGACTATGCCATCCAGAAAAGTACAAATGTACAATAAAAATTACCTCCTAAAATCAATGTAATAAAAGATTCTCGTCAATGAGATACATCCTATGATGTGATAAAATGTATTTCTTATTTGTAAATTCATTTAACTCTCCTTAGTGACTATCATTTCTCCTTTCCAAGACAAATATTAGATTTTCCAGAAAATTCAATATTTGGGGTTCTTATATAATTCCATGCTGATTTGTTGAGGGAGATGTAGAAAATACACAATTCATAATAGGAGGAAAGTCTATATCTTCTTTCATTTAATTTCAAAGGAATCCCAAGTGATTTTTTTTCTCTCTCACTTTTTAAATACCTCAATATCATACTGGGGCAAACAAAAAACAAAAAAACCACAACCCATGAAACATAGAACAATCATTTGAAATTAACGAACAAACCTGGTGCATTTATCTGTTACTATTATTTTTATTATGTTCAAAACCTCAAATTTCTGCTATTTATTACCAGTATTATTTACTACCGTATAGTAATGGTTTAATCAGTGAAACCAAGGTTTTAAAGGTTCGTAACATCAGTTCTGGAGGGAAAGAAGGCCTGCCATACACTGTTGGTGAAACCAGAACCTGACAAAACCTATTCTCAAATGAAATCTGGCAATATTTACCGAATCTGAAATATATTTGAAATTTAAAGTGCATCAAAATATATGTACACTGATGTCAGATATGTCATTTGCAAATATCTTTTCCCATTCAGCAGGTTGCCTTTTTTGTTTTGTTGATGGTTTCCTTTGCTGTGCAAAAGCTTTTTATTTTGATGTAGTCCCAATAGTTTATTTTTGCTTTTGTTTCTCTTGCCTCAGGAGACATAGCTAGAAAAATGTTGCTACAGCTGATGTCAAAGAAATTACTGCGTCTGCCCTCTTCTAGGATTTTTATGGTTTTAGGTCTCACATTTAGGTCTTTAATTCATTTCGAATTTATTTTTGTTTATGGTGTAAGAAAGTGGTCCAGTTTCATTCTTTTGAATGTAGCTGTCCCGTTTTCCCAACACCATTTACTAAAGAGACTCTCTTTTCCCATTGGATATTCTTGCCTCCTTTGTCATAGATTAATTGACCATATAGCCGTGGGTTTGATACCAAAATAAATAAAGACTTTGTACAGCTCAACACCAAAAGACAAACAATCCAATTAAAAAAGGGGCAAAGGACCTGAATTGACATTTTTCCAAAGAAGACATACAGGTGGCCAACAGACACATGAGAAGATGCTCAACATCACTCATCATTGGAGAAATTCAAATCAAAACCACCATGAGACATCACCTTACACCTATCAGCCTGGTGATGGGTATTAAAGAGGGCACGTACTGAATGGACCACTGGGTGTTATACGCAAACAATGAATCATGGAACACTACATCAAAAACTAATGATGTATGGTGATTAACATAATAAAATAAAAAAAGGTAAAATAAGAAAAGAATGGCTAAAATAAAAAAGACAAGAAATAGTAAGTATTGTCAAGGATGTGGAGAAAAAGGAACTCTCATACACTGTTGGCAAGCATGTAAATTGGTCCAGCCACAAGGGAAAACAGTATGGAGCTTCCTCAAAAAATTAAAATAGAACTACCATATGACCCAGTAATTCCACCACTGGATATTTACCCAAAGAGAACAAAAATATTAATTCAAAAAAATATATGCTCTCCTGTTTATTGCAGGATTGTTTACAATAGCCAAGATATGGAAGCAACCTAAGTGTCCAGAGATAGATGACTGGATAAGGAATATGTGGTACACACACACACATACACGCACACACGAGTATTACACAACCATAAGAATGAGATCTTGCCATTTATGACAACATGGATGGACCTAGAGGGAATAAGGCTAAGTGAGATAAGTCAGACTGAGAAAGACAAACATCATATGATTTCACTCACATCTGGGATCTACAACACTAAACAAATGAATAAACAAAAGGCAGAATCAGACCTATAAATACAGGGGACAAACTGATGGTTGCCAGAGGGAAGAGGGCAAGGGGATGGGCAAGATGGGTGAAGAGAAGTGGAGACACAGGTTTCCAGTTAAGTCATGGGAATAAATGGTGCAGAGTAGAGAATACAGTCAGTGATATAATGGCGTTGCATGGTGGCAGATGGTCGCTACACTTGGGTGAGCACAGCATAAAGCCATAGGGATGTTGAATCACTATGTTGTACACCTGAAACTAATGTAATGTTGTATGTCAACTATACTCAAAAATTATTTTATTTTACTTTATTTTTTTAAAGATTTTATTTATCTGACAGAAAGAGACACAGCAAGAGAGGGAACACAAGCAGGGGGAGTGGGAGAGAGAGAAGCAGGCTTCCTGCTGAGCAAGGAGCCCGATGCGGGGCTCGATCCCAGGACCCTGGGATCATGACCTGAGCCGAAGGCAGACGCTCAACGACTGAGCCACCCAGGTGCCCCCCAAAATTTTTTTAAAAATATAAGTACACTGATGTGATTATAGCTCTCTTCATAAGAACAATCAGTCACAATAAGGCACTGTAATTAAGGCTCTTGTAACAGACACTGCTGAAGCAAGGATATGTATATGTTGATTGAATAAAAACCTGCAAGATACATTATTAAGTAAAAAATTATGGTATAGAAAAGTGAGTATCCTATGATCATTTTTTATGTTTAAATATATATATATAGCTATTTGCATGGAGATTGTTTCTGGACTTACAGACAACGACCTGTTAATAATGGCCCCCTGGCTCCCTTTGAGGAGAGAGACTCAGGGTGTGGGCTTGTGGAAGACTTTCACTTTTCATCATATACTTCTCTGAGCATTTATTATATCTAATTATGTGAATGTATAACTTTATTTTTTAAATATGAAGAGGCTAGCGAAATTTTAGACCATCTTGCCATTAAAAGGCACCAATAAATGTAATTTGGAAAATATTAGCCTCTGTCTGGCACTAGTAAAACCTTGCAATATAAATCCGGAACTTACTCTGCATCTTCTATATAAAAAGGAATCCTGACTTTAAGCTAAGGTGCTCAGGTTTCCTGGAGTGAGTTTTAGAATGACTGACTAGAATTGGATACGCAGAGCTCAGAAAAATTGCTTAGTGACAGGAAAGAATGAACAACTACTAATGTGTGTTTGCTCAGGCCACAACAGCCCAGTCAATCAGGTGCAAGGAATAATGGCAAGAAGCAATCTCCTGTTGTCCATGTCCTCCTTGGAATGACACCAAGCCTCCTCCTCCTCCCCTGCAAGCCTCGGCTGGCCTCCCGTGGACTCTTGGCTTGCACAGGAATCAATGATCCCTGGGTCATAGAGAGGTATCTGTGATCCCTCTTTTGATGGCCTGGTGCTCACTGCATGGAGGTGTAGATCCATGGTCACTGCACTGGCCACCCTGGTCCCGGCCAGGGTGTGGCACCAGCTGCCATTTCCTGTCAGCACCTATAGCAGGGATGAAGTAGCTGAGTCTTTTGCTGTCCGCATTGAGATGGGAGGAAATGCACTTTTTTCTTGTTGTTCTGAGTTTTGCTGCTGGTAGGTCCAGATCAGAGTCAACACAATTCAGGTGACACCACACAGTGAAGCCCTCAAAATCTTTCTCCTCTTCTGACATCATCTCCTTTCTTCCCTCCACACTAAAACCAAACTTGCGTGTCAAGAAACTCTTTACTCTCAGCATGAATTATGCTACCTGAGGGGTTAGAGGTGAATGTGAATTCTTGGCATGTCAGCTCTGGAGATTGGCTTTAATGTGCCAGCTTTAATATGGCTCATTAGATTTACTGTGCTTTCCTAAAACTAAAATGGCAGCTATTCTGTCTGCACAAGCACAACAGAGCGCATCACCTTTTAATGTGGCCTCAGTGACTACTTGGTTGCAGTAACTTTCTGAGGTCTGAAGCAGAAGGCTGTATATCTTAGTATATCTTAACCAGGAATCACTTTTTCCCTCCTCACTATAGTCGTTAAAAATGCAAGACTTTGGAGTCATGGGTCTGAATCCTGGCTTTTTTTGCTTGCTAGCTGCATCATCCAGTGAAAGTAAGCTAACCAATGTATCTGTGAGTCTCACTTCTGTCATATCCAAGAGTTGGTATGAAAAATAAAGATAGTGACAGATGTGAACTCCTTAGAACATACTGCTTGACACTTAGTAAGAGTTCCATGAACATGTGGAATTTGGGTGGTTATTACTCTTTCTTAAACCCATTGATGGTACCACCCTGCACAGGTTACCACATCTGGAAAAATTTGAGTATTATCAAACTCCTTTCTTCCACCTTCTAAATTGAATCCATCACAATAGACTTTAGAGCCTACGCTGCCTGTAACGAGCTGTGTGAGTTTGGGTAATGAAACTCTCTGTTCTTCAGTCTCTTCCTTGGTAAAGTGGAGATAATAAAACCTACATCACAGGATTGTTGTATTATATGAGGTGATGTATAGAAACTATCTGGTACATAATAAACACTATGTATATAATAAACCTATAACATACTAGATAAAATCACATTTTATGTAATATTACATATAATTAATAATTTGTCCATTTCATACCTTATGATTAACAAATAATTTTATTACAGAACTATAGCATAATCACATAACATAAAACAATAAACATTACATAAGTCTTTTCTGTAATAATATTGCTGTTGTCAAAAATATTATTAACCCTGGTCTTTGTGAGAAGGTTTGTTTTAATAATGAATTCCATTTCTCTCACTGATAGTGGCATTCTGATTTTGTGTTTCATCTTTTGCCAGTTGTGGTATGCTGTATTTTTCAATAAATTTGTCATTTCATCTAAGCTATTGATATTTTGCAATAAAGTTTGTTAAAAATATTCTCTTAGTATCATTTTAAATCTGTAAGATCTGAAGTGATCATATCTCTTTTATTATTGATATTGGTGATTTCTGTTCTCTATTAACCAATTTAGGAAGGAATTTATCAATTTTGTTTATCTTTCAAAGAACCAAATTTCAGTGTTTTTTTTCTTTTGTTTATATTTTGAACAGTTTTCATCCCTTCTATTTTTTTTTCCATTTACTTTGCTCATATTTTTCAAGCTTCCGAAGTTGGAACCATAGGCAATTGATTTTATACCACACTTCTTTTGGGTTTAAAGCTCTTAAATTTCTCTCAAAGCACTATTTTAGCTGCATTTGAGAAATTTTGATATATTTTCATTTATTTGGAAAGATTTTCTAATTTCTCTTATGATTCCTTCTTTGGATTATTTAAAAGTGAATTATTTAATTTCCAAATATTTTGGGTTATCTTGGATATATTATTGTTTTTGAGTTCTACTGCACAGTGATCAGAGAACATATTTTGTATGATTTATGTTTTTAAAATTTATGTATTCTTTCAATTGCTTAACACATTGTTTATTTTATTTTTATTTTTATTTTTTAACACATTGTTTATCATGGTGAATATACTACGTGTCCTTGAAAAGTATGCATTTCTGCAAATGTTAGGGATAGTGTTCTACAGTTATAGGTAAGGTCAAGGTTGGTGGTGGTGTACAAATTTTTCTCTATTCCACCAGTTACTGAAAGAGTGATCAGCAATATTTTTGAAGCTCAGTTTTCCTTTATGTAATTGAAGTGTTGAGCTAGATAACACATAAAGACACTGACGATCCTGCTGAGCTGAAGGTTTTAGAATAGAACTTTATTTTGCATATGTTTAAGGTCATTTTTCCCCCTATGACTATATTCTCTTTCTTGGCAAGTTAGGCATTTTTAGATTACTTACCTTTGCCATACTATCATTTTTCCTAGGGAAAAATAAAAATTTTGTAAAATTGTGAGTCTATGTCTATTCTCCTCCTGTAATTTTAGAGATGTTATTTGAGAAAAGACATATGACCCGGTACAAAATAAACATCACATTTTTGAATGCAGTGATAGTGAGTACTCTGAACAGTTCTATGTAAATATACTTTAAAGAGCAGGTCATTTCTTCAAAGAGCTTGTATGAAAAAGACAGACAACTGTGATAAAAATATTAGCTAATCTATCAGTAGTCAAGATTTGACAATCTGAAACTGAGCAGTTAAAATCATTTGACAATCTTGATTGGGTGCCCTGTAATTCTTTTTTTGGAAGGTGTCATTCAGATTTTTTTGGAATTTTTTTTTTATAGCTGCACACATCTTTCTAACTCTTACTCTTAGGTATTTTCTTCAGTAAGTATACCATATTTTCTCTTGATGTTCAGAGTTACATTGAATATTTTAAGAACTCGATATAAATTCTTTCCTCATGACTTGTCAGGTAGGTCCATCTTCTGGTTCCAGATACTGGTGCACTAAACCGGAATCGTAGTTATAATCTCTGAGAGTGTTCTACTCCATTTACTATGTCCTACCCCAGAAAATACCACTAGGCTGTTCTTTCACTAGCACTGTTCATAATGTGAACCAGGAATGGATACTTAATTTAAGAGAACCTATGATTCTAGGTTGACTAGTACCCATGCTGCTTAGCAGGGATGAATCGTAACACTACAGTAATGAGATGATCACTTTCTGGGATCTGGAAATAGAGAATGTGGGGACGATAGGCCACTTTGAGGTAAGAGAAATAGAAAACATGAAGATCATGAGGTAAAAACAGAGTTGCGGGTCCCCAGAGTTACCTTGATTCTTGTTTATTCATTCATTATGCAAATATTTACAGGGACTCTGTTATGTTCCAGGGACTGTTCTAGATGCTGGGAATGTGGCAATAAAAGTGAAAGCTTTCTTGTTCTAGTTCAATTCCATTCCAAGTATATGCATATATTGGCCTCCCTATTATTGAGATTGGGCTTTCTTTACTAAAATTTAAAAGAGCTTAACAGATATACTAGGGAAATGATGATCTTAAAATAACATTTGTAGCAGTACATTTATAAGGTAATACTCTCTTTTATCACCAGGTGTTACTTGAGAAAAATGAAGAGATTTAAAAAAATACTTTATTTCATGTAGTTGTTGGTTTTATCAACAGTTTTGTATACTAAGTTCCTTTATTTTATTTATTTATCTCTAAAGATTTTATTTATTTATTTGACAGAGAGAGAGTATAAGCAGGGGGAGTGGCAGAGGGAGAGGGAGAAGCAAACTCCCCACTGAGCAGGGAGCCGGATATGAGGCTCCGTCCCAGGACCCTGAGATCGTGACCTGAGCAGACGCTTAACCAACTGAGCCATCCAGCACCTCTACTAAGTCATTTTATTTTTTTTTATTTTTATTTTTTCCTACTAAGTCATTTTAAACCTAGGTTCATATCTACATTGAATTACTTCATGCAATGGTTACATGAGGTATAAAGTCAGGAAACAAAGCTTCTAAAATCAGGTAACTGAAAATCAAGAGGTAGAGAAAAAAATAAAGAGGTCTGATCTGTTAAAGCTTATGAAAATACATACTTCTTCCAAGTACATTTTAAGTCTGTTTTACCTATAATTACTTTTTTATAATTTAGACTCAGGTTATTGTTTTCCTTATCAAACTTTCAATTAATAGAAGTGTGATTGTTTTGATGCCAGCACTAAGGTGATGTTAAATGATCATTTTGTAGTTTAATCATGGTTTTTTTTTAATTTTATTTATTTATTTGACAGAGAGAGACAAAGTGAGAGAAGGAACACAAACAGGAGGAGTGAGAGAGGGAGAAGCAGGCTTCCTGCTGAGCAGGGAACCCGATGTGGGGCTCGATCCCAGGATCCTGGTATCATGACCTGAGCCAAAGGCAGATGCTTAACGACTGAGCCACCCAGGCGCCCCTCATCATGGGTTCTTATTGAATGACAAATAATAGCACTTTACAGTGCTAGATATCTAAGTGTTGGACATCAATTCACTCATTTAGTCCTTGTTATAACACTGCGTGGTAGGCACTCTTATCACACCCACTTTACAGATAAGCTCACTGAAGATGGAAGAGGTTCCATCATCTGCCAGGTTATACTGCAAGTCAGCATTCAGAGCTGAAATTCAAACCCAGGACATCTTGCTATGGACTCCACACTCTCACATACTTTGCTATACTGCCTCTTGTTCCCTTCTGGTTTCCTGACCCTGATATCTCAAAGCAGACCTCTCTTTTGGGGCCTGCCCTATACCAACTGGCGAGAGTATTCTCAAACTTCTATTGTGCCTCTAGCCACTTTGATTGGAAAGGAGTGTTTTCGCATATTCAAGAAAATGTGATTATTTAAGCAAATGTCATGGTTCTAATCATACTCACCTTAGTTAGAACAGAAGAAATATGCTTTGATTATTTTTTCCTGTCTCTAAGACAAGATTGTACTAAAAAATGTAACAGTTAATTTTATACAATCTAATAAAATTCAACAAGCTAAAAATTCCTTTTTTATCTCAGAGTGATGTCTTCATATAAGTTAAATTTCATTTTCCAAATGTTGAGTGGAATGATGTTTCTACACTTCCAATTTCTTTTTCTTTTTAAACAGTTTTATTGAGATATAATTAGTATATGATAACACTGCACATGTTTAAAATGTATAATTTGATATGTTTTGACATATTTGTGTATCACTGAAACCATCCCCACAATCAAGATAATAAACATACTTCACTATCCACAAAAGTTTGTGTTTCTATAATTCCACCCTCAAGCACCTCCTCACCACCATTTATCAAGCAACTGATGATCTGTTCTCTATACTATATATTAGTTTGCATTTTCTATAATTTTTATTAAATGGATTCGTACCATATGGTTTTTTTTGTCTGAGTCCTTTATTCAACAAAATTATTTTGAGATCCATTCATGTTTCTATTCGTGTATGAATAATTTATTCCTTCTTATTGCTGAGTTGTGTTCTGCTGTGTGGATATACCGAGGTGTTCATGTGTTTGCCATATGTTTATCCATTTGTCTCTTATCTACTTGCCTCTTAATGGGCATCTGGATTGTTCCCAACATTTTAGCTATTACAAATCAAACTGCTATGAACATTAACAACAAGTCTTTTTATGGACATGTACTTCATTTTTTGCATTAATATGTAAGAGTGGAATGGCTGGATCATTTGGCAGGTTATGTGTTTAATTTTTTAAGAAGCTGTCAAACTACTTTCCAAAGTGGCTATACCACTTTGCATTCCCACCAGCAGTGAATGAAGCTTCTAGTTCCTCCATATCCTCACTAACATTTGATATGGTCAGTGTTTTTAATTGCAGCTCTCTAATAGGCGTGCAGTGATACCTTCTTAGGGTTCCATGCCCAATTCAACAGTAAATAAGAGAGTTCATTTTTTTAATAACTAATAAATTTCCATACAATTCAGGGGATAAAAGAGTACACAGAACAAAATTATAAAAGATACATGTAGGACATTTATACATTTAAAAATTGTTTTCAGGGCGCCTGGGTGGCTCAGTTAGTTGAGCATCGACTCTTGGTTTAGGCTCAGGTCATGGTCTCAGGGTTATGGGGTGGAGGCCTGCATCGGGTTCTGCACTCAGCAGGCAGTCTGCTTGGGATTTTCTCTCTCCCTCTTCCTCTGCCCCTCCCCACCCCATGCTCTCTCTCTCTCTCTCTCTCTCTCTCTAAAATAAATAAATAAATCGTTAAAAAAATAAATGTTTTCTTTTTCTTTGGAGCCAGTTTTAGGGGAGAGTTGGAAAGTTTATTTTTTAAAAGTAATTTTTTTAAAGAATTTATTTATTTTTTGACAGAGAGAGAGACAGCGAGAGGGAACACAAGCAGGGGGAGTGGGGGAGGGAGAAGCAGGCTTCCCGCTGAGCAGGGAGCCCGATGCGGGCCTCAATCCCAGGACCCTGGGATCATGACCTGAGCCGAAGGCAGACGCCCAATGACTGAGCCATCCAGGCGCCCCTAAAAGTAATTTTTGAAGGTTAAATAGATGACATATTCACTTAGAGTACAAGTATTATACAAATCAACCATTTTACTAAACTGTGTTCCCTGGTGAACATCAACCAAACCAAAACAAAAGCTATCCATAAGATTATTGACAGAATTAGAATTAAAATTCAAGTTTCTTAACTTCTTAACTAGTGTTGTGCTACTTTTCATATATAGGCATATTGTACAAATTGTTTTGGATTTAATATGCAGTTAGGGAATTTTGAGTGTATAATGTCTAAAGAGAAATAAAAATTGCTTATGAATATCTACACAACATGCAACAGAGAAAACCAATCATTCAGTTGAGCTTGAAACCTGTATTTGTAGGATTGGAGTGCAATCTCTTTATCTGTTAGATAAAGCAAGGCTGAAAGAAAGCACTTTAGGAACTTTAGGAAGAATTGTGGAAAATAGGATAACCAATTTTATAGCAAGAAAAGGTAGAAGGAAAACAAAATAAGAATAAGCATTAGTTGCCAAGCTGCTGTGGGAAGACCTGTGTAGAGGATCTGGTGGGGGGTGCGGTGCAGGGAGACACAATTAATAATGGACAGAGGTACAGACATGGGAACCACAGAGATCATTCCAGATGCATAAATGGAAGAACATTTAAGAATAAATCATAAGAATAAGAAGCCCAAAGTAGAAGAATCTATCACAATCTATCACTCACTAGGTGTCAGAATACAGGGGGGTGATGGGATAGAACCTGAGAAAAGAGAAAATGTAAAGCTTTAGATGCCAAAGGAGAGGGTGGATATGAAGAACAGTTCAAAGGAAATCTTTGAAGATCTAAACAAAATAATAAAAAAAGTGCAAGTTCCTAGAAATAGAAACTGTAGAGCATCAATAAGAGGAAAACCTGTAGGGAAATTGACCGTGAACTGTTTGCATTTGTGGCTTGTAATAATGGTAAATAACAGGAAAATAGACAGGGATAGATTTATGTTTAAGATATAAAATATAAAATATCTGAAATTTATGTGAGAAGACGTTATCATAAGTATGACTCGGGGAAGAGATACAATGGTTTTTATAATGTTCTACCCCCAGAGCAGCTGCACCAAGTGTATTAACCACCAATAGATGATGATTCATTGATGTTACTTATAATAATAGGCTGAATTTTATGAAAACGCAACAAAGTAATAGAAATATAATATTTTGCACACTGAAAGACCAAATATAGACGCACAAGACAGTAAGGAAAGGCTTAGTAGCAACCTACATGACAAGGGCATTAGTGTTGTAGTGAGTGGACTTTAAAGGAGACATTGACACATGTCATGGAATGGATTACTTTTAGAATCAGTTCTACTTGTGGGGCGCCTGGGTGGCTCAGTCGGTTAAGTGACTGCCTTCGGCTCGGGTCATGATCCTGGAGTCCCGGGATCGAGCCCCGCATCTGGCTTCCTGCTCAGCGGGGAGTCTGCTTCTCCCTCTGACCCTACCCCCTCTCATGTGCTCTCTCTCTCTCTCTCTCAAATGAATAAACAAATAAATCTTTTTTTAAAAAAAGAATCCATTCTATTTGTGATCCAAACTTTAAGAGGAAGCAGGAAAATTGAAAAAAATATTGAGCTCCCCATATCCCTGGTTTTCAGTCTTTCTATTTATATGGCAGTTTATTTCCAATAATGGTTTGGTTTAGACTCAGGTTGGATCATGCTTTTAATTAACAGCCGGAGTGACATGGTTTTTTTTTTCTAATATCAGTCCAAACATTGCCTAAAAAGTTCACGTATGTCATCAGAGGATTTGGTATGAGCCCCTGCCTTAGATGTATGAGCACTGCTATAAATTCAGTCCCTCAGATGGTCGGGAATGTCAAGGAATGTTGCTAGTGTGTTCAGCTTTGATGCATTGTAGCTCTGTCCCTGCAGGCAGTGGGGGGGTGGGGGGTGGGGAGAGGAGTGTGCCGCAGATTGGTCCTGGTCCATCTCCATCACAAAGCACAGATTCTCTCATTCCCTGTTGACTTTGCCTCTCATCCTTGTAATTAAAACTCCTTTGATTTTGTTTGGCAACTCACCATCTGCGGGGGAAAGGAGGACTGGCCCAGAAAACTAGCGTTCTCACAATTTCACAGGGTCCTTGATTAACCTCCGTTTAATTCTGAGAATCTTAATCAAGGTAATTATCTGACTGAGGGTGTCTGCCTCTGCGCTTGCTTCTCTTGTGGGTTCCTCCAACACCTGGAAGGTGTTTGGGATGTGGCGGCTCGTCCACAATGGGCCCACTGTGCAGGAGCAGTGTGTGCCTATCAGCAGCTCGATTGAGCATAGTCCTGAGTGTACGGCTATATTGATTTGTTTTTAAAACCTTCCAAATGTGTACAAAGCAGGCGGCTTTTTTGGTGCCAAAAGACTAGATTAGCTAATTTGCGATAATGCTGAATTCAACCCTTTAATATATTTCTCCATAATTCTTATAATTTTCACACCAAAGTGCAGTGATTACTTATCTAGCACAGTCACTACCTTCCCCAAAATACAACAGGAAGTTCGATCCAGAGAGAGGCCCGAGGGCACACTCAATTTATTCATCAGTCATTTTATGGCATTTCAGGTTTAGCAGATGCTAAACATTTTAAACTTGTTAACCAGCCAACGTTGCAGAAAAAACAAATAGGAATAATTAGTCCTATTAGAAATATTGCTCTCTGGGAAATTCCAAGTTCTGTTAGTCAAAATCGTTTTGAGAACTAGTGTTAGGTACAGCTCTGAGCCTCGCATTTTGTTGTGTTAGACTGTGTTGTCCAAGAATGTTCATCTGAGGTTGGGGGTACATAGATTTTCTTAAAAATAATCCAGACTTTTCCCTTTGATTTATGCCTCATGGGTGAATTGATCCACCCAGAGCTATTATATATCTTCTTTTTCCATTTCTTTCCATCAAGGCCTTTAGTTAGTGGGTGGAGGAAGGATGAGTACCCTCTCGTCCTGGTATTTTGGAGTGGGAAGGCCTTGGGCAGCCTCCAAGCTAGCATTTCTCACTTTCTGGGGCTTTTTTGTTTTTTGTTTTTTTAACTTAAAAACGCTTCCATAATAATATAAGATCTTGTGAACAATCATAGAAATGAATTTCAAGCTTTTTGTATATAGCTCATAAGCCAAATATTTCCTATCAGTACAGTATTTGATACTATGAAGTTGATTTAATACAATATCTAACATCTTCACAAGAGATAAAATTGTATTTTTCCTTCCCTTTGTTAAGGCACATTAAATAAATATTCATCAAAAAATATTTTTCAGGATAAATGTGAAAGGTTATATTTTATATCTTTGTGTTTAGACAAACATGTTTTCATCAAAATAGATAAAAGCTGCTTTCATGTCCTCATGTTTGGAATTGTTCAACCATTTTTAAAAATGTAACTTTCGTACATAATCTTAGATAATGAAATAATAGAGACCTTGCTGAGCTCTTTCTGCAAAATTTCTCCTCTAATAACATATTGTCAATGTCAATCATTTTGAATTCTAATTTCTGATTTTATTTCTAATGCATTTATTTCTAATAAATAAAAACTCCCAAAGAAGAGAAATGTTGCTGTGTATTTTAAACATTTGAAACATTGAAGTCATTTTGGTGGGCCATATGGGAATTTGCAAGATGAATTCAACTTATGAATATGACCAAAATGAACTTTCAGAAGATCCCTCTTACATTTTTCTCTGACCGGTTGCTTTTCCATATCAGTGCTTTCATGCTCCCTTCTTTAAAACAGTTGTCTGTGTTTGGATAAAAGTGTATGACTAAAACCAAAAATTTCAAAATCCTGTAACAATCTAAAAACTAAAGTAGAAAGCTAGGAGACATCCATGTTACTAGTAGCTTTTGTGAGCAAGAAGATAAGAAAGTGGTTTGAGGGTAAGGGGAACTCTTGATGAAAATATTTTATTTCAAATATTTTTTAAGAAGTCAAGCAAATATTACAAAATCTCAGCTATTGTCAATTCTCAGTGGTCTGTACACATCTCTAAAAAACATTTTTTTCCTGATTGGATTTGCTTTGAAAATCTATCTGATAGCTTTCTGTCATTACTGACTAGAAAAAAATGCCTGGTGCTTCAACGTGTCACTCTGCTTTACAGCACAACTGTAAAGATGAATGAGGTAATGTTTGGAAAGTGCCGAGCACCGTGCCTGGTCCAGGTGCCAAACCAAAGTATTAGTTAGTTCTCTTCCTCCTGTTCTCCTCTCCCTCTTTTCCTATTCTGTTTACAAAAGTTTCTAAATCTCTATGGCTTTTTTTTCCTCCAATTCCTTCGGATAGCTTTTGATCTCCCTGTTACTGCCCCACAGTCCATTCCAGGTGGAGGCTCGTTATTTTCCCCAGCCCCTTGACAACCTTTTCTCTGTGAGCCACCCGAGAATAGTCGGAAAACTCATTTTTCCATACATGGGACAGTGAATCAGAACACTTAGAAGACCACTGTGTTCTTTTGTCCAATAACAATAACAAGAATAATAAAAATAAAAACTACAATTCAGAAGTTGGCTTTTGTGTGTCCCAAACCAACATTCTCTAAGTGTCCAGGCATGTAACTTGGCTTTTTTCCTTTTCTGTGACAGAGAGTATTGTTGATGCTTGGGAACTGAGGGGATAAGGGGAGACTTAATCAGAACGTCCGTGTAACACCAGGATGATTTTTTTTTACTATTAAAAGTTATGTATTATGTAATTACTTAAAAATAAACCTATACACTCTATTGTGTATACATTCTAATTACAATTGTATGTAACAATACACAGAACAAAAGCCTATTCATATTATAGATTACTAGAAAGAAATACTCAAGTTTCAGTGGTGGTCTCAGGATATTTTTCCTTCTCTCTTATTTGTGAATATTCGAATTTTCTATAACTGGGCATGTGTTACTTTTGTATAAGAAAAATTACGCAAGTATTTAGAATACAAATGGGCGGTATCTTCGACGACTTATATTTAAGCACATTTGCGCACACAATCTTATGAGTGTCACTCGTGAAAAATAGTGGAGGGGGGACTTCGTGTGTTGAATATAGATGAACTTGGGTGCTGCTATCAGCAATTTTTGCTAGAGACTCTACAGATCTCTGAGGCATGCAGTGACAATTCTCAGAAAAAGCAATCAAGGTTATTTCAGCAAGCAGCTGTCTCACAAACACCTCCAGGATGCCTTTGAAAGTTGAAGGATGTTGATCAAAGCAAAGCGTCTTGTGAGGCTTCAGAGATATTTCAGCAGGACACTAAAACAAAACAAGGGAACTGACATCAACTTCACTCCCCATGCTGATGTGGTTTGTCCTATTGGCACCAAGCCTCTAATATTATGCAGCATGAGAACTTAGATGACAATGCATTGCTGTTGCCATAGCAAAAACACATAATATCTATTAGTGTATACTCCACGGTCCACAAATACTTAGGAAAGAAAGCACCACATTGGCTGGGATTAACTTCTCTTTCATGGGGCAAAATGGGATTTACAATTGCCTTGTGGCTGCCTTTGAAACTTTGCCTTTCCATAAGGAAGGGCTAAAGACAGGTCCTAGAGTAGCACTACAGAATTAAATTCTACTCTGCATCAACTTTGCACACATCAGCTTTGCACACAAGAAACCCCAAATTGTCCATCTCTATCTTGGCCTCCTGAAGAAAAATACTCAGTCTGTGTTCACTGGTAGGACCCAGCAAGTCAGAAAGACATTGATTTTGGAAGGCCAAGTCTTAAAACTGTCCAGTGAATAGATTTGCATAGATCCGCAAAACCATTTTCCTATCCACATTCCATCAGAAATATGTAAAGTACTAAGAAATCCTATAATCAGCGACAAATACGGGTACACATTACTAAGTTCTATCAAAGTCATAGCATTCAAAAATAGCCAAGAACATGAAGTCTATTTGAAGAAAGAACAATCAGAAACTTTAATGAAATATTTCAGGACCCATATAATAAAATGATTCATTTAAAAATTTTCATTTTTGTTACCCTTTCCCTCACCATGTAATTGTTTCCCTGTACAAAACGATTTACCCAAAGTCTTCACTGAAAGAGGAACATACCGGTCGTCCTGTTATGGGCATACTTAGTTAGCTTCCTTACATGTACAGTGTAAGGGGAAACCATGTCCACATGCTCATGTTTTCTTTCTCGCTGTCTCTGTCTCACACACACACTGGAATACGTATGTGTATCAGGGAGCTCTCTGATGTACCTGGCCCTCCTTCCTTTTTACCCTTTCTATCCTTCTTCTAGGTTGAAGACTGAAAGAGCTTGATTTCAGGAGTTCTTTTCCATCTAATTCTCAAGAAAAATCAGACATTGGCTCAATCACCAGTAAGGTAACCTAAATTTTGCAACTGAGGGGAGTACAAGACTACAGTTGTGGCTTGTTACACCTTACAACCTAGAATTAATGATGGATTGTCCATGCGACTTAGTGAAATTCAGTCTATGTTAACTGTATAGAGGAAAGAAGATATGCAAAGTAGAAGAAATTCACAAAGTCTGGGTGGTTTTCATTAATAGAGTATACACTGATGTGAGAAACTGGATTAAAGTTTTGAGTTTTCTTTCGTGTTTATGTCTGGTCACTGCTACACATTGATATATTTTTATTGTGGTTGTAAAAGCCAAGATACTTCTTGATTTGGCCTCAACCCGTTTCCAAGCTTTATGCTTTTCCTGTAGTGAACTCCGTTGGCTGCCTCAAATCTGCCCTTGCACTCTTGCTTCTGACCCTTTGCTGTTACTTTCATGTTCATTCAGCTAGAATACCATGACAGTTGCATCTTTGCTTCAAGGACCTAGAATGAATGAATGTCCCCAGCAGAGTGCAGAATGTGGTATTATTTTGATCTGTCTTGCTGATGGACCTCGATCAGGCAATTATTATAGCACTTAATGTGTACTGATATTTCCTGTATTGAGTTCTGTACATCCCTAAATTGTAAACTTCTTGAGGGCCAGAACTATGTATTACTAGACTTATTAAGAGAATGGTCCCTGGAGTCACATAGACTAGAGAAGATACCTAGTCTTTGCAACCTAGAGGCTGTTAACTCTTAACCTCTCTGAGCCTCCGTTTCCTAATGTGTACCTCAGGGATATATCTCATATGGTTGTGGTAAGAGTTAAGGATGATGCTGGATTTAAAGTCCTCTGCACAGTGGGTGGAACATAGCAAACCCTTAATAAATTCTGTTATTGCTCTCTATTCACCCGTGAAGTGCCTAGCGTAGGGGTTCAGTTCATATCGAATCCTCAGTAAAAATCTATTAATTGTTTAATGCATGAATAAATGAAAATGTCTTCTTTTAAAAGCCTTTTAAGACGTTGCTTAATCCATTTTTTTTTTTTAATTTGTGAGAACTAAGGGGAAGTAACCAAAAAAGTTAGTTCTGTGTGCAACAAATAAAGGTCTGCTGAAACATCTACAAACTATTTGGGGAGCACTGTAATTGGTGACCCACATGAATTTTCTCCTGAAGGCAGTTCCTTGGAAGAACAAGGAAATGCAAAGGTATGCAAAGAGTGTCATCCAGCTGAGACAAGCTTATTAGTGCTATCATTGACTCTACCAAGAAGCCCACCTGCTAAAGCTTTGTCTGGGAATCCTCCAGGGCTCAGATGGCCTCAGCTGCGCAGTAACAACCAGTGTATGCATTTAACCAGGTCATCAGCCTGGGACTGGCCCTCATTCAGCCTGCCTGTCCTTGTTTGGTCTGCGGTGGTGCATATATGAGAAAGGAGAATCTTGGCTTTATATATGAGAGAAAATGATTTATTTATGCCCCGTGGAAATACATCTTTACAGTAATTCAAGAACGTCCTAAAAATTGAAAGTGACCTGGAACAGAAATTGTCCATCCAGAGTAAACAGACTTGCCCACAGATAAAGGAAAAAAATTTTGAAAGTATTCTTAACTTTAAAAGTGTTCATGTGATTTCTTACTATAACTAAAACAGGTACCCATAGTATTTCTTGAGCTGAACATGGGGCTCCATTGTTAAAATTGGATAGTATACGACCCCCCCCTTTAATTTATAGTGGAGGAAATAAGATAATTTTCTTAACTTGAAATGCAGATGTCAGCTGGGAGCTCCCTTACTCTTCAGATTTAGAGAAGGTTATTTGAATCACGGTTCCGTGGCCTGGAAGTCCAAAGCCTGATTAAGAGTTTTGAGACTACTGGGATTATGATCTGTTGACTACCTCTATTTCTGGGCTCATACTTTCTGTGTTGTTGTTGTTTTTTTCCGCCCTGTAAAATTTTTGTTCAATGCAATATTAGCCCAGATGTGAAATCTGCCCTTTTGCTGATTTCTACAAGACTTAGTGATTTTAGATTTACTGTTGATTTGGGGGTCATGAGGAGGGGCCACAATGTACTCTGATCAGAAAAGAATGTAACATTTCAGATTAAACCTTCCTTCTCTTGAAAATCCTTTCAGTCACATTGCTACCAAAACAGCCGGTGCCTCATCATCCTCCAAGTTTTGCATTTTTTCTCTGGTTCTTTTCTCTTTCTGCTTCATTTTCCGTCCCATTGTCCCTCTTCTTTTTCCTATATCAAATAACAAACACCTACAAAATTCCTCTTTATCAGACAGAGTCAGCATTTTCTGCTGGGTGGGGCTTCCTTGGTTCGAATCCTGGCACCGCCACCTCCAGGGATGTGACCTTGGGTAAATGACTTTACCTCTCTACCTCTGTCTCATCATCTGTAAAATGGAGGAGAAAAGAATTCATATCTCACAAACGTAGATTAAATGAATTAATATGTATAAGCACTTAGAACAGTTTTTGGCACAGAGGAGCAACAGAAATGTTTACTAAAAAATTGGTTCTTTTGTTATTGTTGCTTGGACTCCCTTGGCACCTTATCTTCAATTTCGAGTGACTTAGCAAGATCGTTGCCAGTAAAGCAACCTTTTTCTTCCTAGGAAGAATTCTGGTGCCAGATGTTCAGAGAACCCTGGTTTCATGTTATTAGAAATGTTTTCATCCTAGAAATCATATGTAAAATATTGGTGTCTGCTATTATCCTCCATCAAGTGCTAAAATACTGCAAGGAACACATATTTACAGGGACACTGGCAACCAATCTAAGCACTTAAATCTGTGAAACATGACCCCAGAAGGCTGATGATGATTAGACAATGGATATTATATAATTTCTTTGTTATAAGCTTATTAAGGAAACAAATTTTTCAAGTTCAAAGGCAATACCAGAAAAAGTCATTTGTGTTTGGGCTGTGGCACATAAACATTATCACCCAAAGCGAAAAGGTTTTTCGCGTGCATGATGCTGAAATGAAGCTGTTTATAATTCCAGCAACGTATGGGGTGATGGCCTCGACCTGTAGGCCATTTAAACTTGCCTCCATGTCAGTATTTCCTTCTATGAAATGATAAAGCAGAATTATTGAAGGCCATTTCCTGGACAAAGGGATGGAAGGTGGACAGTCTCTTCTCGGACATTTGAAAGTAAAAACTGATATAAAAGTACGTATTGTTAAAACTAAAATGAGTGGTGGGAAGGGGAACATTGATTAGGCAAAGTTCAGTGCCAAATTATCCAAGGACCGAGAAAAACTCAACTGGGAATGCAGATCTCCAGCTGCTCCAATTGGCAATCAGCTCTACCTGGAACCTTGTTAGAAATGCAAATTCTAGACCCCCTCCCACACTCAGTCACACTTAGTATCTTTGCAGGAGGGATCAAGAAATCTGTTTTCACAAGCTCTCCTGGCGGTTCTTACGCATGCTCAAGTTTGAGAAGTGCTGAGGAATACGCAGTTCTGAGTTGCCCACATTCTCTAAAATAATTTAAGTGAAAAATCCAAGAGAAAGAGAGAGCTAATTTAATTTGACATTTGATTGGATTTGAAATTTGCTGTTTAATCTCTTAAGCTAAGCCATCTCCTTTAACGTCCCCGCCTTGGGAGTAAATTGATCATATGAAAGATAGTAATTTCATGTGGAATTTTAGGATTATTTGAGTAAACTATTAATTGGAATGAAAAACCTTCTGTCACATTTAACATTACGCATGGCAGAAAGCCCTGAGCAATTGGGTGTCAGTTTTTCTAAAATGACGGTATGTCCTTGTTGGTTAAATTGTGCATTTTTGGCAATCTATGTAGAATCAGGATGGATAAGTGGACTGAGAAGGCATGATCATTTTACCAGGGCTTCTGTAGATGCCAATCTTAATCCAGGTAGGCAGTGATGGATGTTTTGTTAGATCAATGATAGTCCATTAAGGGCTAATGTGGAATCTGTTTCCAACACCAAAGAGATAGAAGGATTTTTATATATTGAACAACAAAACAAGAGTATGCCAGAGCAAGTGTTTCAAAATGTCTTCTTATTAGAATCTAAGTTTGAATAAAGTGATGTAAAAGTCATAATTTATTATTAAAAGGAAAACTTAGTCAAAATACATACTTTTGAAGATGTAAATGTTTAGGCTTTGTTAAGCACTAAAGTAATGAATGTATAAATTATAAATATAATTAATTCACTTGTAATAAAATAGTATGAGTTATTGATTTCAAATTTAAAAACTATAAACAAACACTTTCATATGTGAAAGTTTTCCATTTTCTCCACAAATTTGGTTACACATTCAGTCTTTGATGAATCTGAAATAGTATTGTGTTCATATTACAGCTGATGCAGAATATTACATTTTTTTCTTTGAAATATAACCTTAAAATATTTGTTCAGCCATCCTAAGATAAAAAGATGAAGAAATGTAATCTTTTTTTTTTAAAAGATTTTATTTATTTATTTGAGAGAGAGAATGAGAGACAGAGAGCATGAGAGGGAGGAGGGTGAGAAGGAGAAGCCGACTCTCTGCTGAGCAGGGAGCCCGATGTGGGACTCGATCCCGGGACTCCAGGATCATGACCTGAGCCGAAGGCAGTCGCTTAACCAACTGAGCCACCCAGGCGCCCCTGAAGAAATGTAATCTTAGACAATTTCCTAAAAATGTGAAATTGTAAAAATGCAATACAAACAGAGCAAGAAAAAAAGAAATTTTGATAGGCAGAAATATCCTCAGTTATTAATAAGACATTAAAAATATGTCAGATGGCTCAGTCGGTTGGGCGACTGCCTTCGGCTCAGGTCGTGATCCCAGGGTCCTGGGATGGAGCCCCGCATCAGGCTCTCTGCTTGGCGGAGGGCCTGTTTCTCCCTTTCCTTCTGCCTGCCCCTCTACCTACCTGTGCTCTCTGCCTCTCTGTCAAATAAATAAATAATATCTTTAAAATAAATAAATAAATAAAAATATGCCAGAAATATAAATGGTTGCCACAGGCTGCCAGGGTCCAGAGATGATGTGTGGCATTTCTTATCCAGTAAAAATATAATTAAGGCCAATTTAGATTCCTGTTATGTTCCTTCTAAGCTTATAAGAACTAATCATATAACTGAAGCAGCATAACAATGTTATCAATATATTGCATTTATTTTTCTAAAGACTGCCACATTACTGATAGTACTGTTTTATTATAAGTAATCAGCAATCATGTGCATCAGGGTAGGAAATAATATCAATACATTAAAAAATATTATATAGAAAACTGCTTTCCAGTCTTTTCCAAAATTAAGTGACATATTTTCAGTTACATTTTGCAATTCAAAAAGTTCACTTGTCTCTTTCTCATTTGGGAAAGTATATAATTTAAAAACAATATGCATTGTTGGGGCATGGGTGGCTCAGTCCTTAAGCGTCTGCCTTCGGCTCAGGTTATGATCTCAAGGTCCTGGGATCGAGCCCTGCCTCGGGCTCCTTCCTCATTGGGGAGCCTGCTTCTCCCTCTTCCACTCACCCTGCTTGCATTCCCTCTCTAGCTGTGTCTCTCTTTGTCAAATAAATAAATGAAATCTTTAAAAAAATAAAAAATAACCCAATATGCATTGTTAATATAACTTTAAGCAATGTAGGGGGAACAGTCTTAAATTATATATGTATATATAAAAGTGGAAACAAAGGTAGGCACACAAAACTGGGATCAAAAGAGACATGACATTTTCAATAAAATTATTAATTATAGTAGAATTTAACAGACAAAACAGAACTTAGAAATCAACCAAGAATATTTGTTTTCTCATTAAACGTACTAGTTCTTTTAAAAATTCCCCCGATGTTAAGATTCTAAAATCCCCCCATATTTGGCCTGTGGACATCTTTGCATTAGCTCTGTGTCCTTTTGACATGATCCCATGCTCTTTGATAAACGACCCTGTTTTCTGGTATGACAAAATTTCCTGCCCTAGACCTGGAATCGGCCATTTTTTCCCCATCAGTAGTCCCGATTCTCCTTAATAGTGAACAGTTTTTAGAGACCAATAACCGTGGTTAAGGATTGCTATGAAGAATCTTTTTGGTAAATAGTTACTTAAATGCTCAAAAAGCGATTTCTTTGGTTCTTTAGAATCGGTACTAATTTGATGTTGTTTGCTCACATCCAGACTGGTAATTGTCACCTTTAAAAATTCCAGTTCCATAAGGAAAAAATAGGTATTTGCATTTTTATGAACATTTACTTATTTATTGTCAAGATTGAATGTTTTGTTAGGGTTTATCAATTGTTTATATTCTTTGGTATTTTGTGTTTTGAATTGGCTGTTCATGCTTTCAGTTTGCTGTATCCTTTCTCCATATACCAAGAATAGAACCCATTGTCCCTCAAAATGTTTAGAAATGAAGTCTTATATGTGGGATCAGCATTCTGTCCTTCTAAGATTCATATTTGTACTGGAGATTATTTATTCAACAGACAAATCAAATAAATATTTATTGAATACCTATTCTTTGCCACACAATGCACGTTTATTGAGCATCTACTAGGTCCTGGTAATACAGAGGTGAATAAAACGGAAAATAGTTCCTGCTCCTTTTGGGATATAATTCTAATGGGAATATTAAAACCTTTATTATCTCAAAATCATTTGAATAAGAAGGCAGTAGTTATGTGTCATTTTTAAAGTAATTAGGAATAAATATCTTCACTTTTGTTAATGTCTGTTTCTTATTTTTATTTCAAAATAGCTTATACCTAAATCACAACATGATGTGATTCAGGATCTTTAATATTTTTAAGGGCTTGCCACTAGTCGCTGAAATTCAAGTATTAAGAATTTCATTCCTTGAGTGAAATATTACTCACTGGTAGGTTTAGCTATTATTAGACAAATATTACTACGCAATTATTATGATAACATAATAATAATGAATATAATATTACTCTGCATTGCCATATACATACAGGTGCTAATCTATTTTGTAATATACTATGAATATTATTTGAAAATGTTATGTTAGTTAACACTGGCAGAACTATAACACATGATGAAGTAACTTCTATTGTGAAAAAAGCTTTGTTTACCCAATCTAAAAATTGAAGAAACAAAAATTAAAAATGCATCTGTAGGTTTATATCAATCAAGCATGCAGCTTTGGTTTTTCTTGGATAGTCATGAGTTTTAATATCCTATTCCATTGTTTCTAAAATTACATTCAAAATCATTAAAAATCATACATCAAATCTTTAGTCATAAACTATTAGCATTATTTGTACTTAGGAATCATTATGGGGCTAAATTATGAATGGTTTTATGGAAATAGATGCTTTCATTAAAAAATGAAAATTGACTGAATATACTTCAGGTTAAATGGATTAATAGTAGAAATGTATATCTTTAAAGAAAGCCATCTAATTGTTGTAAAGAGACTTGGACTCGAAAGGAGAATGCTAAGAAATTCTACAAAAAATTATTTGTCTATCCTCACTACCACAAACCGACCACCGTGGTTGCACTGACATGTGTGTTGCAGCATCATTTTTACTTCCAAATGTGTTTTAAAGTGTATAAATTAGCAGGGAATTGCTATCTATGTATGGTAGAAGCTAGGTGCCCATTGAAAGCATATAAAATGATCCCCAGGAGACAGGTGCTAGCAGATCACTTGGTTTTGGTTTTACTATTTGATTGAATAATATGCAAGTTGGATTTATGCTTGAGCCAAAAAATCTTCAAATCCTTGTAGAAATGATGGAAAACACTAGGTATGACCCATTGTCATGTAAAAACACAATGCTATAAACTAAAATGGCAGGGT